>NC_137481.1:24984700-25538805 GCF_918807975.1 Aplidium turbinatum | reverse complement strand
TGTTTACTGGGTTCCGATCGATTTTTGGCTAAATCTTGTGTTTTTTGATCAAACTCAAATTAATCGTTGCTACCATAGTTTGAGTTTGGTAGAGAACTTAAAGACTGGAACAAAATGGTTTTGGTAACTAGGTTTCTGGTACCGTACTTAGGCATATTGACCAATTTTACTCAGTGAGTTATCAAGCCTGACAATATTAGCTAAAAACTTGATCTGAAAAGAGTAGCCTACGGTATGTGCTCGTCGTCAGACTCAGAGGTTGTGTTGCTCGATACTAGATAACAAGAGCAGCGGAAAGAGTAGTCTGTCATCAGCATCAGACAATGACAATCATTCACCAAGTCCCAAAACGAAAAAGTGGTATAAACAGCCTTTTAATCGTCAATGGTTGAATGGTCAATGGTTGAATGATCCTGATTTTAAAAAATCGGTACAAGAAGACAAGACTGATCGATATGTAGCTTTTTGTGAGATTTGTGATATTAAATTACGTTTGATTGCTTGAATTGATTGCTTTGATTGCTTGAATCTTTATCCTCGGACTAGGAAAGCTTCTTGCAGATCTTAATCCTGGCAGTTTCGCATACTTGTAGAGGCTTCGGATCACTGACGCAGGCCCGGTCACCGAGATTGACAGAGTGAAGTTTCCGATTGTTGAAGTCTTGTTGCCGGGGAACTATTCCATCCATTAAATGCCGCTGAATGGAGAGCAGTCCTTAACGTGCATTGCTCAAGCGCACACCCCGAGAGTCGAACCAGCGCCGCTTGATCTTGAAGTTTCTTCGTTCCAGAAGTGACGCGGTAACCAATTGAGCTATCGGGGCGGACAAGATCACGAATAAAGATCACGAATCGAAAGAGAACAGTAATTAGTAAGCATATATCTTCTCTAAACTGTTGATTTCAGAGTCATGTTGTTCTTCAAATTGGCACAAAATGGGTCACAAAGGTTCAATTTCTTTGGTATCCAAATCTTGTGCTTTTTTTTCTTAAATCTTGTGTTTTTTCAGAATTTGCTGTGGCAGCATTGACCACAACTGTGTTGCCAGATTGGACTACTTATCGCAAATTGGGCTACTTTCCATATGTGATTTGCGACAAAAAATTGAGCTGACAAAACCTTGCGACTTTTTGGGCTACTTTTAAATTTAGATTGGCGACAATATAACAAGATTGCGACTTTTTTACATCGGAAATTTCTTACTAAAGTAAGTTTCGCTCGCAGTCTACTGACAGTTTATTTGTAGTTTACAAATTTTACAGCGCATTCTCATGTTTCCAAGACGTAGCAAGGGACATGGTTGAGTGAGTTTCTAGTCTATTCTAGCGTTACATTATCTCCGTTCTATGTCTTTACAGTTTACTCTTACTGTAGAAGTCAAAACGCAGAAGTGCTTGAAAAGTAGTGTGCTGAAAAAGTAGTGAGAATCTGTACCCGATAGAGCCTGATGTGAACGTGCCTTACTGTACCGGTAACTCTGTTGCTATTTAGCAGAGTAATTTGTGTTCACTGGGTTTGTTAAGCTGATTTTTCATATGTGTGTTTTTTAGCTGTACATTCAAGAGCATTTGACGGCTTGTATGTTATTAATTAACATATTTTTTCAGGTTCTTTCACTGACTGGCATGCAGTTTTTACATAGTTTACTAATCAATGTAATAATAATTGGAATAAGAATGAATGGCTTGATGAAAATGTATGTTTGTTGAATTTGTGTAATGATGATTGTACACCTTGTCCTTCAGTGAAAAAAAAACCCAACACATGACAAAACTGAGGCTAAGCAGTTCTGTTATGAAGTATGCCTAACAGAGACATTCAAAAGATTGTGTCAGTGTTAATAGTTCCCGCGCCCCCTGCTATAAATTGGGCTACTTTGGGAGCAAATTTGCTACTTTTTTGGCTACTTTTTTTTTCACAATCTGGCAACTCTGGACCACAACAGACAGTGGGCCCGGTAGGGTGCAACCTAGTTCGTACCCTGGACACTTCGGACCCTCAGTTCGTACCCTGAAAAGATCGAGAGAAAAAATTAAAAAAAGCCGAAGTCGCTGATCGCAGTTTAATAGCACAAAGCCGAAGTCGCTGCTCGCTGATCGGAGTTTCCACAAACAAACTCGAGGGTTAGGGTTAACGGAAAACGCGGTTAGCGGAAACTGCGGAAAAAATATTTGCAGAAACTGCGATCAGCGAGAGTTAGAGAGCATAGATTACTCGATGGTTAGAATTAGGGTTAGGGTAAGCCGAAACTGCAGTTAGCAAAAACTGCGAAAAAATGTTTGCGGAAACTGCGATCAGCGAGGGTTAGGGTTAGAGCATAGATTGCTCTATAGTTAGGGTTAGGGTAAAGGTTAGCGGAAACTGCGGAAAAATGTTTGGCGGAAACTTCGATCAGCGAGGGTTACAGTTAGAGCATAGATTACTTTATGGTTAGAGTTAGGGTCATAGCCGTACGAGAACAAACCATTTTGGGGGGGCAGAACGTAAATTTGCCCAAATGTGCACGCTTTTATAGAAATTGCCCAAATATAATGTAGCCTATGCGGTGCATGGTAACAGTGAAAAAGTAACATAACAAGATCACCAGCAGTGGCGTAGTCAGTAATTTTGAAAGGGGGGTTTTGACGCGTATTTCGATTATGGCGACACCCAGCATCGGGGGGTCTGGGAGGCCTCCCCCAGAAAATGTTGAAAAATTACTTTGAATTTGGTGCATTCTGAAAGTATTTTCAACAAAAATGTGGTTATGAATATTCCTGTAAAATGGTGCTGTCCGGTGGCATAGCAAAGTTTTCTTCGGCATTTTTCGGAAATAAAGCTACAATTATCTATGTTTTCTTGTTGTTAATTCCTGGCTGAGATATTTGAATGTTTGGTAATGGCAAAACTCGCTCTTTGCTCAATTTCGATTCTAAAAACTACCTCTCTACATCAGATACTAAAAAATTCTTTCAAGAAAGTAAAAAAACAAAGCTCTCCTTGTTCCACTTCAATACCCGCAGTCTAAGCAAAAATAAAGACAAACTCGAAGAATTTTTGGCCGAAATTAATCACCAACCAGATATTATTGCAATTTCTGAAACTAAAATAAAACCCAATTGTGTTGATAACTTTAGCCTCATCGAATACAAATTTTTACACAAAAACTCTCCTACAAATGCTGGTGGCGTTGCACTTTACATTAAAAATAATATTGCATATTCTATACGTAATGATATTAGCTTAAATGTACCAAATTGTGAAGACCTCTGGATCGAGATAAAAAGTAATTCTCAAGACAGCGCAGTCGTGGGTGTCATCTACAGGCATCCTGGACCAAACATTGATAGTTTTCAAAACAGGATAATATCAACTATTGCGGAAATTGAGAAGACGAAATCACAATATATCATTTGCGGAGACATCAACATCAACCTTATGCATGAAAATAAAACCCCTAAAGTAAAAGAATATTTGGACTCACTTGTGGCCATAGGTTGTAATTCCGTGATAAGCCATCCAACTAGATTTTCTAAAATTAGTGAACCATCTTTATTGGACCATATTTACACAAACATTGAAAAACAACACAAAACCAGCGGTATCTGTTTATATGATGTTTCTGATCATTTACCAGTGTTCTTGAGCGTAACTAATTTGAATTTCCTTAAAACCAAAGTTCTGAAATTGACACGATGTATGCGGCATTTTGACAATGAAAACTTTTTATCTGAAATGCATGTTGCTATGAACTCCCTTGATTTCACAAAAAACAACGTCAACACACAATTCTGTGAATTCATAGATGCGTTCCAAAAAACACTCAATAAACACGCACCTGTAAGGAAATTATCCCGTGAAGAAGTTAAATTGCAAAACAAACCCTGGATCACAAAAGGAATTCTTAAATCCATAAAGACAAAAAATAGACTATATCGAGCGTGCTATAAGCACAAAGATGACATGAAAATAAAGAAATATAAAGCTTACAATAACCGCTTGGTGCATATAAAAAGAATAGCTAAAAGACAACACTACACTTATTTATTTGAAACAAACAAAGCTGATGCATCGAAAACATGGAAAGTAATTAACGAATTGATCACTAGCAAATCCAAGTCAACGTCATCGCTTCCCACCAATATGGAAATAAATAACATTTTACACAAAACTGAATCAACCCACTTTGCAAACCTATCGAATGAGCACTTCACCAATATTGGTACTAATATGGCAAGTAAAATTAAACCAACTGGCGTATCCTCTTCAGATTTTTTAACAACAACATGCCAATCCAGTTTTTTACTTGAAGACATCAATCCCAGTGAGGTTTCAAACATCTGTTACGGCCAATCTCTGTACAAATCAAACGTCATATAAAACCGTTCAAGTCTACTGAATATTACGTCATGGAAGTTGCTAGAAAATGTGCCAAAATTGCACCAGCGTTCATAAGAATTGTGTCAAACCTGTTTGGGCCTGTTTGGGCCTGTTTAAACAGGAAATATTACATCAGCTTTAAACACCTGTTGGAATGACTTCATAATTGTCTTTCATTATTGCGTCACAGTACTGCATACGTGAATTTGAGATATTGCTATCTATTCTGGTCATTCGTAAAATGATTGTTTGAAAGTTGGCCGCACATTTAACTGTTGGCTTAGTGCTTGCTAGCTGGACAAAGGTTCCGTCTTTTATCCAAGTAATTTGTATTGTAGTGACAGTTTTTAGGTGTACGGCGTTGCACCAGTCATTTCGATAGCCTCGGGCTAATTTTACTGGAATACACTTTTGAATAGACGTTTCGAAAGTGTGTTTATTTTTGGGTCATTGCATGCAGACGAACGGATTTGGGAATCTTACGTTACAATTTTCCCACGAAGAGATTATGGTTTACCGCTGTGACCATAAAAAATAAAAGACGAAGTTAGTTAGTTGGTAGGCCAAGAAGCACTTAGAAGCAAAGAAATAATAAAAGAAGATCTTATTGGTTGGTAGTCTAAAGAAGCAAAGAAAATTAAAGACATTTCTTCTCGGTAGGCAACTGAAGAACTTTAAGCTAAAAAGTAAAGACATTTCTTCTCAGTTTGGTACAGAAGAAAAATAACTTTGACATTCATTGGCAAGAAAGAAGATTAAAGGCAATCCATCTGTGCTTGAAGATTCAAGTGGAAGAATCCAAGCAAGTTTTGTGGACGTTTGGACTTCACATACTCGTACAGCTACGGTATCGTGCATTTAAATTCTTTTTTGTATTTTTTACGGTCTTGGCAGTTAAGTTTTTTATAACTACTGTAGCCTAATAATTTTGTGTGTTTGTGTAACTTAATTTTTTTAATTGTTAATTTAGCCCCAACATTTAATATGTCTACACTCGGTGGCGACAAGGACTCGACCGCCGTAGACTCGACTGAGTTTAAGCCTGATGATGTTCTTTGCGGTCGGGCAGGCCATTCTGGGGAGGGACCCAATAACGATGAGGCTAAGTCAGTTCGAGAGGCCCGGCATCTTAGACGGGATATTTTGACTCAAATTGGGAAACTTTCTGTGGCCCTAGGTTCTTTGAGTGATAAGCAGGAACTGTTAATTTTTCGATCTAACTTATCTACTTTAGAAGAGGAATTACGGCATTTCCATGCTCTCTTGAGTAAAATTTTTAACTCTGCAATCTTAGCAGAACTTCGTGATAGGGTAGATCCCGAATTTAACTCGTTAAAAAATAACTTCCAACAAAAAGAAAGTGAGTTCTCAGATAGGTTGGATGCTGACATACATCCTGAAGATAGCGCCTCAAATGTAAGCACTAGGATGTCTGAGAGCTCGTCACGGATAGTGGCACAAATTAACTTACAGCTAAGACGAGAGGAGCTCCAGATACAAGCCGAAGCCGAAGCGAGAGCTGCTGAGGCTGCCATGAGAGCTGAGGCCATACGAACTGAAGCTGCCATGAGAGCTGAGGCCATACGAACTGAGGCTGCCGCGAGAGCTGAGGCCATACGAGCTGAGGCTGCCGCGAGAGCTGAGGCCGAAGCGAGAGCTGCTGAGGCCGCCGCGAGAGCTGAGGCCGTACGAACTGAGGCTGCCGCGAAAGCCGAAGCGAGAGCTGCTGAGTTCGCACTCAAAGACGCTCAGTTGAGGGCTGAACAACGTAAGGAAGTGGCATTAGCTGAATATCGATCAGAGGTGGGCTCCCGGCGTAGCTCTAAGAAGGGATCTTCTAGGCATTCCAGAAGTGAACATCAATCACAGTTTAATTTACATAACCTTTTCCAGACGCCTGTTCAATCTGTAAGTGGACCAGTACAATCCACATCTTTTCAAGCTGTTTCAGGAGGTCTCAGGGCCGCGGCTAAGGGTCTTCCGAAGGCTGTAGAGCCAAGGTCTGCAAATTACAACCGAACTCCTCCCCCAGAGCGTACAGGTCACGGGGCCGCCATTAGCAGTAATGCTTTGCCCCCTTCAAAGTTTTCTGCGCCGCTAGTTGCTGATCGCCCAGCTACACGTAATTTGGGTGGTTGTGAGAGGCGTATCGTGTCTCCTGATTTTAACGTGTTTGAGGATCGTGATCAGGCTGTGCATGTGACTGAGCCCACTCAGCCCCTTAAGGGATATAGCTTGTCTTCTCCCGCTAAATCGAGTTCTCAACAGCAGGATTGCTTTTTTGAATACCAAAATAGTAGGACGTTCTTCGATAAGGCGGCCTTGATTGGTTACGATGGTAATAATATGCCATTTGTCTTCTTTAAAAATCGTGTTATGGCCTTGATGGCAGCTTCGCCCTTTAAGGGAACTCGTTTGACTTTGTTGCAAGCAGCTTGTGTTAGAACAGCTGCACAAACGATTGCTAATTTGGTTTCTGACACTCCTGGCTTGTCAGAGGAAGACAGGATAGAAATGTCGTTAGCTCGCTTGTCCCAACGTTTTGGAGTTCGTGGAGGTCTTTTCGCAGAACCGGAAATTAGAAAGTATCGCTATGGTAGCAAATTGACTTCTATCTCTTCCAGTGATTTGAAAGAGTTTAAAGATGAATTGTCGCAGTGTTTGCTTTACGCGAAAGCTTATGGTCAGCGTGATAAATTAGAAGGACGTTTTGTTTTGGATTTGGCTAAGCGACTCCCGTTTGACGCTAAGCAGCGTTATCTTGACTTTTTAGGTGATCAGTATGGTAGCACTGAGGAACCTACCTTTCAGAGTTTGTTTGATTTTGTAGTACGGGAGGAAACGCGCAAGTCGACTGATTTTAGCATTATGCTAATGGGCGATTCTGGTGAGTCGCAGCATTTTAAAAAGTTTGGCAAAGGAAAATTGCCTTCATGTCCGGTTAGGCAGACGTCGGTAAAACCCCATGATAATGTGATTTCAGGGAGTTCGCAGTACTCGACTGCTGTTGGCGCACCGCGCGGCGGTGTGGCCAGACGTAGTGACATACCGGCATGTTTTTGTTGTTCGTCACGTGGTCAAGTTGAATATCATTTTTTGTCTAATTGTAAAGAATTTTTGCGCTTGACACCTAAAGGTCGGAGAGATGTCATTGTGAAAGCTGGAAAATGCTTGAACTGTTTGCGCCAGCATATGGTTAAGGACTGTAATCATGCAAACAACTGTCGTCAGTGTGGGCCTAACAACGATAGGAAACACTATTTTCTTCTGCATGATTTTTATGTGACGTCACGTGATTCTCTGGATTCGGTCGGTAAAGATGATGCTGGTGCCAGAGTTCCTGTGCGTAATGTTAAGATTGGAAATGTTAAAGCAGCCTTTAACCGCGTTACTGCTGCTCGTGTTTTGAATCCAATGACTGGCAAATCGAAGTTGGTGTATTGTCAGCATGATCCTGGTTCGCAGTTGACCTTTGTTTCGAGTGACTTGGTGTGCGAACTTGGTCTTAAACCGTATGATAAAGCGTCGTTTAAAATGGATACTCTGGCTGGTCAGAAACCTACTTGTGCTGACCTTGTTAAACTCAACATCCAGTCGTTAGAGACTGATGAACTGTTTTGTGATATAACCTCGGTAGTTAACCCAGCTTGGGCTGACGATGTTAAAACTTTACCCCATAAACAAGATTTAAGTGGTTTCCGTCATTTTCATGACGTGAATATGTTTCATTTGAATGATTGTAGTACTGTAGATGTACTGATTGGCAATGACAACGCTTATTTGATGTGGACAAAAGAAGAACGTGTTGGTGAAAATCGTAGTGAACCGCATGCTTTACTCACTCCTCTCGGTTGGTTGGCTTGTGGTGGTAAGTCACCCTTAGTTGAAAGCGTTGCTAAAGTGTGCAGAGTGCAGACGTCTTCAGAGTCGGATGTCATCTCTGGCTTTCAGCGTAAAATTGAGTCTCGTGATATGGAAATAGCAGACCTGAATAAAGTCATTCAGGATTTGACTTTGCAAAATGAAACCTGTGAATTGTCTCGCAATGATATTTTGGCTAGAGAACTTGTCGAACCGAATATTGAGTTGAAAGATGGTCGATTTGAGATACCTGTTCCGTTGAAGGAAGATATTGATCTACCTAACAATTTTGTGTTGGCGTCAGATAGAGCTGCTGCTTTAAGAAAGAAGGCTTTAAAACAACCTGAACTTCGTGATTTCCTTACTGACACCATGAAAGATCTTAAATCTAATGGCTATATTGAGCGTGCTGGTGAAGCAGGAAATGTCAAGGGATTTGAATGGTATTTACCATACTTTGTGACGTCACAATTAAAAAAGCGCATTGTTTACGATGGCAAGTCTGAATTTCGAGGAACTTGTGTTAATGATGTAATGTTTTCTGGTCCTGACTTGTTAAACCCTCTGGTAGATGTCTTGGCTAGATTTCGGCTTGGTAGATTTGGTCTCATGGCTGATGTGACTAAATGCTTCTTTCAAATAATGTTACCTGAGTCGCAAAGGGATTTGTTTCGCATATTGTGGTTTGAAGATGATGACCTTGAAAGTGGAAAGATTGTACCATTTCGTTTTTGTGTACACCCTTGGGGAATAAAGAGTAGCCCATATATCGCTTGCTTGGCTATAAAGAAAATGGTCGAGCAGAACCCCAGCGGTGCTGGTGAACTAACTCTCTGCAATATTGCAGATAATATGTACATGGATGATTTTATATTTTCGGCTGATAGCTTAGAGGAAGCTCAGCAAATCACTCATGAATCAATTGCTTTGTTTGATAGCCGTGGGTTTAAACTTGTTAAGTGGAGTGCTAACAAGGAGGCTATGATTGTCTTGTCAAATTTGGATAATGAGATGCTTTCACCTTTGATTCGTGACATTGACTTTCAGACTGAAAATATGACTTTGCCATCAGCGAAGACATTGGGTTGTGTGTGGCAAACCGAGTCTGACGAGATGCGTATCGCATGTTCCTTAAAGGGGCAGACAACCCCATTTTCAAATGCAAATTGAGAGTTGAAATACATAAAGGGGATATTCAAAAACACGTTGCACTTGTTTTTATGAAAAAGTACCCATTTGTTCTCGCGCAATCTTAAAACAAAGTTTTGGTTTTGCAATTCGAACACACGCCGCCTCAACTGTTGTCAAAATAAAATATTTGCTTACGTGACGTCATAACCAGACTTTGGCAAAAACATTTTGCTGGTTTAAGGTGTTGAGTGCAGCTGCAGATAAGGTTTGAAGCGTTGCAGCATTGGATAAGATTATCACAAGTAAAAATTTTAGCTCAGATTTAGTTTATTGTAGCTTTGATACTAGATTACATCATTTTAGAGACCATACTACACATTTACACTAGGCCTTGCACTGTTTGCAGGAAACAAGCAAATGCGATTATTTTGCTTCAGTGCTACAGAATGGTTTTGATGGGATTTAGTAACAAGAGGTTTAGACAGTCAAGGGTTGTAGGGGCTTAAATTTATTTATTTTTCATCTTTAGTCATGTTTGTGTACTATCAGACATGTTTGTAGGCCTATCAGACAGGCTAAACTAATATGCCTACCTCAATATACGGTACATGCTTTCCCAGTGCCATACCTTACTTGAATAGATTAAGCTAAACCTGTTACAGTTTTATACTCATCATGACAAGTCGATGTGTTGTGTATGACTGTTCAGTGTTCATCTGGTGGTTCTTCATACAAGAAAATTGAAATGGGACAAGTTTGTAAACACCACAAGAGTATGGCCAGGAGCAACAGAGACCAGCATAATAATGCCGACTCCATTTCAAGGAAACAGATTTTCAAAATCTTCAATTTAACATGGGACTTGCCACACAGCATTAAACCGCAATGCATGCCCTTCAATTTTTTTCAAAAAAATCCATTTCAACAACTCTGCAACCTTTGGAGTCAAGGTCCAGTGGGGAGACAACTCTACAACAAAATTCCAATCCATCCATACGACCGGCTGTCAGGAAACGTCAAGTTCTTGAAGTAATTTTGAGTTAACAATAATGTTACTACATGTTTGTTATAAAGTACCGTACATAAATTGGGGAATGGGGAGTACTGTACCATCCTTGAGAAATTGTTTTTCATATAATTTAGAATATCTTCCGGCTAAGCCTACTACATTTTAGTTGCTGCCTGCTGGCATAGCGATTCCTATCCTAGCTACATGTAATTTTAAAATGACCCATCTATAACTCACCAAGTATATTAACAAAAACAAGTCCTTGACAAACTGGTGTTTATTTCATTTACTGGCTAGCACGATATGCAACGGTAATGTAACAGTACATAAATGTGAGTTTTCTTTATTAGCCTACTGTCTTGTAATCTTGAGTTGTATTGTGCTGTTTTGTAATGTGCTTTTTGTGTTCATAGTTGTCCTGGTATTCTGATGGGTCAAGCCAAACAAAAATCGTTATTTGTTATGCCGCAACACAATACAACATATCGGATTTTCGTGTTTGTTTGTCAAAAGGATGCCATGAAGCCAAGGAGTGTGGCGAAAGGTAAGAAATTTTAACTCTATAATAAACTAACATATGAAATAACGGGTGGTGATGATGTCGTCCCCTCATACATCATACATTGTTTGCTGCTTTTGAGAATCATGCTGCCAAAATGAGTTTCATTTGTAAAACTGCTTGTGTCTTGGTTGGTTGGTTTTGAATCTTTATCCTCGGACTGGCAAAGCCTTGATTGGTTATTCCTGGTAGTTTCGCATACTTGTGGAGGCTCTTGACACAGGGCTGGTTACCGAGATTGGCAAAGTTGAAGTTTTCCGATTGTTGAAGTGTTGTTGCCGGAGAATTCACTAGGTGCCACTGAATGGGAAGCAGTCCTGAAAGTGCGTTGCTCAAGCGCACACTCCGAGAGTCGAACTTGAGCCGGGCGCGTAACCACTGAGCTAACGGGGCGGGATGGGAAGGCCTATTATTGGTCAACATTTTTGTTACGGATTTGTTATAATAGATGTAATAAAAGATAAGTTTTTATTGGCTTGTGAGTGCAAACATCATTTTGGTCTGCATTTCTTTTATACTATGCATAGACAACTTGTAACTGCATTTCTTTTATACTATGCATAGACAACTTGTAACTGCTATTCATTCCAACAAGAATAGCAGCAGGTCTACCGCTAGGTTTCGGGTTAGCTATCCGAAAGCAAAGCATAAGGAATGAGGCTATTCTCTAAAAACGATCAAAGAAAACCCCACTTACCATTATCTATACACCATAATTTTATGAAATTAGCAATATTCCAAAACTGCTACTTTATGTGTACTGTGTAGTTGTAGTATGTGATTACCCAGTCAGCAAAATCAATCATTTTTACATTGATTCAACGTTTTGCAGACGTTGAAACAATGTAAAAATGACGGATTTGACACAAATTTTGTCATTTTATTATTCATTTATTTGACGCAAAATTCGTCATTTTTACATTGATTCAACGTTTGCAAAACGTTGAATCAATGTAAAAAGGACTGATTTCGTTGACTGGATAAGCATGTGCGGTAAAGTGAAATGTGTGCAGCAATCATTGCGACTACCATACATTTTTATTGATTTAAAAATGCATTATCTTTTTTAAAGATCATGCCAAGAGCCTTTTGAAGATTGCATTGTGTGAAAGGGAAACATTGGCAGAACACCGAGAAGAATGGGAAAGCACACCTCTTTCCATGCATTTATGCTTAGGCGTTTGCATCCAGATGTTTCTGATGCAATTGCATCTTATTTTTCACGGTTTTCTAACCAAAACCCGTCTTAAATGATGTAGCAAATGCAATACCTAAACGTGGGCAATCATGTTGTATTATATTCATGTAACCAAAAGTTGCTTTTAAATACGTTATAGGCACATTGTCTACAGACAATTTGTTCGGTGGATCTGGGGTTATCTTTGTCATTCAATCCGTGTGCCTCTGCCGTCATGCGTTGTTTCGGCTATTAGGTCGAAATTTTCAAGTGAACATAGAAAATATGTTGGATTTAAATTATCCTGATTTGAAATAAAAAGAAGTCACAATTCAAAGTCTGCTTCAAGAAAAGCTTTGCCGTGTGCATAGAGAGAGTGATTTTTGTACTTGTACACTAAAGTATGCCTATCAGAGTTCTTGAGAAAATGTTCCTAGTTCTTTATAAACTAATATGGTGCTTGCCTGAAGCTAGTTGCTTTCGGTGTTCATTTTATCAACTACTAAGCTGCTTAAAATCGACATAAATAGTTCATTGCATTTGCTGGAAACGACACCATAAGCGATCTCTTACTCTGTATTTCAAATGCATCTTGCGTGAACATACGAGCAGCTTGTACCGTTATGACGTCACGTCCGATTATGGCACGGTTCAGTGAGCACGCGTCGCTCTGAAACTAAGGGCTAACTAAAACGGCCCTACAAAGGAAACGCAATGAAATTAAGGAAAAATTCCAACGACAACCACTTATTATACATGTGTAGAGCACTTACAAAGAAAAAAATCGAAAAGTATGGTTTGGGGTTTAATGCCCCTTTAAAGCCCTTAGCTAAACACACGCGCCGAAGTATGCTCAGTCAGCTTGGACAAAATTTTGATCCGCTAGGCTTTGGAGCGCCATTTTTTCTAAAAGCACGCCTTATACTTCAGCAATTGGCGATAGACAAGTTTGATTGGGACACCGAGGTCCCTGATAGCTTTGTTAAAGAGTGGGAGTCGTGGCTTCGCTCTTTGGACATGCTTAAGGATTTTTTGTTACCGAGATGGTATTTTGCAAACTCTGGTGTGTGCAGTCCGGATGATATTGTTTCATATCAATTGCATGGGTTTAGTGATGCTTCGAATCAAGCTTTCTCTTCTGTTGTTTACTTACGTAGACTGGTTAACGGAGTTCCGAGTGTGTCTTTCGTTCTGGGTAAATCTACCATTGTTGTAAAAAATCAGTTTTCTTGGCCGATAGCTAGGAAAGAGCTTGTTGCCGCTTTAAATACAGCAAGACTCGTGAAGCAGGCCTACGAGGCATTGAAGATGCCCGACTGCAGTAAGTATTTTTGGTGTGATTCTCGGACTGTGTTGCAGTGGGTTAAGAACCCTGATTTACGTTTGAATAAGTTTATTACGCGTCGAGTTGAGCATATTTTATTGTTGTCTGGAGCCCAGGATTGGCGTTTTTGCCCTACCGATATGAACCCAGCTGATGTTGGCACAAGGCCAAATCTTATTACAAAGAAAGAATTTCGAGAGTTGTGGTTAAATGGTTCTAGTCTTCTCTATCAGTGTGAAGAAATTCCATCTGTAGAAAACCCCACTCCAGTACCTGTCCATAGCCTATATCTTCGTGACGAAGAGGGGTCGCTTGACGTTGGACAGGGTGGCCTTCACAGATTGATCGAGGCCGCACCTTCTTTGTATGTTATGAAAAAGAGAATTGCTTATTTGGTTGCTTTTGTTGAATTTTTGTGCTGTAAAACGAAAAAGCGTAGCTTTATGAAGCCAAAACTGGACGCCTCTTATCTTAATAGAGCCTTAGACTTAACTGTGAAGTTTGTTCAGAAAAGCGTGTATGGCGATGTGTTACATTTAATGACCAAACGATCGCCGGATGCACTTGAGGAAGTGATAAAGCGGGGTAGTGTTGGCGCTTCGCAACGTGAGAAGGAACGCTTGAAAGGATTGCGTTCACTTAAAAAGTACAGACCTTGTGTAGATGATGCTGGTGTAATCCGCATTGAAGGGCGCTTAAGTAATTCTCCCGAGATTTCTCTAGAAGCAAAGCATCCGATTGTTTTGCCTTCGAAGCACCCCTTCACTAGGCTTGTTGTACTGTCGCATCATAATCGAAATGCGCACTGTGGAGTACAGCACACTTTGTTGTCTACGCGACAGAAGTTTTGGATCGCTAATGGTAATGCTTCCGTGAAGAGGTATCTTAATGATTGTGGTGTATGTGCGATTGAGAAAGCTCGGCCTATAAGGCAGCTCATGTCTGATTTACCTTTGTCTCGCACAACTGCCCATAGGAAACCCTTTTTTGATTGCGGCTTGGACTATCTTGGACCATTGACCTTTGTTGAAGGTAGGAGTCACAAAAAAGCTTGGGGACTCTTATTCACATGTATGGCATCTCGCGCTATTCATGTTGAGCTGGTTACGTCATTGTCGCTGAGTGATTTTTTACTTGCCTTTAGAAGGTTTACAGATTTACGTGGGCAGGTTAATGCTATCTATTCCGATAATGGAAGTACCTTTCAGACAGCATCTAAGAAGTTACCCGAGTTGATAGAATCAGCTGAATTTCACAACGCCCTGAGACAGAGAGAGATAAACTGGGAATTTATACCTCCGTATGCTCCGGCGCAAGGTGGCGTCTGGGAGGCAATGGTTAAACAATTTAAAATTGCATTTTTTCACATTTTGGACTCTTCAATTCGTAAGCCCAATTTTATTGAACTGCTTACGTACACAGGCAGTGCCGTTCGGATCGTGAACGAACGCCCTTTGGTACCTTTGAGTGACGACCCTAGGGATTTTACTGTCATCACCCCTGCCTCACTTTTGACCCCATACTTAGACCCATACTGTGCTGTTGGGCAACCACATGATCGTGACCAATTAAGAAGGGATTATCGGTTCAATTTGTCACTTTCTCAGCAGTTTTGGAGTAAATGGATCGATTTTTACTTGCCAGGTCTTCAGGGCCGGAAAAAATGGCTAAAAATGGCCGAGAATTTGGAGCCTGGTCAACTTGTAGTGGTAGGTTCTCTCCAAGACATTGGTAAACGTGGGAAGTATCAACTTGGGAGGGTGCATGAGGTAGTTCCACAAATTAGGAAAGGGAAGCCTGTGGTTCGTAGAGCCAAAGTTGCCGTCTGCAACTATGATGAGAGTACGGGGAAAGTAAAAGTAGACTACGTGTTGAGGGATATTTCGTGCCTCGCCCCCGTAAAGAACACCTAAGTGTTAGGGTTTGAGCCTGGTTTTGTCTGCGGTGGCCGACCCTTGTCTGAGCCCGGAACAGTCGGTTATTATCGCAACTATTGTATATAGCGTCATTTTAGCGTGTACCTATGGTACCAATTTCATGTATCGTCGTGTATTATTCCGTATTGTTGTTCATTCTTTGCATGCCCTTTGTATTTGCGTATTAACTTAAACGTGAGTGATTCAAACAATTAGTGTATCGTATGTTTTATTCATTGGCTCACGATTGTCCTTCAATTCTTTTTTAGTTATGCCATGTTAGACTGTCATAACTAGGGGCCGCTATGTTACGTCCAATCTCTGTACAAATCAAACGTCATATAAAACCGTTCAAGTCTACTGAATATTACGTCATGGAAGTTGCTAGAAAATGTGCCAAAATTGCACCAGCGTTCATAAGAATTGTGTCAAACCTGTTTGGGCCTGTTTAAACAGGAAATATTACATCAGCTTTAAACACCTGTTGGAATGACTTCATAATTGTCTTTCATTATTGCGTCACAGTACTGCATACGTGAATTTGAGATATTGCTATCTATTCTGGTCATTCGTAAAATGATTGTTTGAAAGTTGGCCGCACATTTAACTGTTGGCTTAGTGCTTGCTAGCTGGACAAAGGTTCCGTCTTTTATCCAAGTAATTTGTATTGTAGTGACAGTTTTTAGGTGTACGGCGTTGCACCAGTCATTTCGATAGCCTCGGGCTAATTTTACTGGAATACACTTTTGAATAGACGTTTCGAAAGTGTGTTTATTTTTGGGTCATTGCATGCAGACGAACGGATTTGGGAATCTTACGTTACAATTTTCCCACGAAGAGATTATGGTTTACCGCTGTGACCAACATCATAATGACATTGAAAACAAAAACTTCTCCTGGAATACACGATATCCCGACAAAATTCATCAAACTTGCAAACTGTATTATTTCACCCATTCTTGCTCGATTATACAACAACTGCTTTGCTCAAGAGACCTATCCAGATCCACTGAAGCTGTCTAAAATCATCCCAATACCAAAGGTATCCAATCCCACCGCTTTAACCGATCTCAGGCCAATATCTCTTTTGCCCACTTTCTCTAAAATTCTTGAAAAGTTTTTGTACGAACAAATGATTAAATTTCTGGATAAAAATAATATATTAACTCCCAGTCAACATGGTTTTAGGACAAACGATTCGACAGAACTCAGTATAACTCACATATATGATCATTTACTCAAAAACTTAAATGACAATAACTATACGTGCTCCATTTTTCTTGACCTGAGTAAAGCATTTGACACTGTTGATCATGGAATTTTATTGAACAAATTATATTGTTATGGTTTACGTGGAAAAATATGGAACTTGATGAAGTCTTATTTAACCAACAGACAACAATACACCAAACTTAACTCATTATCATCAAACTTTTCGACGGTCAAATGCGGCATCCCCCAAGGGTCAGTCCTTGGTCCTTTGTTATTTTTATTATATGTGAACGATCTACTTACTGCGTCCTCTTTCATGACCACTCTTTTTGCGGATGACACCAGCCTAAACATGACACACCATAATTTGACTTGCCTAGAACAACAAGCCAATGAAGAAATAAAAAAGATTGATGTATGGATGAGAACCAATAAATTATCGATTAATTTCACTAAAACTAATTTTATGATCATTTGTAGAAATCTTCCTGTTGCAAAATCGTTCTCTCTCACCTTAAACGGCCAAAGCATTAACAAAACTGATCAAGTAAAATATCTTGGAGTAACGATGGACCACAGATTGAACTGGAACGCCCATATCTCTGACCTTTGCACAAAATTGAGTAAAGTATGTGGCATTGCTTACAAAATCAGATACTATGTCCCATTATCCACATTACGATTAATTTACTTTTCATTATTTAAATCAAATCTTCAATATTCGATAATTAATTGGGGTAGGGCCAACAAAACGTTAGTACACAGGGTGGAAGTGATTCAGAACAAATTTATTAGAGCGTGTTTGTTTGGTGACAGGAAAACTTCGACGACCTACATGTACAGCAAATTTCAGGTATTAAAAGTGAGTGACCTTGCAAAGCTGGCATATGCACAGTTCATGTTCAAGTACGAAAATAATTTTTTGCCAGCATGTTTCTCTGGCTACTTTGTTAAATTAGACGACATACATCAACATGATACAAGACATAAGGCTAAAACCAGATTTTTTCTTCCCAGGTTTGAAACAAACTTTGGCAAAAAAACACTCCATTTCTTGTGTGTGCAAGTGTGGAGTGAAATTTCACACGATATAAAAGATTTACCGTTCCATTGCTTCAAAAAAAATCTCAAAAACCAACTGTTATATGAATATACATGCGTACCTTAAGTGCTCAATACAAAGGATAACTTACCTTTACAGTAGGCCTATATCATCATATCGTACTTATTAATATTTGTTCTCTACAGTTATTTAGTATCAAATTGCCCTGTTTTTGTATGCTTCACATAAAAATTGTTGCAATTCGGTGGTGGTATCCACGTTTTTCCTCGTTATTTCAGGAAAACTTTCGCAAGTGCTGTAGCCTATTATAGCACACAATCACTAATTATTGGTGGTTGGTCAATTCTTGGTCGTTGGTTTGAATCTTCATCCTCGGCTTACTCAGTCTGAGAATGCAGATTCAAACCAACAGTAGTTGTTTTTCAATCTCAGTGGCGAACCCTTTTTATTCAATGAAGTAGTGTGCCTGCCTCTGCACACTAGTGTGTATGAATGTGTAGTTAGATTTACTGTGATGGGGTGGTGGCTGACTAGATGACTGCTTATGGTCTTTCGCTACCATCCTGATTGCGCCATAATCTAACCAACAGTTGTACAATGCATTGTTTTGACAATTACATTTTACTCTGATTATATGTTAATATATGGCGCTGTTAAAACAAAATAAATTGACTTGACTTGACTTTGCAATACCCAACCCCCTCCCTCCCCCTGGCTACGCCACTGATCACCAGCTAGCTAGAATTTCTTACCAAAGTAATCAAGATAGAACAACTGAATTCATCTTTGAAGATACCTTGCTTGTGCATTGCTCGATGCTTCTGCACTTTGGCATGGTAAGTAGGAGTAACAAATATTGTTTTACACACCACACATAATAAACAACGCCCCTTAAATATTCAGTTGTGATGTTATAAAAGACTCAGAAAAATAAACATTGCAGGAAACCGGCTCAGGGTGACCATGACCATGCATATTCAAAAAAAAAGTATCCTACATAACAATAGAGAAATTATAATTAAATGTAATAAAACACAGACATACTACTTCTGTTCAAATAAACTTTGTTCAATCAATTAAAGTAGTTTTGATGATACGAATTTTAGTACAAAAATAAAAAGGTCTGGCAGCACTACTTCTAAAAATATACAGTAGCTGGGCTAGTACGGTAGGTGATTTGATGACAAAAATAACTAAGTTTAATATATTCTAACTAAGTTTGCATACAGACGGTGATGTAGGATTCAAAGAACCCAATTAGCCTAGCAGTACGTATTTACATTGATTCAATGTCTGAATAATATTCAATCATCGGATTTGCAGAAGGCGTCGTTGGATTTTCAAAAAATCGCCGAAAAAGGCTCTCGCCGAATAGTAGCAGAACCTTTTATAAAAGTAACCAAACAAAGCTAAGCAACACCTTAACATTGCTTTTAACAGGTATAACATGTTTTTGTTAAATGTTGTGTTGTTGCTTAGCTAGGTATGTCCGTTTATGGTTGAAAAAGTACTGTGAACTCTCCACCCGAATTGTTTTTATAAAAGTAGGCTATTCACCAGATTTATATAAATTCATATTTTGTAGTTGCCTAAATCAAGATGATGCATTTATGGATATTATGAAAAAAATTAAAGACTTTGTAAATTTTGATGCCTAGGCAACTGCATCATGCCAATTTGGGAAGTTTTATAAATGGGGGGACGGCTCCCCCCCTGCCCCCCTGGCTCGTACGGCTATGGTTAGGGTAAAGGTTAGCACAAACTGCGGTTAGCGGAAACTACGGATAAATGTTTGCGGAAACTGCGATCAGCGTGGGTTAGGGTTAGAGCATAGATTAGTCTATGGTTAGAGTTAGGGTTAGCGGAAACTGCGATCAGCGACTTCCGCTTTTTTTAATTTTTTCTCTCGATCTTTTCAGGGTACGAACTGAGGGTCCGAACTGTTCAGGGTACGAACTAGGTTGCATCCGGCCCGGTAGGCCTAAGCAGCGAAAGACCATATCGGTCATCGAATCAGCTGTTTCCCTGTTTTAAATGTGACAAATGTCAAGCATCGGCAAATAATGTTAAAACAAAATAGGCTGATGTTCAGTAAAAAGGAAAGAAAAGAAAGAAGTCATGTGCTGCTACGATACCGTACTCAATTGAAATCCTGTGGTTTTATTCAAATAGAAACTTTATTTCGGTTGTTTGAAAATAACAAAGAAAAAATCTTTGAATTCAATAAACTCTTGTAGCAAGGGTGTTTAAACTTCAGTGCGACCAATAAAAGTTCAAGTCAATAAATAGCACAAGCAAAAACATTTGCAGGCTCACAGTCGAAAGCCTGCATGTTCGACTCCAGCCACCCGCACTTGCTGTTGTTTCTCTGGGCAAGAAACTTTACGATAATTGCCTCTACCCAGTGATCGATTTCGAGCAATGGGTAGTACCAAATTTAAGTCATAAGTAAAGTAGACAACCGGAAACAGACATTGCCGTTGGCTGCAGCGTGGGTCAGGTGTACGTCGGAAGGCATACACCGATGCATAGCGCTCAAGTCCGCTTTCCCGCAATGCAGGATAAAGATAAACAAACAAAACAAACAATTTTTCGTAAAAAGGTAAAAATTGGTCCCATAGGGTACGGTAGGCTACTTGATTCAAGTGTTGAGTATGAGAAGATAAGGTTCTCATTGTACTAAGCCTTCGGCACTAAGGGGAGTAGGGTGGCCAGTTCCTTTCTCTCGACCACCTTTTCTGCAGCAATTTTGCCCACTCAATTTGTATCCCAAGTAGAGGTGAGCGGATGCAACCTAGTTCGTACCCTGAACAGTTCGTACCCTGAAAAGATCAAGAGAAAAAATTAAAAAAGCGGAAGTCGCTGATCCCAGTTTCCGCTAACCGTAACCCTTACCCTAACCCTCGTTCATCGCAGTTGCCGCAAACATTTTTCCGCAGTTTCCGCTAACCCTAACTCTAACCATAGAGTAATCTATGCCCTAACCCTAACCCTCGCTGATCGCAGTTTCCGTAAACATTTTTCCGCAGTGTATGCTAATTACCCTAACTATAGAGTAATCTATGCTCTAACCCTAACCCTCGCTGATCGCAGTTTCTGCTAACCTTTACCCTAACTCTAACCATAGAGTAATCTATGCTCTAACCATAACCCTTGCTGATCGCAGTTTCCGCAAACGTTTTTCCGCAGTTTCCGCTTACCCTAACTCTAACCATAGAGGAATCTATGCTCTAATCATAGAGGAATCTATGCTCTAACCCTAACCCTCGCTGATCGCAGTTTCCGCAAACATTTTTCCGCAGTTTCCGCTAACCCTAACCCTCGAGTTTGTTTCAAATTGTTTAAGGAAACTCCGATCAGCGACTTTGACTTTGTGCTATTAAACTGCAATCAGCGACTTCGGCTTTTTTCTGTATTTTCTCTCGATCTTTTCAGGGTACAAGCTGGGGGTACGAACTGTTCAAGGTACGAACTAGGACTAGGTTGCACCCGAGGTGAGCCGTGTTTGTCAACAACCAGCTCAAGCCGGGAGTCGAACCAAGTTTGCATAATTGGAAAGCCAGCGTCTTATCCGTTGTGCCATCCCACTGCGGTACAGTAGTATTAAAAAAATAATCACAATTCAATAAAAGTTATATTGGTCTTAAGACTTACCACAGGTTTATTATTGCTATCTGCTTTGGTTACAACATTAAATGTTTGTGCTTGCTGGGAAGACATGAAGACTCCAACTCAAACAAGTTCCTCATCCACCACGGAAAAGAGTAACGAGGTAAGTGGGCTGTGACCAGTATTTTCATCACTTGTAGCAACAGAATATAGCCTACTCTTTTTACTGTCAGGGCAGTGAAGTCGGAAGGATTTGGAATGTCCAGAGTTAAAGTCATTAAAAAAAGGCAATGGCTATTTGACCGGTCATGACGTCACTATATAGGCACTTTTTTCTTGTTCTCTTTCAAATCAAAAGACGAGAAGAGAAGAAAAAAGTGCCTATATAAGTTCTAAATTCAATAATTATATTCAACTGGATCAGTGGCGTGTACGATACCGTACTACTCGGGCTGGTGTTCCAGACGGAATGAGTTCGATACTACCTGAAGCATTCTTTTTTTTAAACTAAACTTTGACTGGAAGTGGCTCAATTGTTAAGCTGCTGCATTTTCATGGTCAATTTTTAATTTGAGTAGCCTACAGCCCAATTTTTTATGTCTTTTCAAATATGAGTTATAAAGTTGGAGTTTTTTTAATTTGCTGGAATTTGAGAATTTCTCTGGGTAATTTTCCATTCGTCATAAGAGGATGTGACCGTGTTTGCCGAACGACGCATTACATTTTTGCTCTCAACAAGTTAGTTTGGTGGCTGTACAAAGTTACAAATGGTTTCATCAATGTCAAGTTTACTTTTAGCAGGGATATCTATAACTACAGGATTGGAAGCTCTATGGAACTGAAAACCATTTATACACCTGTAGGGTCACTTTTCTTTGTGCGCTGCTGTGATAAATAATCACATAAATTGACCTCAAAGAGCAGCAAGTAGTAGGCTAAACGAACAACCAAAAGTGTAACAATCAATTCACCTGCTGTAAATTGTAACGTCTACGCTTGCCTGGTTTGTTTATTTGTTTGTATTTCATTAGTGCAATCATGTTGCATTTTGCTTGCTGCTTAAAAAATTTCCAGAATGTTTATTGGTTTTAGTTCTGATGACATCGTAAACGTATTGGTTTCGTCAGTGGTGGATTTCCAGAAGATTAGCTTCCGGAACGTTAGTTTTGTACTTTCCAAATGCGCTAGGTGCCGTAGAAGAGATTCAGAAATATGCCCTTATGAGACTTTGAAACAACACACTTGATGTAGCCTACGTAAAACGTTGCTAAAGTAAATAGGCTATCATGGTCCATAGATGATAAGCGTTGTTCAACGCAAATATTCGTATTTTAGTGAAACAATAACACAAAAAAATACAAGTTACAGCCTACAATTTTTTAAGACATTTATCGAATTCAAAATCATAATCCTCTGGCAATTTTGGGTCTCAGTTGCCGAGTTATGTCCCTGGCGCAACTAGGATCCAACACACTTTGCTGGTTAAAACTTTCTCAGTGGAGGACCGACCATTCGTATAAAGAGTAAACTTGAAACAGTTACATAGTGTGTAGAGAAGCCCGGTCAGATGTCAGTATGAGGTTCATTTGTGAAAATCCACGTTCACACTTGCTCGATGAAATTGGAAAGGATTTTAGTGACGTTATCAAATTTTGAAGACTCTTTTCGTAGTTTTATATTCGCAAAGTCCTCTCACAGCTTTGTGTTCATCTACTGTAAGCGCAATCTTTTTGCCACTTCAATGATTTCGTTTTCTCCGTGTGTCGTTACTGTGTCCTCTGGCCACGGAATGGCCCGTTTCGGTGAGTCCGATTCGGTGAGTCCGATTCGGTTAGTCCGATTCGGTGAGTCCGATCCCTTAACGGAGGATTTCTTCAATTTGTTTTTAAAATTATTGGGTACCGTAGCCTAATTATCATTGCCGTTTTAGGGTTAGGGGTTAGGAGTTAAGGTTAGGGGTTAGAAGTTAGGAACTCACCGAATCAGACTCACCGAATCGGACTCACCGAATCGGAGTCACCGAATAGTAGCAGACCCCTCTGGCCAAGTAGTTGAATCAAGTATTTGCAGCTGTTACTAAATGACGAGTCTGTTGAATTCAACAAACGATCTTGGATGGAATTTTCTAAGTGATGATAGAAGATGCGGCAATTGATTTGCGGGCTATTTCTGCAATGTTTACATGCAATTCCACACCTTTGAACTATAAGTTTTCTTCAGCATCCATGGCAATGTGATAATGTCGTCCGGGTTCGTTCCTATGTGTTTCATATAATTTTGCAAGATTATTAATTTTGTTATCTGCATCCCAAATAGTACATGCTCTGTTTTGCAGTTCGAGGCTTATGCTACTTCGAATAATTCTTGCAAGGAATCGTACATCAAAGCCAAGTCCAACACGAAATCCGTGGATGTTATCTTCGACAAGAGTCCTTGATATTTCGCACGTTTCCGAGAATCACTTGTGTCGCTACTAGCTCCCTTTTTGTAGGCTTACCATATTTTTGTGACTTCAAAACGGGACGCCTCCAAAGACCAAGACCACTTAGCTGTGATTTTTTAACTTTACATTTTCCGATATTATTACATAGGCCTACATTTAAAGCCACCCCGGCTGTCTTTATTGACCGTATTGTCATCGAGAGTTCATGCGCATATTCTCTTCTAAATATCGGTTTCAGTTCGAAAAATAGAAAGGAATTGATATTAACGATACAAAATAATTTGAATCTAGATTTTTTCTGTAAAGCAAATGGAAGAAAGAATAATAAAATAGCCTGCGGTTTTCAAGTCGATAAGTAACTCCCAATTGCACTGAATTTACCCAACACTGCGTACAAGCATTTGCGAATTTATATACTTATTCGCCCAATCATACTTTTCTGTAGATAACACCTTCTTCAAAAAGACATTGTTCAATTTTACATTCTCGTAAAAGTCAGAGCAGGACCAATCAGTATTGATTTTACATGTGATCACGGCTTTCACGTTCTGCTCCAGCATCCTGCTTCTACTCTCAGACCACATGCTCTTCGTGATGGAAAAAATTCTTTCAACAGGTGCGGTTGTTCCGGGTAAACAAAATATGAACTCTACCAGCCTTTGAAAGTTTGAAACACGTATGCATTTTTTTCAAATTCTTTGAACATCTCGACCCACTTTTCTTCCAAAGATGCATTTTGCCAGCTCTCTTCCTTACAACGTTCAGACATGTGCCGTTTCACTAATACTTGTTCATCGAAAAAAGAGTCGCTGTTCGTCGTCGTGTGAGCGTCTGGGGCCGAGGGTCTATCCTTTTACCACCCCAGATTCACGATGTTCCCGGACTACACTGGAAGGCTACTAGAGAGCAGCCAGTCTTTGGTTTCATCATCCATAACACGCAGACCTTCCACTCCGTTAGGTGGCTTGAGGATGGAGCAGTCATTGATGATGTGATTTGCGGTCTGTTCCAGAGTTGCCAGATTTTGAAAAAAAAGTAGCCAAAAAAGTAGCAAATTTGCTCCCAAAGTAGCCCAATTTATAGCAGGGGGCGTGGGAACTATGTTTTTCAACTTCTGGGGGGCCTCGCCCCCCAGACTCCCCGTGAGGCGTTTTAACACTGACACAATCTTTTGGATGTCTCTGTTAGGCATACTTCATAACAGAACTGCTTAGCCTCAGTTTTGTCATGTGTTGGGTTTTTTTTCACTGAAGGACAAGGTGTACAATCATCATTACACAAATTCAACAAACATACATTTTCATCAAGCCATTCATTCTTATTCCAATTATTATTACATTGATTAGTAAACTATGTAAAAACTGCATGCCAGTCAGTGGAAGAACCTGAAAAAATATGTTAATTAATAACATACAAGCCGTCAAATGCTCTTGAATGTACAGCTAAAAAACACACATATGAAAAATCAGCTTAACAAACCCAGTGAACACAAATTACTCTGCTAAATAGCAACAGAGTTACCGGTACAGTAAGGCACGTTCACATCAGGCTCTATCGGGTACAGATTCTCACTACTTTTTCAGCACACTACTTTTCAAGCACTTCTGCGTTTTGACTTCTACAGTAAGAGTAAACTGTAAAGACATAGAACGGAGATAATGTAACGCTAGAATAGACTAGAAATTCACTCAACCATGTCCCTTGCTACGTCTTGGAAACATGAGAATGCGCTGTAAAATTTGTAAACTACAAATAAACTGTCAGTAGACTGCGAGCGAAACTTACTTTAGTAAGAAATTTCCGATGTAAAAAAGTCGCAATCTTGTTATATTGTCGCCAATCTAAATTTAAAAGTAGCCCAAAAAGTCGCAAGTTGCCAAGCTCAATTTTTTGTCGCAAATCACATATGGAAATAGTAGCGTCATTGTAGAAGTTGCAAAAATAACCCCCCAAAAAAAGCCTAGTGAAACTTTGCACAGAAGAAAATAGTAGCGTCATTGTAGAAGTTTTCCGACCCGTGCCCAGAGCATTGTGACGCAAGAAGCCACACGACCTCGTTCGGTGGAAGTTAATCAGTTATGCAGCGTATTGCAGCTACACGGCGCTTTGACTTTCCAAGCGCACCTCGTTGGTGTGATGAAAGCCTTCGCTGAAATTTTAAAAAGCCTTACAAACCGTAGCCATACCTCTTAAATGGCGAAGAATTCCGACCGGACACGTTTGTCCGCCCTCAGCAAAAACGAATTTCGAGGCCTGGGTTGTTTCTTTTTTGTTCGGTGTTTTTTTGTGATTAGTGTTAAGAATGATTTTTCCATTACAGCAACTAATGCATAAACTTTCTTGGACTGGTTTGTTACTTAATAACTTTGTTGGTAACAAACTTTTCGTAGCTGATATATATCGGCCGATATATATCGGTATCGACCTAAAAATTTCATAAATATTGGCCGATATATATCAGTATCGGCCTAAAAATTTCATAAATATCGGTATTGGTATCGGCCTGAAAAAGTGATATCGGTCGAGCTCTACTTGTGAGGCTTAGGGATCGCAACTACTAAAGCTCTTCTCCAGATTTTTGGGATTGTGAGGTGGTGCAGGCAGGAAGAGAGGAATCTACGTAACCAGGACTTTAGGGCATGGAGGTTGACGCGCTGGAGCACAAGCTCAGGGCAGATCTTATCCGGCCCTGGAGACTTGTGTGGTTTCACTAGGCGGAGGGCGGTGGCGAATTCCTCTGGGGTGAAGTCTCCAGAGATTGCTTCCTCTTGTGGTGTTTCCACTCGCCAAAGGGCAGATACTTCCTTGGCAACAAGGCGGGAAGCCTTGCGGTCCTTTGCCTTGTAGATCCTGTAACATATGTTATTCCTAAAGAGGACATCGTGTGATGTCGAAAACGTTCGATATTTAATTGTTGCGTAGTTTTGTGTTTTTTTGTAAATATAATAATCTTTAATATGTTAAACTTGATAACGTTGCTCGGCTTCGTATGCCTAAGGTTCAACAAGACAAACTCTCTATCGAAGCTGTAACTTTAGAATAGTCTCGTTGAAGTATTTCAACTGCCCATGAACAAATTTCAAATAGAGCTCTTGTATTGGTTCTTCAAAGCATTTTTTGATGAGAGTAGGACAACCTTCTTGGTAGTTGAAAAAACTTTTCAATCCCTCAAACATTTCAAGTATTCTTTGCAAAGCTGGTAGCAAAGAGAGAAATCTTGTATTGCCACGTTGCAAGATACGCTGATACTCAATATTTACAAAGTCGAATAATATCTACAAATTGTAGGCCTACCAATTTATCCGATAACAATGACATAACAAATAATATTTTTTATCGAAAACAACGAAACAAACAAAATCACGCATTCACCTTCAGCAAGTAGGCTACCGGTACGCTACACAGCATCAACAGTAACGAGAACATGCTAATTGGTAATGTTCATGTATTATGCTGGCTGAACGCCCAAGCGGGACGTTTGGCTGACCGGTCGGGACGCCGGGACAAGACGTTAAAAAGCGGAACTGTCCCGCCTAAAACGGGACATATGGTAAGTCTACCTTTTTGGAGTGTTCGACAAGTGCTGGAAAATCATTCCAGACGGCATTACAGGCCTCGAAATCGTTTTTGTTGACGGCGGACAAACGTGTCTGGTCTGAGCAGCTATCTCGGCGGACAAATTAAGTCTCACGGCGGACACACCAGTTTTAGCGTCGATCGTCATGCTTAATCACTTTTTCTTGATAATTCTTCGCCATTTGAGAACTATAGCTATGGTTTAGAAGGCTTTATAAAACTTTAGCAAAGTCACTGACTCTGAAAAGCTTTTATCAAAACAACGACGTGCACTTGAAGAGCCAAAGCGCCGTGTAGCTGCTTAATACGCCGCATAACTGATTAACTTCCACCGAACGAAGTCGTGTGGCTTCTTGCGTCACAATGCTCTGAGCACGAGCCGGAAAACTTCTACACTAAAGCTACTATTAAACTTAACTTACCGTAACAAATTTTGGTGGATCTTGCTGTAATAGCCTACTCGTATAATGTAATTTTGTAACCAACCTTGCCTTATCAATATTACTCGGAGATCAAAGCCAGACATTGTGACTTAAGACTTGAACTAAGTTGCGCGTGAATAGTGTAAAAGTACCGGTAACTCCCATCGGTTCTTAGCGAAGAATTCACCTTTGTTACGCTGATTCAATGTCATTAATCGTTGAAGCAACGTAAAAATCGAAAGTTTTCCTGCTTGAATGGAAGCTAAGGGATACAGGACGGTATTCACATTTTCTAGATGCGTGCTAGAATGCGCGGAAATTGTATTCTCGCAACAATTGTTCGTGTTATGCAATGACGATTTGCATCACTAGTTCTTGTGTTATTTCTCGGCGGACAAATATGACCGATCTAAATGGTACTTACCGCGGACATCACATGCTGTGACGGCGGACATGTCCGCCGTGAATTTCGAGGCCTGCATTAACTGTGCGGACACTCGAGGCTACCCAACGTGTGTCCAGTACCCTTCCGATTTTCAACAACTGCACTTTAACAGCCGCTGCACATTCACCCAATTCCCTGCTATTGTTAGGAGAAGCGTGGTAAAGGCTATAGGCTAGCGCTTGTCCATAAGATCGAAATTGATACGCATTACTGACTGATTTTACAACATCATGAACCGATAGTTCTAATCTACAGTATGGTTTGCACAATACCACACCACAATGTCTGGAAATTCATCACGAAGCAATTTTGCCACACCATTTTTGCGACCTAACATCACAGCCGCGCCATCACATACAGCACCAATCAAACAAGAAGATAAAAATGTTGTAGACATGCCATATTATTTTAGGCAGCTCTTCAAGAAATCAATGATGCCATTCGCCGTGAGATTAGTGAGCTCAACAAGATCTACAAATACATTCACAGGTTCGCTTCCGTCAAGACTAGTACAAAGATTGATATATTATCAGAGTGGATACTAGGGTGGCTCAGTTTCCTTGATGTTCTTTAAATTTTTTGTTAGTTTGGAATAATGTTTCATTTTGCTCACTGATATTTGCAAATCAAAAATTTTTGTTGGGTTTTGACCTTTGACCCTGGTTCACCCAAGGAGAAATTCTGAATTTTTCTGAAAAATTAATAAATTTTGAAGTGGTTTAGCCGTGTCTGAAGAGGGGATTTCTCAAAATTTGACCACGTGATTTTGACGTCACTTCCTCTGTTAAGTTCCACGTGGAACATCTTCACCCTACTCCAAGTCTGAGAGTCACTAATAGTGCATGCTTTTAGTGTCATTTTAGTTGATTTTACAGACTTTTCGCAGTCATTGAATCTATAACACATAGACCAACAAAAATTTTTGGCACAAAAGATGAGAGTCATTTTAGAGTATTTCAGGGCCCCTGATTCCGAAAATGCACTTAGTTTTTTCGAATTGGCTCTAGTTTTTGAGATATTCGACAATAAAAATATTTTTGAAATCGTTACTCAAAAGCTTTGAATTAGCAAATTACTTATTTTCAGCCCTGTTTACCATTATGATGTCATAATTGCACTTGTCTAGTTCAATTGGTTCATTTTGCACGAAAGTTCAAAACGCAAGCAAAGGTTGAAATGAATTGTGTTTAACATAAGGGAGACATAAATATTCAATGAAAACAGTTGTGAATCAGTAGGCCTACATCACAAGAAAAATATCCTGAAAGTCATGTGTTTATGAATGCAGCTTTATATTGAAAAGGTAGGCCTACTGAAATGGATACTGTACAAATGAAATTTTATTCTAAGCCTTTGCTAAGGCCAAGTCTTTGCTGCAAGAAGTTTTTCTTCTGGTCTATAGGCTAAATAAATGGCATATAGGCTAATAAAATACGCCTTTGACAAGTAGGATGCTGTACAAGCAACCCAGATATATTTTGCTGCATGAGGCAACGCAGAGAAGCAACGCATTCTGCGGTAGACACAGCGCTATATAAAAACAAGCATTATTATTATTATTATTATTACTTTGACATGAAGCTGGGTGATCAAGATAAGTCCTAGGTTCCTCCTAAAGTATGCAAACATTGCACTCAAACCCGTTTCTGGGCTCAAGGCTAAGAAGTTCAGAGTACCATGGCATAAAGAGAGCCGTGGAATCACCATGAAAATTGATACTTCTGTACGGTGAGCATGTTCGAAGGAAGTTGGAACATCATGTTTACATGGAGTGTGCAAGGCAGTCATTGCGTGGACGTTGCTATTTCTGTTTTTTGTTTGCCCTCTCTTGTTTCACGTGGTAATTTGCTTGAAACAATAGGAAAACGGGCATGACTGAGAGTAACCTCAATACCTTCAGTAATGTTTTGAAGCAAGGTCAAGTTTTTTTCTCAAAACCATTTCTACCACCTACTGTAGTAGTTAAAGATTTAGTTATCAAAAGTGGTAGCTGGAATCTTGGCTAACTCAAAAACTAGAGCCAATTCGATAAAACTTAGTGCATTTTCAGAATCAGGGGCCTCGAAATACCTTAGAATGACTCTCACAAGTCCTGCCTTTATACAAAAAAAATTTTGTTGGCCTGTGAAAATCGATAAACATCGTCAAATGATTCAAGAAACTGAAAGCAGTAGATATTTACTACAGTGAACGGTGCACAAAGAAAATCATGTCTGAAATGTGGTAGAATTCGACATTTTGAGAGTAATACACGTGTCAGTGTTCATGGAGCTGCTAATTAAACCACTTTGCTTGCTACAAGTTTGTGTTACTGCCTCTTATTGTGTCCATTAAGATGCTAAAGTGCATTAGAAGATAGCGAGTGACAGTTTCAGGGATAAGCGAAAATTCGATATTTTGAAAAAATTCAAACTAGGTGAACCAGGGTCAAACGTTGATATTTTTTTATGAAATTTGGTATAGGAGATGCATTTACCAAAAGGAACAATATTACAAACTGACGAAAAATTTAAAAGAAAAAAAAATTTTTTTCGAGATTTTGCGCCAGCCTAGTGGATACGCGATTTAACGTGGTCGACTCATCAAGGATAATATATACTTTTACTGAACTGGGCAAAGCATAAAAGAGTATAAAACATTTGAGCTTTTGGAACGCCGTTCCGGACAAGTCAACTTTTTAATCGAGCTTCCGGAGCGGCGCTCTGGACCGTTCCGGCTGAAATCCAGCCCTGGGTTTCGTACTGGATTGGTCTGTGAACAAGGTGATGATATAACAGCATATTTTACTGATTGCTGAACACTCCTCATTTACTTCTGATCCTATTTGCAGTACGCAAAATGCTAAAGAACAACAGTAGGCGGTTTTTGGACTCAATGCATTCATTCATTTTTTGGATTCATTGTTTTTTTTCTAGCAGCGTAAATGTACTTTTATAATCAAGTAAGTTTTAATATGAGTGTACACTGTACATTTTGTATTATTATTGTAAAATCGAATTTTGTATATCTTTTAGTCTGCATTTTATTTTGTTAATCTTTCTGTAGTCGTAGTAATGTGATGACCCTATTGAGTACTGATGTACAGCACTGAATAGAGTTTCCAATCCCGTAGTTATAGATATCCCTGACTTTTAGGCAGTGTTTTTTAGCAAGCAATTTAGTTTGAAGTAAAATGCTTCTGGGTAGTATCTAACTCATACCCTTGGGGATACTCATACCGGGGATACTCATGTAGGCTACTTTTAGTTGTCATTTTGTCAACGTCTATGCCAGTTTGTATTTCGCCTTATGAGTCAATTAACAAAAATGATCCTGTGAGAGAAAGAGATGCCAAAGGAAAAAAATCTCGCAGTAGGTTACTCTAGCGGTATAGCCTAAGGGCTTTTTTCTTTTGCGATCCTCAGTTTCGTGTTTACAACAGTTCTCTTCCTGCAGTAACACAAATGATATACATACATGTCTGGTAAGTACACAACCAGGGCTGCGATTTTTTCTTTCTTGTTGAACGACCAAAATTTCTGCGTTTGTTTGTCGAATAGTAATGTGACGTCACAAGAGTCAGATGAGCGTTTGGCCGCAAATTATCGCCCAAGGCAGTAAAATCTGTCATTTTTAAATTGTAAAAATAGCAGAGTTTGCTGTCTGGGGCACAGGTTGTGTAGATGTACATTGTACGTCAGAGTCACTCAAGTTTTCAATCACATGCTGGTTGCGTGATAGCAAAGGAGTATCAAACGCTAAGTTGTGTAGGCCTACCTACCGGACATGTAGTCTATATTATTTGTTTTGCTCCAGGAAGAGATCTGTTGCAAACGCGAAACTGGGCATCGCAAAAGGAAAAAAAACCTTAGGCTATACCACTATAGTAGCCTACTGCGTGATAGAGATTTTTTCCTTTGGCATCTCTTTGGTCTCGCTTAGTACATAAATGGTTATGTACGACTGTACAGTGTACGTACCTGCACGCAAACACGATTAGGAGCGAAATATGCAAGTTACCAAGAAACACAGCGAAGATAAAGTGAAAAATAAACTGCAGATAAAAGAAAACGGAACAATACTACTAAACAACGGCGTAATGTTACAGCGTTTAAGATGTGCCGAGAATGCAAACAAGCCTCTTCGTACAACATTGCAACAAACTAAATGCAATCACGTACGTGGCTGTGTTGTTACAAGAATGAATTAATTAATAAATGTGAAAGGAACGAACATTAGTAACAAGACAAACATTAATGCCAGAACATGCTTGGTGCTAGATCTTGATTTGTCTGCCTCTGTATGACTTTAGACCGGAGATTTCTGGTACTTTTTTTTTTGAAGATAAAAATGCCAACCGTTTGGGAACAGGCAGTCAAGTGCTTTTCGTGGTTATAGGCAAATTGTTCGTAAGCAATTGTTCGTAAAGCAATTGTTCGTAAAACAATTGTTCGTAAACTGTTTTTCGTAAAATGAAATCCGTAAAACAATTCTTCGTAAAGCATTTCTTCGTATACATCAAATTTTGACTGCATGCCTGAAAAAATGCTTTAGGAAGAATTATTTTACGAAGAATTAAGTTTACGAACAGTTGTTTTACGAACAATTGCTTACGAACAATTTGTCGGACACCGCTTTTCGCAACAATGATTTCGCAAATGAAATCGGTGGGCCGCACTTGCCAACCTGGGTTTTGTTTTTGCTGAAACTTTTCAGTCATTTGTCCGAAATGACTTGAAAAAGTTTGGTCAATTTTTATTTATTTCGGTCATTTTTTCTGATGGAAATATTTCCTTTCAAGTAGGTGATACAAACCAAAATTTGCACTTCCTGACTATAAGCTACAACATTAAGTTTCGCTGAGAAACGTTGTCGTGTTTTACCTGAGAAAAGTTAGAACAATCAAACGTTTCTTCAATGTTTATCAGCAAAACTTCAACCAAACTCTTTTTTCGGACATTTTTGACCGAATTGACTATATATATATTTTTTTGGACGTTTTGACCGAATTGACTATATATTTTTCTGACATTTTGCTAAAAAATTGGTCAATGACCGATGAATGACCGGAAAAAAAAAACAGATGCCAACAAATAGTTCATCTTGAATAGCTTTGTCAGACAGCGACCTTGCTCATGAGTCGTGCAGTGCGTAGCTAGAGCAGAAAGACTCGACGATACATTCGTTGCAACAGCGCACCAGGTACTTCAAGCAGAACTGCATGAGCTCACTTCAATCCTGGTAAAAATTTTCCTTTGTGAGGACGTTGTACCACAAACTTTCAATTAAAGGAAAAGGATCTTCGGATGCTAGGCGCTGATGAAGCGTGTGGTGCAGCGAAATGAGGCGTTCCTGGTTAACATCCGCACCCGTGGATTCTAGAAGTCGGCGAACACCAGGGAGCTCATAAATTGCAGGTATTGAAGAGCGTGCTGACATGGTACTGTTGCAATAATTAAGTATCTCACAGAGTCAGTTTTGTTAATTAGCTCATGGCGAAATACAAACTGGCATAGACGTTGACAACTAAAAATAGTCTACTTCGGTTATTTTATGTATAAAAGAAACTCGTTGTGTCAAATAGCATGAAACGTGTGTGGCGAAATGCTTGATGCCAGGCGTTAGAACTTCGATCATAGCATTTTCCTGCAGTGTTCTTCTGGAAGAGAACTCCTTTCCATAAAAATAGCGGTTTTTATCATCTGTATTTCTGAACATATGGTCGGCAACTAGGCTGTTTCTAGATGTGAAAAACTTTTGTAACAAGTATCCAAAAGAGTCATTTTAACAGAGCAATATTGTTAATTGGATCATACAGCGAAATACAAACTGGCATACGCATTGATAACTAAAAGTAACCTAGGTTATTTCATCTATAAAAGAAACCTGTTTGTGTCGAATAGCACGAAACGTGTGTGGCCAAATGTTTGATGCAAGCATTAGAACTTTGATCAAAGCATTTTCCCACAGTGTTCAAGATGGCGGCACAGACGCCTTGGGAATTTCTTGCGTGAAGCGTCGCTTTAGTATCTTTCCTGAAGTAGCCTACCTGTCGCAAAGAAATTTACGTAAGTCGGATTCTAATGATTGCATCACGTGATGACCCCCCCCGATTGTTCCTCGACCTGACGACGTTTAGTCCTCTTTCATTTTTTTTTTGCAAGACACGGCGTTTGTCGAATAGTGACGGCGCGTGTCGAGTGACGTGGTCGCCGAAAAAGGTAAAAATCGCAGCCCTGTAGGCTACACAACTTAGCGCTTGATACTCCTTTGCAATCACTCAACCAGCATGCGATCAAAAACTTAAGTGACTCTGACGTACATGCACACACCTTGTGCGGTAATTTTTGGCCTAACGCTTATCTGACTTCTGTGATGTCATATTACTATTCGACAAACAAACACAGGATTTTTGGTTGTTCGACAAGGAAGAAAAATTGCAGCCCTGGGTTGACTTGTGGACCGCGACCTGCCAGGTGGTGTTCCTGGCTTATAACGTTGCTTATTTTAATTGGAAAATTACTACATAGATACCCTATTACCCTACCATTACCAATCAAGCTTTAGGATTGTTGCAAGATAATTTGCCACACTGTTCAGAAAATAAACAATTAAAGACAGTGCTACTTAAACTTTTTAATACAGCATACTGGCAGAGGTCTTATTGGCGTACCGGTCGCAGATTTCAAACGAAAAAAAGCTAACAGTAACAAGTCCAGTCTTGATTTTACCACTCTAAAATGCAAATTCACAAACTGTCTTTCACTGACATTTCATCAACGGTGTGTGGTTTTTGAGTGTTTGCTATCCTTAGCTCTACTTCATAGGGTGGGTCTGCTACTATGCGGTGAGTCTGATTCGGTGAGTCCGATTCGGTGAGTTCCTAACCTCTAACCCTAAAACAGCAATGAAAATTAGGCTACGGTACCCGATAATTAAAAGAAAAATTGAAAAAATCTCCCGTTAAGGGATCAGACTCACCAAAACGGGCCATTCCGTCATAGGGTGCATAGTGCATACACTGCATACTGCATGTATTGTATATATAGCTTTTATATTTATATGAGAGGGCCTGTACAGTACATCTGTTATTCCTTTCTTTTTCTCTTAAAAAAATTCTTTTGGCTTATTTCTAATTTCATGTTTTCAATGGTAAGCGCTTTGTTTAGATCTGAAGTTTCATTGCTGACCCAACTCCACATATTACAGTTTTGACTCACTAGCATCATCTGTTGCTATAAAGCCAAATTCTAAATAAGATGCATTGTATTGTTGAACAAAACATGAACTAATTTTTTTTCCCTAACACTTCAATGGCTCTTCCAGTATTACTTTTAGAGCTTGACCAATATCATTTTTTCAGGCCGATACCGATATTTATGAAATTTTTAGGCCGATATCGATATATATCAACCAATATAAATCAACTACGAAAGTTTTAAGCATCAAACCAGTTTAAGAAAGTTTATTCATTGGTTGCTGTAATGGAAAAATCATTCTTAACACTAATCACAAAAAAACACCAAACAAAAAAGAAACAACCAAATGCAATACTGTTTTGTGTTCAGTTCAATAATAATCAAAGTTCAACAGTTTCAAATTGTAGTTTAAAAAACATAGTTTCTCAGCATTCATGCCAAGAAGAGAACATCTTTTGTCATCGTAAATCAGTCCAACAGTGCTACACTCGTTTGCTGGGGACAGAAGTAGGGGCTGCTACCCATGACAGGAGTTTCTGTTAGGATTCACACAAAGACCGGTGTCACTGCTACTAGCCCGATAAACAGAAGCACAAATACAGCCATTGGAGCGCGAACTCTAACCAGGCAGCACCAATTAAATAGGCAGCTAGAAGAGCGCCCTTCCACGTGCACAAAACAAGACATTCGAAAGCATATCCATCTGCTGCATGCAAAAATGGGTTGTGTGCAGCCGCGTGCACCTAATTAAATTGAGAGAGTGTAAACGAGAGGCTTTAAATGCGCTCTTTGCAACCACGTTTGAGCAACTTGTGTTTCTTCTAAAGGCATGTATGACTGGTTTTGAGTGTGCTTTTGCTGGCCAATGTTTATTGGCGAAAAATAGCTGATGCAATATATCGGCTACCCCTGATATCGGCCGATAAACATTGGCTGATCGATATATTGGTCATGCTCTAATATCGGAATCAGTTGGGCCTGAAGGTGGTTGTTTCTTATTTACAGAGGTGGGCAGTAACTAGTTACAAAAGTAACTAGTTACTGGAACTAGTTACTTTTCGAGTAACTGTAACGGTAACTTCGTTACTATTTTCCAAAAGTAACGAAACGCGGTAACTAGTTCCTATTATAGCACTTTTTCAACAGTTACAGTTACAAGTTACTTTTGTATTGAAATTTCTGTTTCTAATTGCCGTCCATTTCTCTGCACATGTTTGTGTCATGCTTTATGCGTGTTTGCGCGCAATAATGCATTCTTCTCGCAGCTGTATCGGACTCGGAGCAGCACTGCCCATGCGCGGCGCTCTTGTTTTGTGATCTTATGGAGCAGGATTGCCATATTGGCGAATTCATCGCCAAAATCCAGAAATCTGGCGATTTTTTAAGACGTTTGGCTTCATATTTATGGTTTGGCGATTTGGCTCTTTTTTAGCGCTTTTTGAGAACTGATTTGGCTAAATTAATTGCTTTTGGTGATTGATCAATATGTGACTTTCTATGCAATGTTTAGCAAAAGTGTTTGGCAACACTTGATAGCTCAGTTCATGCTTGTCGTATAGCTGCCAGAGGTGTACAGGAGCCGTAGTTTTGGAGTATTTAGGACCCGAAGTCTCGGTGTTACGTTCACTATTCGCAACCTTATTACATCATTGTTTTTTCGATTCAAAATCGGAAGTCGATGTCTAAGTAACTTGAGTCATAGCAGGGAAAACAAATTATTTCCTTTGTTTCGAGCATTTAAAGAGAATATAGTTTCTGGAGAGAGTTTGCTTTTTTGTACCAAAGACAGGCAAAACACAACAATACCACAGGCTTGAGCATGACAACAATATATTTTACATATTTACAAGTAGTTTAACAGTTAAACGTTTTCGGTTTAACTTAAGCCCTCATCAGGAATCTGAAAATATGTATAAATTACAATAAATTTAAACTTTTTGAAAGTAACTATAACTAACTGACTATGAGCATCAAGAAACACGCAACGATTATAAGCAATAGTGTGGAAAACAGACAGACGGAAAACAAATTACATTAGGAAAAGGCAACTGCGTAACTAGAAAAGAATTTGCACCACAGGGTGCGTGATACATCTAATAAATGTTGAGAAGAATGGATGCGCCTCCCGCAAATAATTGTTTGTTTAAATTTGGATTACAGCGTTTATGTTGAGATTTATGAGTAACTGAAAGTAACTAGTAACTGTAACTAGTAACTGTAACTAGTTACATTTTTGAAATCGGTAACTGTAACGGTAACTCAGTTACTATTTTGGCCAAGTAACTGTAACTCAGTTACTTTTGAAAGTAACTTTGCCCACCTCTGCTTATTTATGTACATAGCAATGTCCATGCAACCATTTGAAAAATCAAGTTATGTATAATTTTCCGTTAAGCTGCGAAAGAACAACCTGAGTATGGTGAAAAACACAGGCCTACTGATCAACACAAAAAAATATTCAATAAGATGTTTTCAAGCTAATCACGTACTAATACACTAGCACTGATCTAATACGCTTTACTTAAATTGCCTTCACTTAAAATATGTCACTTTATACACTCAGATGTCACAAAGGCATGAAGTGAGCCATCAAGATCTTGATACAGAGTTTGGGATCCATCCTGTGCGTCGGCCAGTCAACATTGAAAAAGATGTTAGTTCACTTGGGCAAAAGAAACGTGTCTCTAGCATTTTGAGAAGTCCAGTAAGCCATTAACATTTTTACAGTTGAAATAAAACATTGAACTTGGTGCCATTTAAGATTTGGTGTCACGGGATAGATAATAATTAATTAGATATGTGAAGATTTTTTTTTATAGTTTGCAAATGACTGCAAAATTTTGAAACAAATATTTCTATAAAAATGCAATGTTTCTATTCTGTCAAATATTGTCCAGATGAGAAAGAATTGTTTTTTAACGACCTCACTAGCAGTTGAGAATCACAGTGGTTTAGCATTTCAAAACGTTAATATGGCCTGGAAGCAATGACTTCTTTTCACCATGAATACGATGATTGATATTAGAGTAGAATTGTTTAACCTACAAGTAGAATTTGATTATTGTGACACTTTTTCGAAGGTCCTTCAGGTGTCACTATGGACAAGTTTTACTGTATTTCCAACATCAGATTTGATTTTGTTGATAGAAATAATACAGTAACTTTTCAAGTCCTTATCCACCAAAATTAATGTCATTTTGTAACTTGTTGTTACTTGTTTGGTAACCAATGGAAATCAAGTTTTAAAAAAAGTTGGAAATCACAATGTACTAAATTGCCTCGACTGCTCGAAATATGCTCGACTGCTGAGCAAATTGTTTTAGCATTAGTTAACGATGATACGTGGTACCATTAATTGGACTTTCTTTGTGGAAGGCTACCTTGATGAACTGATAAAATTTTGTCAGGACTTTAAAGAAGAATTGGAGAGTGTGGTGACCGACTTGTTGCGATCGGACAAGGGAGGTGATCATGTGATTGCTCGAGCGATTGCAAATGTGTTCTCTCCCACTGGACGGTCATCAAACCAAGGTAGAGCCATTTCTATGCTAGATAAGAGTCAGTTTTAAACATAATGAGAATGACGTTAGTGTGTGTATGGTTGTGACTTTTTGTATTGAATCTTGAATGACATGTATCATCACCTTGACCATGTTTTGATTTATTTCTGTTGCATTTTGTTTTAGTTTGCATCAACTGAAGGTTTAATGTTCAAACTTATCTTGAAACGTTATCTTGAAATGTTTGATAAATTAGCAGATTTAGAAAACGTTAAAAAGACATTATATTTCCTTTTGTTACCAAATACTGCAAAAAATAGTAAAGAAAGCAAAACCATTGCTCAACTTGTGGGTACCGGTATATGATTGGCGTGCAATGTGCATTGTTGCTTCCTGGACAGTTTCTGCAGGTTCCACTATCAGAATCGCTTTTCCCCAGGAACAAACGTTCTTTGGGCAAAGTGGAAAACAAAATCGACCCCGAACCTGAGTTATTGTACCAAATGTACAGTGCTGAAGTGAGGCTACAAGAAAGGCACAGTTACCTACATGTCCTCAATGTTCTGACCGTTTTTGTGTATCCTCCCAGCTTACCACCCAGTGCAGCAAATTGGATCATTAGACGTTTAGCAAATTTGCTTACGTGACAAACCCTTGAAAAATTTCACTTTAAGTTTGTACGAGTTGACAACATAATGCAGTTTCCCATTGTTTACAATGACTGAACTTTGAACATATGTTTTTCAATATTTTTGCCAAAAGGTGCAATCAAATTTTGCCGGTTTAAAAGTTAAAGTTATGATAACATTCTGTTGTCTTATCGTAAGATTATTATTAAATCTGCTACATATCAATTTATTTTGGGTATGGTACAAGATTTTTTTTATTATATATATTTTAAAACCCCCACAGTTTGCAAGTAGTTGTTTTTGATGAGAATATTTATATATAAGTTTACAACATCTGTATAGTTCAAAATGCCAAATTGTGAAAATGTAGTGAAGGATTGACTAGGATCCAATTTTTTTTTATATTGTGTTTTCTTTATCAAACATGGGTATTGGGTAAGGTGTAATCGACTGACAACCTCATCTTCGTGGTTCGTGCGGGAATTGGTGTTAGTATCCCAGTATTTCTGGGACGTCTGTTGCATCTGAGTCTGAGTGGTGGGGTCTGCTACTATTCGGTTAGTCCGATTCGGTGAGTCTGATTCGGTAGGTTCCTAACCTCTAACCCCTAATCCTAACCCCGAACCGTAAAACGGCAATGATAATTAGGCTACGGTACCCAATAATTTAAAAAAAAACTTAAAAAAATCCCCCGTTAAGGGATTGGACTCACCGAATCGGACTCACCGAAACGGGCCAGTCCGGAGTGGTGAGAGCCATAGTTCGATGTTTGTAAGGCTGTTGGTTTGACACTGCTCAAGAGCATGTGGCTGTATCTTTGGAAAAACATTTAAATGCACGTCGTCAATTGCGTAGTGGCGCCCCTTAGACTATAGTCCTTGGTTTCTCCTATGTATTAACAGTACGCTAGTTTGGGGAGAAATGCCTAGACGGCCCTTCTTAGGGCTATGCCTACTGAGCTGACTTTCTAGGAAGGTGTTTATTTGTTTTAGGCTTTTAGCCCTATACATCAGCAAGTGCAAGCCGCTTCATATAGAGCATGGATGGCAAATCTTTTTTTGCATAGGTCCCAAAAGAGACCTTAATTCTTAAAAAATAAAAGTGGCTTATACATGATTTGTCTTTCAGTGCACGGTATGCTACATAACTTCCTGCAGAATCTTCTCTGCAAATTTTATCGTTCTTGGCTTGTAAAGCATAGATTTTAACTTCACGCAGCATGTACGTTATAAGTGACCAGTTACTTGCTGTGATGCACTATTACTACGTAGGTGTCAAACTGCTATATGGCAGTTCAATACAGTAGGCTACTAGACTAAAATAAGGTAAGGCATACTACAAATATTTAGTGAAATAGTTACATTTGCTGAATTTGTTATTTTTAAAAAGAAAAATGAGTCAAAGAAAATCTGTGATGGGTCATCTGGTGACCTCGTCAGTGGTTTGCCAACCCTGGTATAAAGCATTCGGTGGTATCTATGTTGGTGAAGTGACTTGGTGATTTTATTGAATATTGATGATTGATGCCTTATCTGCAGGTATTGGTTTGCAACAGATGAAAACAGGTGACATCAACACGCACAAATTATATGATTTGTTCATGTAGTGAATTAACATCTTTCGGATACTATCTCAGTATTCTAGATCCATAGTAACCAGATCGTAGTATCATCAAAAGAGAGTGCTCATTGAGCTAGTTGAACACTCTTTTCCTGATACTAAATAGTTTAATTATTTGCAGCAATTTTTCGACATGATCATCTTTTGCTTTAAAAGGCTGCTCACTGTGGTGCTGTAATGACTTTAGTCATCCATATCTGGTTTCGTTGGTTTATTTTGCTAGATCTTTGACATATCTCATTCATCAAGCAGTCAAGCTGCTGTCCATCAATCGTTAATGTATTTGACGTTAAAGTTACTTTCACTCAGGATAATCAGAATTAATTTCTTTTGCTTGAAATGAGTTGTCAAGCGTTAGATTGTAGCTAGATGCGAATGCTGAGTTGCTCACCTCTGAAAATAATTTCCAAACGTCAACGAGGAACCCTTCAGACAAGGAGAAATATTTCAAATTTTGCATGATGGCTTAAGCGAGTTGAGGTTCAAATGCTCAATTGACTCTTTGGTTCTAGCTGGATGGATGGTGCTGTGGCCGGGCAACGCCGTGTTCTACTTGCAACATGTGCTTGCTACTGAGCATAGGGCTGCATTAACTTCTCAAATCACTGTGACTTGATACTATGATGGGCCCAATTGGCTTTGATGCTAAATTGTTCATGACACCATAATTGTAGATGCTAGAATAGAGCTTGCGGTCGGTTTGTGGATAAAATTTCTTTTTCAAAACAAATCGTTTTTGATTCCACCAAGTCAAACATCTTGTTCCGAACAGGTCGTTTTTTTAACTTGGGCTGCCACGGTCATTGCAGTCATCATCAATCACAGCATGGTTTATTCGACTCATATGTTTGTAGAATGATTTGCCATCACATGGTGATTTCTGATATCGACTCCATTGTACTCTAATCACACGTGGCATGGTTGCTGGAATGCATTTTGTGACATTTTAATCCACTGCCAAGCAACTTTGTTATTTCAGTGCAGAAATTGTAATTTCGTTGTTTATCTCTTGCACTTTGGTTAAACACGCACGATTTTGTCCAAATGATGGCATCAATTTGAATACCCTGAGACCGCAATTGGTCAGACGTGGACGTCGCTATAATAGCATCTGGACTAAAAGTCAAACGCTGCCGGACCAGATGAGACCCAACAGGATTACCCCGTACTGGCGGTTTTAACGCCACATTTAAAAAATTGACTGGCTAAGTACTTGGAGTTTGGCATTTTAACACATTTTTGGCTTTTTTAATTTTTTTTAGCAGTGTAAATAGTTTAGAATACTCTGTTTTGTCAATTCGCAATACCCTGTTTACAAAATATCAAATTTAACAAGGCAACTTTCCCGAATTCTGATGATACTTTAATACAAAAAATTGCATTTTAGGCTGATTTTGTCAACAGCATAATTACTACCATGGCCTAACCTAAGGTGTTGCAACCGTGCCAAATTTTAACCTAAGAATCCATTAAAAAAATGGTATGAAAACTACCAATATGGCAACCCTGTTTAGGCCTCATCCGGCAGCGTTTGACTTCTAGTCCAGATGCTATTACAGCGACGTCCACGACTCAGGCTAATCACTGCAATCACGACTCTGTCGCAATTTTATGCTTTTAGTTAACGGTCATTACAGTGTGTTGTTGCTAGGTTGAGTTTCAATTCAACTGATTGATTTGATACAACGACCTATCCTTGGTTCATAGATGTCGAGTGGTGCTTGTCTTGTACTTTCAAGTTATATCACGTGGTTTGTGTTTAGGAATCGGATGCGTTTCGCCGATCAACGATCTGACTGGCGCCGACACGTCACTTTACTCGAAAGGAGAGAAGTTGTTGCGATGCAAGCTTGCTGCTTTGTACCGCATCGTTGATCTGCACGGCTGGACATCTGCTATATATAACCACATCACTGTAAGTATTCCAACTGTTGCTTTCATTGCTGTGAAGACCGTTGAAGCTTTGTTGCTTTCAAGCTGAGTAATGTACGCGGTTGTAGCGACGATACCCTGATTATATCAGCTCGGCTTCATATTTTTGTTGCCTCCCTGTAAGTGTAAATCATTAAAGTTGAACTGCACAGTTTACACTTCTCGTCCTATTTGGTCTTTGTCTTATCGTCCCAAGGTCTGGTCAGAGGTTCTAAGCACCTTGAAGACAACCATCACTTCATTATTATGAAAAAGATATCAAAGTTTTAATTTTACAAAGCTACAGTGCATAGTAATTGACAAGTTATAGAAATTCGCTTGTCAATTTTACATGCGAAAGAAATATTTGACATTACTGATTTCTGTTTTTTTTTTGGGTTTTCTGTTTACATTATTTTGGATACGTATTTTTTGTATGTTTCTGTTATATTTGTCTTGTATCTTAGATGACAAATTTATCACACCACAAGGTAATCACAGTGAGACAATTATTGTCTCCAATATGGAAACTCTGTGCAACGTTTTGCATATTTCATGTTTCAAACGTGTACTGATCACTGGTAAATCGCTGATTAATTGATAACTTTTAATTCAATTGTTTGAAGCATTTAAGCTTGTTGCCCATGTAATACAACTTCTAACCTTAAGTGCGGGGACGCCCCTAATTGCAGTCATGTGATTACTTTTGGCGGGAGTTGTGCAATCGAATCTTTAAAATTTTGTATTTTTGCTGCGATATGAGAAAGCATTGAAGTCATGCTTCAAACATTGAAGTCGATGCTATTGTGTTGACTCGTGCGATAAGTTGAGATTTACTAAGTCGCATATTGGATGCATGCTTTCATAAAAGTAACGTTGCCCAACTGTGCTAGTGTGCTACTTCTAAAGTTTATTCGATCAGCTGTCACGTCTAAGCGGCCTTCACTCTGCGCAAGGTGATGCTTGTGCAGAATTGTTGATGGTTTGGTTTCATTTCCAAATCAACATTTCCATAACTAGTTTTCTCATCTGTGTAACACCAGATTGTTATTCGCTGTTTTGGTGACGTACCGTAATCGTTCATCCGTCGTATCTGGCGGCGGTCCTACAAATCATGTATTTGCTTAATTTATAAATTAAGACGAATTTTGTCACAGCGTCGTTAGTTAATAATTGTCACCTTGATCACACGCAAACCGTTTGTATGCTTTAAGTACATTCCGTTGTTACCCGATGTTAAGGCGACTGATTTTCTAGCCAGTGTGTTTGTTTTTGAAGGTTCGTGTCAGTCAAGAGCAGGAGCATTTCTTGATCAACCCTTTCGGTTTGTTATATCACGAAGTATCTGCTTCTAAGCTCATAAAGGTAAGTTTATTTGCCGCCACCTTGTGTCCTGACTGCGAAGGAGTTTGTTTGAATGATCCCAAATGTTTTCTGAAATATGGCATCAAAAATTTCGTTTTTATTTTTAATTCCACAAATTTTCGACCATTGGGGAAGGGTGAGCGGCTGAGCACTGGTGGAAAGCTGCATCTATTGACGAATCGGCCAGGCGCGATAACCATGGGAAATAAATTGTGTTACCGGTTGTCATAAATATGTTTTTTAGTTAGTTGGTGCACGGTTTTTCGTCTTTTGTTTTCCGTATTGCGAGAGTTAGACGTCAGCAAACTGCGATCTGGCTTGATGGCGGCTTTCCACTTACTTCTAGTTTGAACGTTGACCGCCGCAAGCTTCCCCTTTCGGAGGTCACTCCGCACGCTATTGCATCACCAGTCCTGTTTGGCCGTCAACTTGAATTAAGCCTTTCCATATCCAGCGGCAGAATCTTCTTTGAACAGATCTTCTCTTCTATTTGTTGCACATTTTCTTTGAAACTGACAGTGCACTGCATTGTCTTGCATTATTTATTTGATCGGTAAGAGTTATCAAGACAACTGACTCTCAGTTTCGGTCTACTGAAAGCAATACTGTTCAGATGATGATTTCTGGGAAATGTTCCCAGTGGTGACCATGTTAACAGTCAACCTCCTTTGTCGCTTGTCTTAATTTTTTTTAGTTTGTTCATTTCTTTAATTGCATATATTATGATGAGTAAATGTTCTTTAAAGTCTAATTGGTGAATCTACAGTTCTACACTCTGCAGTCTGGCCGACTGATACAGGTTAACATCGATAAGGAGAGTAGAGAGTACCACACTAAATTGGTAAAATTAAGTCCTTCAAACTTAAATTTAACATATAAACTCGAATTTGCCAATTTAGTGTATTACTCTCTGCTTTTTTTGATTATTTTATTACACCGCGCGCAATCGCGCATCCTTTTTGATCATTGGTGAAGTCAAAAAAAGATTTCAATGAAAAATTTATTGAAGAAGTTTTATTTTGGTAACTAATCGATGTCTTGATTATTTCAGAATAGATATTTCAGAGAAGCAAAACTGCAAATTTTGTTTCAGCATTTATATTTTAGACAGATTGTTGGTGCAAAAAACGATTGTTTTTTTAAACTTCATTCTTTTAAAGAAAAAAGCAATGTTTACAAAAAAACAAGCTAAAAACGAATCCCATCATCATCATGTGGCGTCTCCTAGACAAAGGTTAGCTGTCAATTGCTTCCACAAATCACGTTTTTCCGCTACTCTTTTCGCTTCTCGGAGGCTTGACAAGTCAGCCCACTGTTTTACAAAACTAAAACCTGTGTCGAATTTTGATAAAAAGTTATGTTGCAGTGTTTTTCATTTTTAGGCAGTTTTCTTTGATAAACAAAATAGTTGTGGATGAAGGAAGAGAAACATCGTCCAGCATCGGATGTTGTTGGCGCCAATGACGCCAACAACTGATGGTTTGCTTTATTGCATTGAACTTTTCCCCCATCAGGTCAACATGCAAGGCGATGTGGTTGACACCGGGTCTACGACCTTGGGGTTCAACAGGGCGGGATACACCCTCCACTCTGCCATCCATGCCTCTCGTCCAGACATCCACTGCATCATCCACGTACACACCAGCGATGTGGTTGCCGTAAGTGACCTTTTTATTGTGATAATAAAATATCCATTTTTATATGATGTGTGCCTCTCACATGCGTTTTATTTAAATATGGTAAAAGATGTTATTACTATCAAATCGTCGGCTGCATTGCCGAGTGGTGAGAACCCTGGAACGACGTTCGAAAGGGCGCCGGTTCGACACCGCTCAAGAGCATGCGGCTGTGTCTTTGGCAAGACACTTAAAGGTATGCCTGAAGAAGTGAAGATGAAGGCGGACATGAAGATTGACTTCCCTGCCTTCCCTCCATTTAATCTAAATCTTCTGGGTGTAAGCCTGGATACGATAAACAAAAAAAACTATCTAATCAATAAATTGCAATATTTTTCAAAGAATAAGTCTTAATGATTTTATAATACTGTAATTGATTAATTATAATTATTAATAATTCTTAATAAATAAATATTTTTTATCAATAAATACGTGGGGAGATAAGCTTGTTTTGCGTATGCCAGCATCTCGAACTATTTTGATAAATGCAATTGTTCAGTTATTGTTAAATTGACGATGACGTCATCAAGACGAGGTTTATTACGTCCACTAGGTGTCGTGCATGGAGTGCGGCCTCCTCCCCATCTCCCAAGAAGCTCTTGTGGTCGGCGAGATCTCGTATCACAACTACCATGGGATACTGGTGGATAACAAGGAAAAGAAAGCAATCCAGAAGCACCTCGGACCCAACAACAAGGTAACAAGTTGTTACCGCATCTCATACGAATCCTGCCCGGAAGGGCGCGCTACGCGTTTAAGTTCATGCTTCCGACAACCACAAACCGACATTCTTCATTTTATGTCATTGTTTTTTTTTTTTCTTTTACCGGATGTTTAATGTTTATTTGGTACCTTGTTGATCATTTTGAAACGTTGCCTTGAATGACTTCGATGAGGATGTCCACTCTTTATCAATTGTGATTTTTATAGCTTGCCAGACTTCAGCGTTTTGATCACTGTGCGAGGTTGGTGCTTGCCGTACTTGCCAATCTATTATGCATAGTAAGGCGATTCGAAATTTCAAAAAGTATGAAGAATCAAAATTTCACCTATCAATCAAGCAACCTTTAACCTTTCCTAACACTAATTCAAGGCAGATTTTTTTGTGTTTTGTATAACTTTAAACATTGAGGCGATTTTATGATCAGGCGTTTGTAACAAGGACAGAGTTGCCAGAAACTAATTGTTCTAAGAATTTAACTGTGCAAAATTCTAAAAACAGAAAAATTCGGCAACCCTAAAGAGCTAAATTACAATAATAACCAGTGTAATGGCTACTTTTTGTTCAAAAGAAGGTTCAGCGTCTTCTGCGCAATCTTTCACAATCACTTTGGCAACCCTACTGTTGTTCAGTCAGCAATAAACGTGGCTTATTCAATATTCTACTCTATATCAAGAGTATAATCTCGATGGTCTTAAATCGTCAATCATCTGCTTTGTTGTAGGACTGCAGTAAACATAACAACATAACACGCAGTATAAATAATACACTAACATACAACAACCTCATGCATATGGACGACTGGACGTAGTAACAACTACAAATTAAAAACCACATGGAAATGCACGACTTTAACGTTTACCTATAAAATATGTGCCAAGAAAATTGCAATATTGAACCACATCAACAGAAAAAGCAATCAGAACGATATAACTGTGCTCACTAGCAAATATTAAATCGTGGTCATAGCAACAAAGTCGGATTTTGTATTTGCTTTTGGAGTGACTCTCCTTGAAGCAAGTCTAGCTCGAATAAAGCCATCCCGTCGTTGGTAGCCAGCCACACTTCCGCAGGCGTTGGTCACTTCCCGGATAAGGCGCTCCACAGCCTGAGTATGACAAGGGAAATGAGCGCATTCAAACTTCGTATTCTTTAAATCGTCCAAGGTCAAGTGAGAAGTTAATACGGACTCTGTAGGTGTGGTATCCTCCCAATTAATTAACGAGCACAGTGAGTCGGCATTCCAGTTTAATTTTGGAGGTATGAATGTGCGGATGGAAACATCACCAGTGTTGTTGCCCTTACGAATGTCTTCCAAAATTCTCACAGCAAAAGATCGAACAGCAGGGTCGTCATTGCTTACCATCGCTAGAAGGAGGCTCTCACTGTGAGCATGCCACAACGTTATATAAGGAGCAACTACTTCCCGAGTATCCGCAGGAAGAAGATGTAGCAGCTGGACCTGACGGAGAACATGAAATGGGGCATGGTGAATGTATGGCTTGCTTTTTATGTCAAACCACAGTGGAGCATAATTAGTGGCAATAAATGCTACCAACTTCTGGAGAGCATCAACAATCGTCCCCTGCAGAGCATGCTTTGACATGTAAAGACGACATAATCGACATGCGAGTGTAAGCCATCGTGAAGGAGAAATTGGACCGGGCTTCAAATGCTTCAAGCTGTCTAAAATGTTTCCACCTTAAATTGATGTTACAGAAAGAAGAAGATATCTTTGATCTGTGGAAAGATTAGAGATAATCTCAGGTGATACTTGTAATTTTGGGCCTTCAATTGGCAGAAATTTTGCATCCCATTCAAGGTCTTCAACATGCGACAGAATTTTTCCGATCGGCCCTTCGAAGGAAGCACTTCCAGAAGTTGCTCCATCAAGCTTTTGGAATAAATGTCGCAATGGGAGCTCATTGGTATGCAACATGCATTTACTGCATATATTCCATTGGAGACGGTGGCCAATGTGTCGTTCACACCTGGCGATTATTCCATTATTTTTCCCAGTATTAACAGCAGTGGAGTCTGCTCCTACAACCAACCAGTTGTCGATGAGGTATTCCTCCTTTAAAAATTTTATTACTTCAACAGCTGTGGGCTCTGCAGCTTTCCCAAAAGGTGTGACATGTATTGGCCTCCCGGTTCTCCAACTAAAACTATGTGCTCTTGCTTTATTTGTTTTTGCTTAAAAACCCCACCCTCTTCTTCTACAGTAATACTTTCAATCTCCTTCCCATCGAAGAAGATCCCCTGTAACTTTTCCTCTCCTTTTTTCTCTCGATCTATTTTCTGTTTTCTCTCTCGATCTATTTTCTTTCGAGGGTCCAATGACAGAGCTTTCAGTGCTTCTAATAGTCTTCGTACAAGTTTTAGGCATTATCTTACTGATACAACAGTCTACAATTATTTAAGCGTTATTGACTGAAAATATAGTTGAAGAGTAGGCTATGGTACCGTTATAGTTTTGTGATCTTATGACTGCGGTACATACAAACTGTGAAGTAGACTGGAACTCAATAGAACACAGAACTTTTTCTTCTAACACTGTTTAATTTCAAATATTGAAATTCCTAGGCCTTGTACTTCGTTAATCTGTAACAAACTCTACATTTTATGCAATTTGTCATCGGGATTCAGTAATGTTTGAGCACCGAGCAGAAATTAGGCTACATCAAAGCAATCAACTGCAGAAACCCTAATATTTTCGAACGACAACCGCTTCGAGTTTCTCGGGAAAGCTAGGCTACATAACAACTATATAAGTTTTAAACACATATTAGCCTTAATGTTATTCACCAACCTAGAATTGCACTGTAGCAAACATTTCAGCTGAAAACCAGGATTGTCAGACAGCTTTTGAGAAAAAGAGCCAAACAATGTCGAAAGAAGGGCCAAACTGGGTAAAAAAGAGCCAAATTGTTCAATAGTGTTAATAACGTTGATAATAAAACATAATAACGTTAACAACGTCAATAACGTTACAACATTGCAACAACACAGTCTACATTCTAGTACAAAAACAATTCCAAATCTTCCTCTTCTACAGTGTTTCCACTCGAATCTTTGCCATTGGCATAAATATTGTCAGCTAAACACTGTCTAAAAAATCGTAGTAACACTTTTCAGTCTCAATTTCCGAAAGACATTTATTTAAATAGCTAGTTTGTAAGACCTTCTGATGATCCGTTAGATGAAACAATTTGTAAAGGCTTCAGATAGTAATAACTATATTTGATTTAGTTTGATAGTATGTGCCAACTGCTTCCAAAAAAAGCCAAATATTGAAAGCTAAGGGCCAAGGGGCCAAACAATTTTTTTGGAGGCCAACTACCTTTAAAAAGGGCCAACCTGGCAAGCCTGCTGAAAACTGCTTCTTGTCTATTTTCTGGAGCTTACTCCCAATCGTTAAATCACTCATTGTGTCGTCACAGACCACGTTTCCATGGAACTGCGCAATCACAGAGCGCTATTTGGATCACATGATTCAGGCGTTACGTAATCTAGTTTGGTGAATCGCCTTATCAAAAAGTTGTAAATACCTAATCTTTAAACGCTTCAATGTTTAAAGTTAGAGCGTTTTATTACAAAATATTTTACAGGAATGCTCTACATATTGCTACAATCCATGAGCGATAGGTGAAATTTTGAAATTTGATTTTCGAATCGCCTTAATGCATAGTACCGAATGAATAATTAATACTTGCAGGTGATGATGCTACGGAACCATGGCTTAGTAGCTTGTGGCACGACAGTCGAAGAGGCTTTCCATTATCTCTACAACGCCATGATCGCTTGCAGTATTCAGGTGCTTGACTTAATCTCATATAAAGTTGCTATAAATTCCGCTTTAAGTTTCTTGTATTTGGAACCCAACCGAGCTTCGACATCGACTAAAGGTTTTCAGTTGCCTAAACTCACAAGGATTTTGTTACTTCGATCGAAACCCTAATGCAGGTTGTCCAGTGTTTGTGTTTATAAACTATTTGACTACTACACGCGGGAGCTTTCAAGGTGCTTGCATTCATGTCGCGGTTCTGGCTGTAACAATGTTCATATGTTTTCTGGAAAAGCGAGTTCACATACTTCAAGAGGGTGGCAGTGTTTTTTCATAAATAGCTTTCCGTAAAAGCCCATATGAAGGTGGAGCATAATGAGGTGGTGCCGGCCTCAATGGATATACCTATTTAACTTCTAACAGTGGCTCACCGTTTCAGCCGTACTTACAGTCTCATCAATGCAGTAGGTACACTTGGTATGACCACGGAGCTATAATCCCGCGTGGCGATTTTCCAATTTGTGGTTCTGAAGAGGCCACAAAATTGATACTTTCGCCAACCTTGCCAAAGTGCTCAAACTGCAAGCTGTGAGCTATAGTGAAACCGACAGTTTCTAGGTATTAAGACGCGTAGACGGGAAGTTTAACGAAAATGGGAATATTTCATGCTGGTGCATGCCACTTTTATATTTAGTGTTTCAGAAAAGGTGTTTGAACATAACCTGTCATAATTAATACTTTAAAATGATTTTCAAAGAAGTCATTGAAGTCACTTTCGCCGCATTAGTAATTTACTGCGCATTGATTTCATTAAACAGCTTGTGCTAGAAGCAAAAAAGACTTTTCCTACATTGATCAAAGTGGTTTTACAATCAACATACACTTTTGTTTGATGTTGAGGCAAGATGGACCAAGCAGCACAATATTTGGTGCCACTTGCTGTAATTAATGTAAATTTGTAGATACTATTGCGCAAAACTTGTTATCCTTCCTTTGGTTTGAGTTGAAAATTTTAAATATTTTGGTTTTGAACAGCCCTAATAAAAATTTTGACGATTGTTCTTTTTTTCCTGAAGATCAAGATGGATGTTGATCACGGCTTACTTTCACTGCATTGCTTGTCGTTTGTTGTTAATTTATATAAAATATCGTAACGTTTCTTCTGGTTCCTGGCTTGTTGATACCATCTTGGTTCCACTACTACTGTGAAGCTTGCCTTTTGTAACTCAATAGCTTTTCATTGCAATAGCTTATTGCATAGCTTCAACATTGCCTTGTTGAAGAACAACATCATCTGATTGGTGAACCAACAATGGTGGAACTACAGTTCAATGACTTCCTATTCGGTGGCCTGGTCGGCAACCGGGGTTTGTCTGGGTCAATATTGTCTTTGACTTATTGACTTGGCTATTGCACTCCGTGTTAGGGGATGAGTTTTGTTGTGTTTGACGTCATTCTTTTTCAAGCTGGGCGACACAAAGCGTCTGCACTCGGCATTGTGTGTTCACATCGTGTATTGTATTAATGAACCCCACTGTTGAGAATTGCTTCATATAGTAGGCTCTGTTGTGCCGTTTGCAAGCTGCTCCAAGCGCTCAAGTGTTTTGGTTAATGTCTGACAAGGCTTTAGGCTGACGATACAACGACTGATGTCATGATTCTGCCTTAAATAAACAGCCCTTGGTCTGGTGAATCTTCTGACAGGAAAATATTCGTAGGAAGTTTAGAATCTCATTTCCATCAAGAGGCTGCAATGGTTGAGCCCACCTCCTAGATGATGCAAACATTGCGGAAGGATTGCGTCGGCAATTGACCGTTGGTGTTCTCTTCCTAAAATTAGATTAATTTTGAAATTTCTGATTTATACTGATCATAGAGAGGCTACTTTGTTATGTTGTGAGCCAGCGAAGCTAAACAACAACATGGCATAATATAAAAAACAAAAATCTAAATGTATTCATTTATGCATTGGATCTTGCCTTTTGAACAGGGCTGTGGAGTCGGGCGAAAAATATACGACTCCGACTCCTCGGTTTATAACGGGCCGACTCCGGTTTCAGTGTTGCCAGAATTTTCTGAAATATTGTCCTTTTTTATTTAAAAAAAAATTAATTTCATTAAATTTGTAATAAAAGTTGAAACGGCGACTTTCACAAAAACTAACAAGAACTAGCACTTCTATGTTTTGGTAAAGGTTCGGAGCGCAATACAGAGAATAAGAAACAATATTTTAAAAAAGTGTATTGTATACAAAAAGATTATTTATCGTTTTTTATCAAACCAAAATCGGATTCGGCCGTTTATTTTAACGACTCCGACTCCGAAGCCCTGCTTTTGAAAAATGATTTGCAATGCACTGTAAAGAAAAACAAAACAATAGTTTTTCTTCTTCTAAAGTCTATATCTTCCAATCATTTGGATAAACTAACATTCACAATAGTATTCTAATAAAAATTTATAATTTATGTTGCGCACTGCGCAACCGTGGTTTTCATTCGTTAGGAGTTAGGACTCTTCAGCACAACTGAATCGAAACAAAAAAATATAATATAAATTGATAGCAGTACAAATGGCCCCAAACAAACGAAAAATTACAGTTTAAAAGTCAATAAATGTAGAAAACCTCCATTTCCTTTTTTCTTTTCTTCATAGTTTTGGTAAAATCAGTGAATTGGCCAAAATGCTCCTAGTAAATACTAAATTTTGGTTATAGATATGGTTTTCTAATTTTACCATTCTTGGTCAGTATGGTCACCAATTTTCCGCCGCAATGATTGCATGACTTTTTGTATAATGCAGGTTTAGCATGGTGATTGGTGATGTAATAGAAGCGTTTGCTGTAGTTTTCACCGACATAGCATTTTAATCCTGCCGAGTTATTTTACTGTTCACTATTGCGTGGACGGGCTGGGTCATGTTAGTATTAGGAGTTGCAGTTTCTGCATCGGGCCTATGCACTGATCTTACCAAAACTAGTATAAAGAAAATGGAGGTTTTGAACATTTATTGACTTTTTTCTATTTAAACTGTAATTTTTCGTTTGTTTGGGGCCAGTTGTACTGCTATCAATTTGTGATGTAATTTTTTCGTTTCGATTCAGTTGTGCTGAAGAGTCCTAATGAATGAAAACCGCGGTTGCGCAATGCGCAACATAAATTATAAATTTTTATTAAAATACTATTGTGAATATTAGCTTATCCAAATGATTGGAAGGTTTAGACTGTAAAAAAAGTATTGATTTGTTTTCTTAGTGATTGCTTCTGTATTTGGTAGAACGCCCATTTGAGGAAGTGTCTTTGTAACAGATCGCCTTTGCCAGTTAGGCTACTACAATACATTGTCAAATCAAAAGTGAGAAAATCTAACCGATGCTACAAGTACGCAACAATGGATGAAAATACAAACGTGGTCAAATACATCAATTATATATACAATAGATTGAGTTTCGCTTTTATCAGCATGATCGTTGCTTACTTTACAATGTAGATAGACCTGTTTTAGCCTGATGCTGCGAGTTCACTGTGGTAATACTAGTGAATTGCATCAGCTTTCGGAACATTGTTCCCTAATCGTGTGCTGTGACGAATGGTGTTGAAGTCAGAGTGGTTGTTTAATGCGACTCTTTTGTTCGGCTTGAGGCTGCTGGCTTTTGAATTTCTATTGTTATGCGTTATTGCTGAAATTTTGTTGAATAAGTTGATTAATAGATTGGGTGACGTAGTTCTTTCCTTTTGGCACGGTTGTTGATTTTTGAATTCTGTCTACTTATGAAAATGGCCTCTTTGAAGCGCAATTGTACCGCGTCGTTTTCTCTGGCAATGATTGTAAATTCAAAGTCGGCGAGGCACTGTTGTTAATGATCAAAGACTGAACTTTATCTGAGCTAAGGTGCTCTTTCCGGCGGAAGTGGAATGGGCAGACCGTGCTGCCCAAGTATGTAGCTTTCCCTTCATTTCTTGCATATGATCTTGTAAACACGTCGTCGCTCCGTAGTGGGCAGTCATGTAAACTGGCAAGGTTCGGATTTTTGTGGTTTTTGAAGGGCGTTTCGGAGGATTCATGAGCGTCGAAAGAGGCGCACTGGCAAATCCAGGTGTTTGAAGACTTTCTTTACTTTTCGGTCCGTGTCGTCGCTCATAAAAGGAAATTCAGAATGTTTGGGGGTTTGCCTGTTTTGCTGGTGTCGTCATCTGAGTGGTTGCTCAAGAAAGTCCTTGGAGTATCCGTTGTCCTCGATTATCTTCTCGAATTCCGTCAGGTGTGGTGTTGCTCTGTTCCAAGGGTGAGGTACATCGATCCTTTTCTGTATTTTGTTTAGGAGTATGGTCTTCTTGGTACTTGTGGTAGGGCCGAGTCAAAGTGTAGGAGTAGTTTTGTCTTTACTTTTTTCTGGTAGAACTCGTGGTGAATTGTGCCGTCTCTGTCGATTTATGGCGAAGTCACGTAGTGAGATGACGTTGTCTGCTGTTGGCAGTTCCATTTCAAAGTTAATAGCAGGGTGCTTTTGATTGAGGGCGTTTTGTATGGCTAAGGCTTCTCTGTGGTTGACTGTCAGCAAGAATGTGTCGTCATCGTATCGTCTGTAAAGGGTGAGGTTTGTCTGGTTCCGCAGTGTCTGCTTTTCAAGGGTGTCCATGAAGACTGAAGAGGATGGCGAGGACTCCCGAAATGGCGTTTCCCATTGGTAGACCGTCAACTTGGCTATAGAACTTCTCCTTGAATGTGAAGACATTGTTCTGAAGGATAATCTCGAGAAGGGAACCGATCTCTTCAGGGTGGAACGGGCTGCAGAGTGCAGAGTTGTGTTCTTCCTTACGACAGAATATAGTTGTTACTTTCGAAAACCTCTACAGCCTGTTGTAGTGAAACCATCCACAAAGTTTATTCCGCTAAAATGCAGCTGGGTTCTGAAAACAGAAACTGCAAACTGAAATCAGACTGAAAATAAACACCAGTAAAAGCGACAAAGGAACTTAAGGCAACGTAACAACAAAGCTCAAAATAATCAGCAACAACGTAAATTACAATGCAATTTAAAGCAATAACATGTCACCTGTTTCACCCTAAGCGAGGGATCATCAGAAGGTCCTTTTTCAATTAGAATTCTATTGGAATAAGGACCTTCTGATGACCCCCCTTTTAGGGTGAAACAGGCTGTAGATAGAGGTTTTGGAAAGTAGTAACTGAATTTGATGTAATTTGCTCTGCTTGTTTTTTTGCTTGGCATTGAGCATTCTGTGTAATATTAAAAGTATTTATTGTTGAACATGGTCAAATCAAATATGTTAACCAGGGCTGTGGAGTGGGGTGAAAAGTATACGACTCCGACTCCTCGATTTATGACTGGCCGACTCCGGCTTCAGTGTTGCCAGTTCTTTGAAGGTTGCCAGATTTTATAAAGTTTTTGTAGTTAATTTCAGTATTTTTTTAAATTTTGTTTCACTTACGTTACGATCGAAATTGAAACGGCGACTTTTACTAAAACTGACAAGGACAAACACTTCTATTTTCTTTGAATTTGCTGAAACTGAGTGTTTACTCAATGTCGCGTGTAGATATCGTATCGTGCGAATATGTTCTCTAAAAGTCCATTATATTTTGTAATCGATGTATTGCCGAAAACGTTTGCATTGTTGAACCGTTTGTGACGTTGGGCGACAGGTGAAGGCGATGTCATGCATGAAACATGAGAAGCTGATCCACCTCGACCGCTCGGCACTGAAGAGTCGCACGGAAGATGTTGGGAGGAAAGATGTGACTGGAGGAAAAGAGGATGGGATCAAGTGGGAGGTTGGAGAGATGATGTTTGAAGCTCTCATTCGGATGCTGGACGACATGGTGCGTTGTGATAATTGTTATATGAGCTGGCAAAACTTGTTAATTCTGCATCACTGCAATAGTAAGCAACGTTGAAGCGATGTAAAACTGAAACTTAACCTGGAGCACATAGCTGTTGTCCCGCCGCAATCGAATTCTTCACAATCGGCATACCCGTCGTCCAAGGATAAAGTCGTTTGTCAATATATTTCAGACGAAATAGGTTAATCACATAGTTCGCATGAAATGCTCAATCTCAAAGCATAAGGTAATCAGACAATTCGATTCATTATATTATTGATTAAATACTTACAAAGTTATTGAGAACGTGGTTACCTGGTTTCATCTGTGCTTACAAAATTATTTTGTGCGGTGATTCAAAGTTTCCTCCCATCAAAACGATGCAGCAGTAACTACTTTTGTCTACATTGTTGTTAGGTAGTAGGTGAAAACTGATTTTAAAGATGTCAGCGAAGCCTTTTCAGTAGGAGAATTGTTCAACAACAATTGATTAGAACTAAATTCAATTTCTGATTGCGCCACCGCGCGTCTCGTACACTGACCACCTTCCCACCGCTTGCAGGGCTACAGATCCGGTTACTCGTACCGCAACCCTGTCGTCGTACAACACAAGCCTCGCATCAAAAGCGACGTTGAGCTTCCTGCCACTGTTGTCGGTCACACTCCCGTGCTACCGGAGGACCTGGAAGGTGGGACGTGCTTGCTGCTATTTCATTATTCAACGGACAACGAAATAGGGGCATCCCCCAAGAATTTGGACTAATGATGTTAGCTGGTCAAAACTTGATTAAAAACTGCAATGGAAAAATCTCCTAACAAACAAGCTTTCATTTCCTCTAACCCTCGACGAGAGGGAGCAACTTAATGATGATGATAAATAACACGATGCGTTCTTCTGGTGCAAACTAAGCTAAACAATCACAAGATGTATAAAGTGACAATCTGCCTTTATTCCGACGTTTCGTCAATCAGACACGACTGACTTTATCAGGGGGCTAGACCAGATAGTGACTACCTGTCTAGCATGGCAAAACATAGGACCATGTTGCTGTAAACCAACTAAACAAGCAAATTCGATTTTAAGTGCCAAACAAAAATTATCAAAAATTTAAATATCAGACAAGCACTTAGTTTTTTTTATGAATAGTCGGAAAAGAGATGCCATCATTACGATTCATTACATGGGGCTTTTGATTAATAAACCAACTTTCAGAAAACATTTGTTTCGATAATTACTTTCAACTTTTAGAATTGTTCCATGTTATTTTATAATCTGAAGTTATGGCATGCATGTAGGGAGCTGATTTTTACGAGCATTGATATTTGAAAGCTCCCTGAAGAAGTCAGTCGTGTCTGATTGGCGAAACGTCGGAATAAAAGCAGATATCGTAATATCACAAAGATGTCTTGGCACCCTTCTTGTTTGGCACGCGGCACGCTGCAAAAGCGACCATTAACAGTGAAAAATCTGCCACTTCATGGATAACAAAGAAACAACGCAAACTCAACGCCAGCACAATTATAAATCAAGAGGGCAAAGAATCTTGTGATAGTTCAGCTTAGTTTGCACCAAAAGAACGTATATCATGTTATTTAACTAATTACCTGATGAACAGCCTCATTTATATTTAATGATGATGATGGTAATTTCACTGTTAGTGCTGCATCAAATCACGTGCGATGATTGTGAAAATGTTCGATTTCCCAACTATTCCGTCGCTTTTTCTACAACCGATCAACGCATTTCACAGACGCTCGTGGTATGCTGCATCACAATGAGCAATCGCGGTGGATCAACTCCCCCAATCAATACACTCGGATTGTGGAGAGCGCCGAGGAGGAAGTGACGTCGGCCACCTCGTCACAGAATGGTGACTCCAGTCCCCGCGTCCGCACCAAGGTGAGCGCCCCTTGTGGTCCCTTGAGCAGTGTCAAACCAAGCCACTCGACTATGTGTCGATGAAACCTAATATCGATCTTCCTCAGTGGCGACGCAATGAGGAAGGAGAGGCGGCTAAGAGCACGGCTGTTCGCATCGTTGATCCCAACCAGTTCGTTCCGACCAATACCGATCCTCGTGACGTTCTGGCTACAAGAAGGAGCGTGAGTCACGAGATTGTTTGCTCAGAATAGATTGGACTTGCCGCCGAACTATTTGAACGAACGTCTGCAGGACTAGACAGTAGATGACAATCTTGTCAGTTTTCATGCATGTCTTATCAAAGACTAAAGAGGCACTTACACAACCAACCAATTATATATCGTTTAGTCATTAATTCTGCAAATCCCCATCAGTTCCGAGTGCTTACGACAATTGAAGAATGTAAACTCGTGCACCAGAAAACGTTTACTGTTAATAAGGAGCGATTTTCCTGGCGTCAGCACTACCTGACTACTCACTATTTGAGAACTATGTGACATGAATTAGTGGTGTGATACTGATGAGCCCAGCCTCATGGGCGAAACACGTGTTTATCGCTTTCAATTCTTGCTACACTCGACTGCCGAGAAACGAACTACTGTGATGATGTTATTTTCAGTGTTCAATTTTAACTCTGGAGATGCCAAAAGTATAGTTTTGACATCTCCAAATGTTTGTTGAACACGATTGTGGTTTTTACACTTGATATACAATGGGCATTGGTGGGTGCTTTGTTTGTCTTGCCCGCCCCATTTATGTTGATTCCACAGTTTACTGATCCACCAACTAGGCAGTGTTCGCAGCGCTGGGAGTCGAAATGACGTCGTCGTCGTACCGACTGAACAAGGCCATCTCATAGTTCCGTCATAGATTGACATTATGATTTTTGGTCACGCAGATACGCGGCCAAGGCCGGTGGGACCACAACCGACCCGGACCCCAGTCCCAGCTGCTCCATAGCGTCTCCCCCGACCGAACCACCGTGGTGAGTTGTATGTTGATGACGTATGCGAGGTTGTCGCCACCGACTTCTAACTTATTGTCTTTAGCAAGTGACATGCGACGACGCTTACCTCTCATTCTGCTTCGATGACGTGGCATCGGTCTTGCGCAACCCTTTCCTGGACCAGGTGAACGGCTTGTGGTGGGCTGTGTGGCTTCAACCAACTTCATCGTCATGGCAACCCGTTCGTTCACTCTCTTGCATCTTCATTCGTTCCCTTGAATTGAGATTCTGAGTTTTCGCGTGTTCATTCACAACTTGGCCACGTCATCAATTGTGTGGATATTTGCTTGATTTTAAGCAAATTATGCAAAGAAAGCAACCACTCGTAATTTCGGACAAAAGTAACGAACTTTGCCTTGAAGCCGTCCAAGGTTTGACAATAAATCAACTTCATGCTTGATTGCATGATTGGTCGAAATCCCTATCATATCATTATGGTAAGAATCAAACTCTTCCAACACCTGATCGACTTCCAATTGGCTTTCTCATCTTCAATTGCCATCCATCGCTTGGCATGCGGCTGGCCTGTGCTCGATTCTATGTGGTTTGATAAACTGCTCGCGTCGGGCAAGTTCGGTGGAAGAAGAAAATATGAATTGCAGTTGCCGACACACAATTTCTTCTTCGTGCGGCAATTGAAAAGAAAATGTGTCAAAAACTTCCGTAGTTAATTTTTAAGTTTTATGTTTGTAGCATTATTTGAAAGCGGTAACCACAACTGACATTGCACAGCAGTCAGACTGTACAGTAGCCGGAGTACAACTGTACAGTAGCCGGAGTTTTGGAGTTTAGTGTCAATATTTCCACAATATTTGGAGCAGGAGTGGATTTGGAGTAGCAGACTTCGGAGTAGGAGTCCAGAAAACCTGACTCCGTACACCTCTGACAGCAGTGCACTAATAAGGTTGTAGCTGAGAACCAACAGCAAACATGACTGGGGTGCGCGTGCTGGTTGTGGTTACATTTTCAATGCAAATGGTGATTTTCAAACTTATTGAATTGACGCGTGTTAGATTTCTTTGCAGGGGGTGACCACATCGAGCAAGGCTATCATTCAGAAGGGGACTGAGGTGGAGCTGGTGTCACCCGTTGGGCCTCCTAATCCCTTCAACGCCATGAAACACAAGAGTGCAGAACAGCACAGATCGGGTGAGACATGGTTAGCTGCAAGCATTCTATCAGTTCTGTTTCCTGGTTGGACAGAGATGCCCCACTTGCCATGGTGCGACGACAATCGTCATCCCCTCGCGGTGGTCCGACCGATGGCAATCTTCATTCTCAATCTTGACTAGCTTAAACCTTTAGCAATTGTTTTTTTTTTCAGGTGACGACCAGCACAGCGACAAGGAAGACGAGCCATCTCATAGTGGCACCGGTGAGCCTCCCTCTGCATCGTCCCAATTTCCCCAGAGCGTCGAAGCGCCAGAGCATCGAGCTACAGGTATTCCCATTGAGCATGCGAGTCGTATCTGTCTGTTCCAACCTTCTTAGCGTAGTTTTAGATTGTTCGTCGGTTCTGACTTCCTAGCGTTACATGAAACGTACCTGTAAACAAAAATGCCTGAATCGCAATCACTGCGCTGAGTCAGACAATATTGTTAAACACCATAGAATTGTTGCTGAACTAGAGTTTCTGAAACAACATGTAGGCTACTTTGTTGATGTTTTTGTTTTCACTTAAGGAAAAGTTTGTGTTAAAAAAAACTAGACGCTGAGATGGGTGCACACTGCACAAGCGTAAAAAATGAGGCTGTGGAGTTCCTTTTCGATTGCAACCCTCCCCCTCTTATAAGGTTTTGGGCGTAAAAGTTGTTCTGGGTTCAAAAATATACCCTGCACTTGCCCTGTCAATATTCAACATCTCTGTCATGCCATGAGAGTTCAATGTTGGAAGGAATCGATTCTACCCAGTATTGAAATAATGTTTCCAAGAAAGGGGGAGTATAGTTTCATTATAAACTCTAAATAAAATTTTGACTTTGTTGAAATATTGATTCAATACCGATAACGCAAAGCTCCATTGATGTAGCGCAAGCATTAAATATCGAGCTTTTCTAGCAATGTGTTTGCTTTTTTTTAATAGCTAAAAACGCTTAGCCGATAAAAGTATGTTGGCCCCAAGACGACCGAAGGGGAGGAGAGCGGAGGTTGGGGGAGACGTTTAACACGGCCCAATCCTGATTGTACGATCAGAGAAAAATGACTTGCAACATGCAACAGGCTCAACTGTTTCTCAACATGTGACGCAAATATAATGAACTTATTCGATAACTTGTCTGGTTTTAACATCACTTGCGATAGCGGACCTCACTTTTACCACGTGCCTTTAAATTTATTTGCTTCACCTTTTCATCAATTTCACGTCACCTCATCATCTTGATATGTGCAGACACTGTGGGAGATGCTGTGGTAGAAGTCATGCCGGCACCTCTTTCTCCTGCTTGTGCAGCAGATTCGAGCGACAGCCATCACATTTCCGATAAGCACGATAATGCTTCTGGTGACGTCATCCACGAGAGGAAAGAGGTTGGATCTCCAAAGAAGGAACCTACTTCTGTGATAGAGGAAAAGAAAGCAACAGATTCTCCGAGTCAGGAAAAAATCTTGGGATCTCCAAATGTTGGAACAAAGGACAGCGGTAAAAAGAAAAAGAAACGCCCGCTAAGTTTCTTGAAGAAGAAGAAGTGAACTTAGTCTACAAACATCTTTATCACTTTAAACTAACCCGTTCCATCACCTGAGTGTCCACGGCACTTGACTCCTGGAAGAAATGCTCCACTCGTCTTAACACCTCAATCTTGATCAAGGCCGACCAATTTCTAGCAAAGTTTTACCAGTTTTTATATAAGGCTACCTGTTTGCACCGTTGACCTATCGTGGTGTTACCGTACTTGTAATGTTAGCCACGCATCAGCATTCATCGGTATTCGTAGTTGGCAATGATCGCCTGACGAAGGTTTTTCCAAAAATGTTCTGCGTTATTGAAAAAGAACTTTTGTATTTTTTCTCTTAAGCAACAATAATTACTCGAGGTTTCGGCCATTATGACGTCACCATTGTAAAGTTTGTTCTGTTTCGAAACCGTTCGAACGGTCCGTGCCGCCCAACCACTCGTGTCATTATTGTGGTCTATTGCTTGGTGCTTTTATTCTTCATATATCGCTCGGTGCATCGCTGAGCTCCTTTGGAGCGGAAATGTAAATATTTTGTCGGAACGTCTTCACTTCCCGTTTTCTTCACGCATCTCACCTGTGATAGTACAACGTTATTGATCGTCAAATAGATTTAATTGTCAACCACCAGTCTTTGTGACGTGGCGGGTTGTTAGTTACTGCACTAATTACTGAATAATCATTCATACCGCATGACGTAATCACAGTACACGCCAATGACGTAGTTTGCATTAGTTATTCCGCTTCAATAAAAGCTGCTTTAGTTTTGAGAGTTATGAAACCTATTCCTTTCAGGGAGTATGACGGGCGTGGAGGGTGTTGGTTGGCGGGAAGCAGGCCTGGATTAACCATTGTGCTAGGGTGTGCTAAAGCACAGGGGCCCCGCAGACAGAGGGCCTTACTTTTCCTAAAAATGAAATAAATAAAATAACAAATTTTTCCTGAAAAAAATTTCCAAGAAAAAAAAAATTAAGAAAAGTGGGGCCCCTCTGTTTGAAAAAAGTAACACATTTATCAATATATCTTCCCCTTCACGTGAAATAAAAATATGGTTCTTGTATTTTTTTTTTGGCAACAAAGACTTTGCAGCAAAGAAAGCCAGAAAAAAGTCGTTCGACTGAATTTCATGTTAGTTTTCTAAATCCTATTGGTAGTTAGTAGTGAATGCAAGAGTAGTTTAAAATAGAAATTCAGAATCACCTTTCATTGCAATTTGCAGTGTAGTGTGCAGTACTAACAGTGGTCCCTTGCTACAATGTTTTCCCTTGCACGGTTTCGTTGATTTAATGTGTGTGATTTTGCATCCATTATAACGTAAATATTGTTGACTTAATTTGCACATGCTTATTTAATTATCGATCACGTGCTATTTCAAAGTTACCTAACTTACCTAAGCAAGGCTCGGTTTCCACTGCAAGCGAAACCAGCTCACTTCCATTACGCTCCACGTAAGGTGGTAAGGGCCCCCATAAAATTCATTAGCACAGGGGCCCCATTTGACCTTAATCCGGGCCTGGCGGGAAGGCTGTTTGTGTTTAAGAAATTATCTTCTGTACCTCTGCAGCACAGAAGATGAAGTTGGGGGAAAACTTCTGGAATCATCTTTTGTGCTACTAAACAAAATCAAACAATTTGACAGGGTCGCAACACTAGTAGAAAAAAATAAGATTCGGTAAAACATCAAAAATGTTTCTGAAATAAAAGTCAGCTACATTTCCGAAAATAGGCCTATCCTGCGAGCAGTGCCGGTCTTAGGGCATTTCGGGCCCTGTGCAGAATATGATTTGCGGGCCCCAATGACAATGATCCAATTCAGTAGCGTAGCTAAGGATTTTGAAAGGGGAGGGGGGTGGTTTCACGGTCAGCGGCAAAGCCTGACGGCGTGATCGCCGAAGACGGCACCCAGCGGCGGGGGTCTGGGGGGCCTCCCCCAGAAAATTTTAAAAAATTACTTTGAATTTGGGGCATTCTGAGAGCATGTTCAAAATTTGGGTATGAATATTACTGTAAAATGGTGCAGTCCGGTGGCATATGGCAAAAGGATAAGATCATACATTCTTGGGCATTTTTTGGAAATAAAAGCTATGTTGAGTCTAGATGCAACCTATTTCGTCCCCTGAAAAATTCGTACCCCGATTTCGTACCCTGAAATCGGAGTAACAAAATCAAATTTCGTCCCCTGAAAAGATCGAAAGAAATTTGAAATGTTTGCGGCAACTCCGATCAGCAACGTTGTTTTTTTTCTCGATCTTTTCAGGGGACGAAATAGGTTGCACCCGTTGAGTCTTTCTTGTTGCTAATTCCTTTGTTGAATTCACTTGTTGAATTTTTCCATTGAAAATGACAAAATTACTGCATTTTCTGAGTAAGTTGCGGGCCCCCTAATTTGCGGGCCCTGTGCGATCGCACGGTTTGCACATCTCAAAGACCGGCACTGCCTGCGAGGGAAGCGGGCAACTGCCTCCTGTATTGTCGAAAGTAGCAAATTTGGGCAAAAACTTACAATATTGACAAACGAAATCCATTATGTTAAATGCCGTGTGGTTGCTTGGTTGTATATGTCTGTGGCTGACAAACGAAACGTCACTAAAGTAAATAATAATTGATCTTAAACTTAGATCAATTAGTTACAATACAATTTTGGTAAAGAGGTCACTTTCTTCAACCACAGACATATAGGCTACAACCAAGAAACCTTACGGCATTTAACATAATCCATTAAAATTGAACATAAACTATAAGCTACAAACGTTTTCGGCCATACACACGTTAGCCCTCATCAAGTAACAAAAAAATAACTGCTTATCATATCTACAATGAAAATGAATAACTGATCTAAACACTGAATTGAAAAGCGAAATGCAAAATGAAACGGTAGAGCATAGGAGAAAGGCACATCACATGGCGTTTAAATTACGCGAGGCAAAGACGCATCAAGAAAAGACGTTGAGTAAATAAGAAGCGCCTGAGGCAAACAACTGTGTATTGAGGCGAGGATTATATGATTTTATTAGCAAAGCCTCGTGGATTTTAGTGTCGAATTCGGTGGAACAGTTACAAGTTTCATAAAATATGTGGTTAGCATGCTTTAGCATTTTTATTTGGCACTCTTATGTAGATGTAGGCTAATACAATTTTGGTAAAGAGGTGACTTTCTGTAGATGTGTAATCTTTTTTGTATAGACACAAGAGTAACAAAATCTTCTTAATTTTGTGTGTTTAAAACTGCGTCATGTCTATTTGGGCAGCCATAAAATATGAAATTATCTTGCATCTGAGTAAACCTTTTATGAAAATGCCCAAATAAATATAACGCAATTGTTTCAAATCCTTCATTTTGTTCATTTAGTTTGGTTTTGAATGTTTATCTTCGGACTGACAAAGTCTTGATAGGTTATTCCTATTAATATATTTCTGGAAACTTTCTTGGTTTCGTATTATCTGAATATTCCTGGTACAGTAGAATTCGCCTATAACGGCTTCGTTTATAACGTCAATTCGCCTATTACGCCACATTTCGCTCGGTCCCGGCAGAATTCCTATCTTTTACGTACATTAGTTCGGCTACAACAGCATCGCCTAAAACGTCAATTTGCATGTAACTGCACCCTTTATTGGTTTCCAGACGTCTTTTGTTTGTTTATAACGTCACTTTAAGCCATCACCTTCATCACGAACGGTCAGTTTTTTAATCCAGTTAGCGCTGCTGCTTGCAAAATGTTTTCACTTCATTTTGCTACGTCGTTCGCAGCAGGGACTTTAATTAACTGATTCAACCTTTTTCCCGCGTGAAAAACTATCACGTGTAAAAAGCAGCTCTACAGCTGACCTTTAAACAACTCAAAGCAACAGTTGTACGTGCAGTAGCCTACTGTATAAACTAGAAGCCGCAGTCACTGTTACCACGCCGCAGTTACCTACAGTTGTCGAAAGAGATCTCTGAAGCAAAATTAACAGGTTTTTAAACAATTTCTTTATTTAGGCTAGATTTAGGCCTACTGTATTTTCTGCGTGACTTTTGTCAGTTTGGTGGTAGCTACACAGTAAACCTGACTGGGTTATAGCCTACACCTCTTTCTTTAATCAAAAGATAGTTTTGGAATAGTTTGTGGTAGTTCGTCTATAACGTCAATTCGGCTATAACGTCAGATTTTGCAATCCCCTAGAGGTGCCGTTATAGGCGAATTCTACTGTAGTTTCGCATACTTGTAGTCTTGTAGAGGCTCTTGACGCAGGGCCGGTTACCGAGATTGGCAGAGTAAAGTTCTCCGATTGTTGAAGTGTTGTTGCAGGAAACTATTCCATTCACTAGGTGCTTCTGAATGGAGAGCTGTCCTTAACGTGCATTGCTCAAGCAAACACCCCGAGAGTTAAACCAGCGCCACTAAATCTTGAAGTGACTTTGTTCATGAAGTCACGCGCTGACCAACTGTGCTAACAACACAGAAACTCAGCGGCTACAAGCCAAACAAAAGAGCCGCAGTAAATAACGACTCACTGACCAACACCATTTGTCACAGCACATGACTGGAGAACAGTGTTCCGAAAGGTAGTGCAATTCGCTATCACCACAGCGAACTCGCACGCTAAAACAGGTCATTTATTGTTTGTCATTAACGCGTCCGGGACGAAAAAGATAGGCCTACTAGGCTACAAAAATCGATATAGACCTACCAGCATGTTAATGAACAGGAAAAGGTAGCAAAACCTTGAAAGGTTTAAAACGTGCCTGAATAGAAAATCATGTAGTCGGCTATAGCCTAATTATGTCTGTAGTTAGCACGGCCAAAAAACAAATTGCAAAAAATAAAACAAAAACAGAGAGAAGCACACATGTAGTAATGAACGACAGCCTAATGAAAAGTGTTGTGGATTGAATTTGCCAGTTCCAATGTTGATGTGGATGAGCACTGAGCAGTCATAATAATAGGATGGAGAAAGAAAACCGGACATGAAAGAAACCCATGCTTAGCCAAAAGCCAATTTCGATGTGGCCCAGGAGAGCAGGTGTTAAGGTTTCTATGGTCAGAGAGAAGACTGCACATCACACAGTAGCCTACGACGATTGAGGTTTGAGATCCAGTTTAAGGTAGTTGTTTCTTGTCCTGGCGGGTGGTGGAATGGATGAGCTGATAGATGATGGTGTTGATAAAGCTCTCATCCCCCCTTTCTTCTTAAAAAAACAAACAAGCAAACACAACATCATCATTTTACGGAAATCCAATTAGGCCTATAACCTCTCCAGGGAAGTTATATCTTCCAGATATCACACATGCTTTGATATAAAGTTACGTCGATAAAGCGATAATTATAAGACCCCAGCCAGCTAAACATGTTACCTCCACACCGGTCCAACGTCAGCAAACGTTGAATCAATGCAAAAATGAAAGCAATGATGAGCTTAATGGCTTGTAAGCGCAATGTAGCCTAATCCATTTCACGCTTTGCTGGAAACAGCAAAAACCACAAAATTTTGAATTTACAAGAAAACTACACAACTTTCGGTATCAAATTTAATATCATCAGATCCGCTTTCACGGCTGAGCACTCACTAGAACGGCGAGCAAGATCGAAGAACGCTTCCTCTTATTCATGTCCGCTAGTGCTTGCTGATTTCGATGGCTCTTTTCTTTCCAGATGGATAAGAGTTAAACTGACTGGCAAAGGCGGTGGTCGAATACCCTTGTGGCATGAATTTGTGGTGCGATACTGACGAGTTCAGTTTCAAAAAGAAGAATTCAGTTTCATGGGCGAAACACGGTATCTACAGCTGTCGATTCTTGCTACAATCGGCTGCCGAGTTTGAGCCCAAAATAACAATTTATGATGATTTAAATGCACCTGTCATTCTTCCAATGACACAAAGCAACAAATTTAATTTGGCAGCAATGGCCGAGTGGTTAGCGCGTTGGGCTTGCAGTCGAGAGCCTGCATGTTCGACTCCAGCCACCCGCACTTGCTGTTGTTTCTCTGGGCAAGAAACTTTACGATAATTGCCTCTACCCAGTGATCGATTTCGAGTAATGGGTGGTACCAAATTTCAGTAATAAGTAGAGTAGACAACCGGAAACAGACATTGCCGTCGGCTGCAGCGTGGGTCAGGTGTACGTCGGAAGGCGTGCACCGATGCATAGCGCTCAAGTCCGCTTTCCCGCAATGCAGGGTAAACATATGAAAAACAAACAAACAAAACAAATTTCAATTAAAAAAACAAACACTTCGCTTAGGGATGGTAGAAGTAGGGGATTGCTCACTCAAAAGTAAGGTGGACAACTGGAGGGTCATAATGTTATGACAAAATTTGATGCAACTGCAACTTGAGGTCTACTGCCATATGTCGCATACTCAGGTGCAGTTAATATGACCTGCCCACGTGTGTACAAAGAGTGTATCGCCAAAATAAATGTAGGAGATATGGGATATCATGTTTAATTAATAGGTATTCAAGTCATGGTAATGCTGCGGTTAACTTCACGCAACAGCGGTAACAATAGGTAGCCTCACACTGCCGCAGTAAGGTTCTGCAGATTTTCTAGCACCCAAAATTTTAACCAAATATAGCAATTCATTTGATGAGAATGAATTTACGCAAAAGCAAAGAAAACGTTGTGCAGTTCTGCTAATTTTTGAACTTCTTAGTGACCCTCCAGCTGTCCATTTCACAAGAAAAATCAGTAAAGTGAGTCGTCCCGTTATTCCACTGTCCCTAACTTCGCTTCGAAATACACGCAAGAAAAGCAGTTAGTTTTGTCTATTTAAATGGTAAGTGAGATTGATTCATACCTATCTGGCAGCTCTTCTTAAAAAACTATCTTGGCTCACCACCGTCATTCTGGCAGAATAATTTTTCCGCTTTCCGCCTAAAAAAGTTATCCGTGAATAAGTGCGAGGAACAAAATGCGACATGACATACCTTCGAAAGATCTCCGAATAAAACTATAATCCGCAACACGTGCCACTTAAATTTTACATGCATCGGATTTGGTATTAAATTACCTTTCCAGGGATGTGCACCAATAGGTCGGCATTTGGAAGGAACTCCCAGCAGAACGCTTCAAAGATGGAGCATATATTTACGATAATCATTAAAATAAAACGATTTTTGTATAATAGACACCACTCAAAACATCTTCGAATAAAACTATAATCCGCAACATGTGCCACTTAAATTTTACATGCATCGGATTTGGTATTAAATTACCTTTCCAGGGATGTGCACCAATAGGTCGGCATTTGGAAGGAACTCCCAGCAGAACGCTTCAAAGATGCAGGAGGATATATTTACGATAAACATTAAAATAATACGATTTTGCATAATAGACACCACTCCAAACATCTTCGAATAAAACTATAATCCGCAACACGTGCCACTTAAATTTTACATGCATCAGATTCAGTATTAAATTACCTTTCCAGGGATGTGCAACAATAGGTCGGCATTTGGAAGGAACTCCCAGCAGAACGCTTCAAAGATGGAGCATATGTTTACGATAAACATTAAAATAATGCGATTTTTGTATAATAGACACCACTCCAAACATCTTCGAATAAAACTATAATCCGCAACACGTGCCACTTAAATTTTACATGCATCGAATTCAGTATTAAATTACCTTTCCAGGGATGTGCACCAATAGGTCGGCATTTGGAAGGAACTCCCAGCAGAACGCTTCAAAGATGCAGGAGGATATATTTACGATAAACATTAAAATAATACGATTTTGCATAATAGACACCACTCCAAACATCTTCCAATAAAACTATAATCCGCAACACGTGCCACTTAAATTTTACATGCATCGAATTCAATATTAAATTATCTTTCCAGGGATGTGCACCAATAGGTCAGCATTTGGAAGGAACTCCCAGCAGAACGCTTCAAAGATGCAGGAGGATATATTTACGATAAACATTAAAATAATACGATTTTGCATAATAGACACAACTCCAAACATCTTCGAATAAAACTATAATCCGCAACACGTGCCACTTAAATTTTACATGCATCGGATTCAGTATTAAATTACCTTTCCAGGGATGTGCATCAATAGGTCGGCATTTGGAAGGAACTCCCAGCAGAACGCTTCAAAGATGCAGGAGGATATATTTACGATAAACATTAAAATAATACGATTTTGCATAATAGACACAACTCCAAACATCTTCAAATAAAACTATAATCCGCAACACGTGCCACTTAAATTTTACATGCATCGGATTCAGTATTAAATTACCTTTCCAGGGATGTGCATCAATAGGTCGGCATTTGGAAGGAACTCCCAGCAAAACGCTTCAAAGATGGAGCATATATTTACAATAAACATTAAAATAATACGATTTTTGTATAATAGACACTACTCCAAACATCTTCAAATAAAACCATAATCCGCAACACGTGCCACTTAAATTTTACATGCATCGGATTCGGTATTAAATTACCTTTCCAGGGATGTGCACCAATAGGTCGGCATTTGGAAGGAACTCCCAGCAGAACGCTTCAAAGATGGAACATATATTTACGATAAACATTAAAATAATACGATTTTTGTATAATAGAGACCACTCCAAATATCTTCGAATAAAACTATAATACGCAACACGTGCCACTTAAATTTTACATGCATCGGATTCAGTATTAAATTACCTTTCCAGGGATGTGCATCAATAGGTCGGCATTTAGAAGGAACTCCCAGCAGAACGCTTCAAAGATGGAGCATATATTTACGATAAACATTAAAATAATACGATTTTTGTATAATAGACACTACTCCAAACATCTTCGAATAAAACTATAATCCGCAACACGTGCCACTTAAATTTTACATGCATCGGATTCAGTATTAAATTACCTTTCCAGGGATGTGCATCAATAGGTCGGCATTTAGAAGGAACTCCCAGCAGAACGCTTCAAAGATGGAGGATATGTTTACGATAAACATTAAAATAATACGATTTTGCATAATAGACACCACTCCAAACATCTTCGAATAAAACTAATCGGTGTGATGTGCAAGGTTTTCCAACCGCGCCATTGAGGCAACCTCATGCGGTCGCTAGGTTTTTTGTTGAGGCAGGACCTATCGCCAGTAGCCATATTCTACCTGCCTGGAGTGAATCTATGATAGAACAATGATGACAACCATATGTGACAATTAATTGTGTCAGGATTTACATTAAATTTGAAGTTGGCGAGGTTGAATGCAAGCGTACTTTCTGCTAATGCTCTTATATCGCTTTTATTTGCAGTTTTTACAACTTAGGCCATGCTTGTCCAAAGTCCGGCTCGCGATATGTTTTTCTATGACCGCGCCTGTTCTTTCACATTGCGTTATTTTTGGCCCGCAGACCCACATGGATCCCAATCTTTTAAGGCTTACGCCACCTTTCAGAAGAGAAAAATATTTTATTGCACCCCATGGCAGACCCATGATGTTTCACCTTGAATGCAGCAGGTTGTTGAAACAAACCTTAACCGTATAGCATCTCTGATTGACTTTTAGGTATAATGCAGTGTGGAAAAAAAGTCGACAAATTAGCTTGTTGCGCATGCCCTTGAAAAATGCAATTTAACAATACAGTAACAACTTCAAAAATCAACATATTTATCGTAACTCTTTAGTTTTAGTTGGGAATTAAATGCCACTGTACTTTGAAACAATATTTTTATCAAAAAATAATAATAAGTAAAGTTTATTTATTTCGAAGTCAGTGTGAAACTTATTATATTGCTCTTCTCTTAGCAGACAAAATAGGCAAAAAGATTTCCATGCACAGCATTCACCTGCTAAACTACAATCGACAATTAGCGCAACTTGTACAAACATTGCATGTGACATCACAAAGCCACAACAATACAAGGGAGCCACAGATTTGTGACCACGACAACAATACAAGGGAGCCACAGATTTGTGACCACGACAACAATACAAGATTTGTGACCACGAAACATCATACACAGTATGATGAAAAATCGCCCTTGATTAATGATGTAACAAAAGTAAACGTGCTTCTAAAGTCTTATCAGCAACAATGATTCTAGTTATAGCTAATTAATTATGTGAAGACAGATGAAAATAAATATAAGAAATAGCTCGCGGCACCCTAGAGTAGGCTATTGTAAATGGCACCCAGGTTGAGAACCACTAAATTAGATTATGTAGAATTAGTTGGAGCGAAGTTTTTTGTAGATCAGTAGGCTAATCATAACAGCGGGTTAAGTTTGGTGCAAAAATAGTAATTCTCGAAATAAGTTAGATAATCAGCACAATTGCTAAATTGGTTAATAATAACATAGCCTACTGTTGTTACATGGAACCCTTATTGTTTAAAAGTTGAGTACATAGGCTAGGCCAGGGGTCACCAACCTTTTTTGCATGCTGGCCACTTTGGCACTAAGGAAAGCTGTGGCGGGCCGCACTAATAAAATTTTAGGTAGGTTGACTCTTATGCTAGAAAAGAAACCATTTCGTACCCAGTATCCAGCGTTACATGTTGTTCATATTTATGTTAGAATACCGTAGCAACAAAATTAATCGAACAACGCTACTGCAAGGCCAAGCTCGTTTTACAACACTTTTGACTTTTTTAACAATGCCTAATAAACGAGGCCACTTGTTTTGCGCACTCATAGCGAGGCGAGCAGTTTCATCAGAATATTCATCGCCAAGCAAGAGTGGTGTTGTCACTTCGCTTCACAAAAGATATCTTGCAATTAACAATTTCAGTAAACAAGGAAATGTTTGACACATCGCAATACAGGCAACAATAGTGACCTGCAAGCATATACCAGCGAAAAATAGGCTCCAATAACAGGGGTAAAGAAACCAGGCACCATGAAACAAACGCTTGTGGAAATCACCGAAAAATCGTAATTCATGAACAGTCTTCCCTCTAAAAAAGCAATGAGTTGGTTTTTCATCCTTTTTGTGAAAGTCTATAAAACCGTCTTTCTTTTATTATAGACAACTGTCACTTGCGATGCTTATCAGCGTGGCAAGAATTTGTTGATTAACAACATTTTGCAGTACTTGCTTCGGCAGTAGATGTACTAAAATTGGAACGATACAGAGAAGATTAGCATGGTCCCTGCGCAAGGATGACACGCAAAATCGTGAAGCGTTCCATATTTCTTTAAAAAAAAACATTTTGCAGTACTAAGCTAAATATTTTCATAATAAAATCAGAAAAAGTCTTTAAAATTATATACAATATTTTGCCAACTTGTTATAAACACCGACCTATTTTGCCAACAAAAACCTGCATAAAGAGAACACTGCTCTTGACACACAACAACGGTGAAACACACACAAGTGTTTACATCACATTTGCAAACTTAAAATAAGCAACCCTATGCTCAACCCTAATTATCGAAATTCGAAAACAGGCGTTTTAAGCAACCACTGGGACAGTGTGGCTGGACATCGCATTGGAATAACTTTAAGCAACCCCCACCTAGAGAACTATAATCTGATTGGTTGGTCGGTGGAATCGTATGCAAAGCGAAAATATGTTTCCCTGAAAGTATTTTTTGCCTTCGTGCTTTTTAACTCCTCAAAAAAAGTATTTTAGGTTATACTTGTACGCTGATACCTTCCGCGGGCCGCAGCGATATAGCGTGGCGGGCCGCATGCGGCCCGCGGGCCGCCAGTTGGTGACCCCTGGGCTAGGCCTACCTCTTAAAAGTTTCAATTTGCATAGCCTAACAATCGAAGCATAGGCTACGTAGAACGTGTAAACTGTAAATGTTGATAAACAAGTTAGCTGATCTAAAATGCTGAATCCGATGCATGTAAAATTTAAGTGGCACGTGTTGCGGATTATAGTTTTTTTTGAAGATGTTTGGAGTGGTGTCTATTATGCAAAATCGTATTATTTTAATGTTTATCGTAAATAAATCCTCCTGCATCTTTGAAGCGTTCTGCTGGGAGTTCCTTCCAAATGCCGACCTATTGGTGCACATCCCTGGAAAGGTAATTTAATACTGAATCCGATGCATGTAAAATTTAAGTGGCACGTGTTGCGGATTATAGTTTTATTCGAAGATGTTTGGAGTAGTGTCTATTATACAAAAATCGTATTATTTTAATGTTTATCGTAAATATATGCTCCATCTTTGAAGCGTTCTGCTGGGAGTTCCTTCCAAATGCCGACCTATTAATGCACATCCCTGGAAAGGTAATTTAATACTGAATCCGATGCATGTAAAATTTAAGTGGCACGTGTTGCGGATTATAGTTTTATTCGAAGATGTTTGGAGTGGTGTCTATTATGCAAAATCGTATTATTTTAATGTTTGTTGTAAATATATTCTCCATCTTTGAAGCGTTCTGCTGGGAGTTCCTTTCAAATGCCGACCTATTAATGCACATCCCTGGAAAGGTAATTTAATACTGAATTCGATGCATGTAAAATTTAAGTGGCACGTGTTGCGGATTATAGTTTTATTCAAAGATGTTTGGAGTAGTGTCTATTATGCAAAATCGTATTATTTTAATGTTTATCGTAAATATATCCTCCTGCATCTTTGAAGCGTTCTGCTGAGAGTTCCTTCCAAATGCCGACCTATTGGTGCACATCCCTGGAAAGGTAATTTAATACTGAATCCGATGCATGTAAAATTTAAGTGGCACGTGTTGCGGATTATGGTTTTATTTGAAGATGTTTGGAGTGGTGTCTATTATGCAAAATCGTATTATTTTAATGTTTATCGTAAATATATCCTCCTGCATCTTTGAAGCGTTCTGCTGGGAGTTCCTTCCAAATGCCGACCTATTGGTGCACATCCCTGGAAAGGTAATTTAATATTGAATTCGATGCATGTAAAATTTAAGTGGCACGTGTTGCGGATTATAGTTTTATTTGAAGATGTTTGGAGTGGTGTCTATTATGCAAAATCGTATTATTTTAATGTTTATCGTAAATATATCCTCCTGCATCTTTGAAGCGTTTTGCTGGGAGTTCCTTGCAAATGCCGACCTATTGGTGCACATCCCTGGAAAGGTAATTTAATACTGAATTCGATGCATGTAAAATTTAAGTGGCACGTGTTGTGGATTATAGTTTTATTTGAAGATGTTTGGCGTGGTGTCTATTATACAAAAATCGTATTATTTTAATGTTTATCGTAAACATATGCTCCATCTTTGAAGCGTTCTGCTGGGATTTCCTTCTAAATGCCGACCTATTGTTGCACATCCCTGGAAAGGTAATTTAATACTGAATCCGATGCATGTAAAATTTAAGTGGCACGTGTTGCGGATTATAGTTTTATTCGAAGATGTTTGGAGTAGTGTCTATTATGCAAAATCGTATTATTTTAATGTTTATCGTAAATATATGCTCCATCTTTGAAGCGTTCTGCTGGGAGTTCCTTCCAAATGCCGACCTATTGGTGCACATCCCTGGAAAGGTATTTTAATACCAAATCCGATGCATGTAAAATTTAAGTGGCACATGTTGCGGATTATAGTTTTATTCGAAGATGTTTGGAGTAGTGTCTATTATACAAAAATCGTATTATTTTAATGATTATCGTAAATATATGCTCCATCTTTGAAGCGTTTTGCTGGGAGTTCCTTCCAAATGCCGACCTATTGGTGCACATCCCTGGAAAGGTAATTTAATACCAAATCCGATGCATGTAAAATTTAAGTGGCACATGTTGCGGATTATAGTTTTATTTGAAGATGTTTGGAGTAGTGTCTATTATACAAAAATCGTATTATTTTAATGTTTATCGTAAATATATGCTCCATCTTTGAAGCGTTCTGCTGGGGGTTCCTTCCAAATGCCGACCTATTAATGCACATCCCTGGAAAGGTAATTTAATACTGAATCCGATGCATGTAAAATTTAAGTGGCACGTGTTGCGGATTATGGTTTTATTTGAAGATGTTTGGAGTGGTGTCTATTATGCAAAATCGTATTATTTTAATGTTTATCGTAAATATATCCTCCTGCATCTTTGAAGCGTTCTGCTGGGAGTTCCTTCCAAATGCCGACCTATTGGTGCACATCCCTGGAAAGGTAATTTAATATTGAATTCGATGCATGTAAAATTTAAGTGGCACGTGTTGCGGATTATAGTTTTATTTGAAGATGTTTGGAGTGGTGTCTATTATGCAAAATCGTATTATTTTAATGTTTATCGTAAATATATCCTCCTGCATCTTTGAAGCGTTTTGCTGGGAGTTCCTTCCAAATGCCGACCTATTGGTGCACATCCCTGGAAAGGTAATTTAATACTGAATTCGATGCATGTAAAATTTAAGTGGCACGTGTTGCGGATTATAGTTTTATTTGAAGATGTTTGGAGTGGTGTCTATTATACAAAAATCGTATTATTTTAATGTTTATCGTAAACATATGCTCCATCTTTGAAGCGTTCTGCTGGGATTTCCTTCTAAATGCCGACCTATTGTTGCACATCCCTGGAAAGGTAATTTAATACTGAATCCGATGCATGTAAAATTTAAGTGGCACGTGTTGCGGATTATAGTTTTATTCGAAGATGTTTGGAGTGGTGTCTATTATGCAAAATCGTATTATTTTAATGTTTATCGTAAATATATGCTCCATCTTTGAAGCGTTCTGCTGGGAGTTCCTTCCAAATGCCGACCTATTGATGCACATCCCTGGAAAGGTAATTTAATACTGAATCCGATGCATGTAAAATTTAAGTGGCACGTGTTGCGGATTATAGTTTTTTTCGAAGATGTTTGGAGTAGTGTCTATTATGCAAAAATCGTATTATTTTAATGTTTATCGTAAACATGTCCTCCTGCATCTTTGAAGCGTTCTGCTGGGAGTTCCTTCCAAATGCCGACCTATTGGTGCACATCCCTGGAAAGGTAATTTAATACTGAATCCGATGCATGTAAAATTTAAGTGGCACGTGTTGCGGTTTATAGTTTTATTCGAAGATGTTTGGAGTGGTGTCTATTATACAAAAATCGTATTATTTTAATGTTTATCGTAAATATATGCTCCATCTTTGAAGCGTTCTGCTGGGAGTTCCTTCCAAATGCCGACCTATTGGTGCACATCCCTGGAAAGGTAATTTAATACTGAATCCGATGCATGTAAAATTTAAGTGGCACGTGTTGCGGATTATAGTTTTATTCGAAGATGTTTGGAGTGGTGTCTATTATACAAAAATCGTATTATTTTAATGTTTATCGTAAATATATCCTCCTGCATCTTTGAAGCGTTCTGCTGGGAGTTCCTTCCAAATGCCGACCTATTGATGCACATCCCTGGAAAGGTAATTTAATACTGAATCCGATGCATGTAAAATTTAAGTGGCACGTGTTGCGGATTATAGTTTTATTCGAAGATGTTTGGAGTGGTGTCTATTATGCAAAATCGTATTATTTTAATGTTTATCGTAAATATATCCTCCTGCATCTTTGAAGCGTTCTGCTGGGAGTTCCTTCCAAATGCCGACCTATTGGTGCACATCCCTGGAAAGGTAATTTAATACCGAATCCGATGCATGTAAAATTTAAGTGGCACGTGTTGCGGATTATAGTTTTATTTGAAGATGTTTGGAGTAGTGTCTATTATACAAAATCGTATTATTTTAATGATTATCGTAAATATATGCTCCATCTTTGAAGCGTTCTGCTGGGAGTTCCTTCCAAATGCCGACCTATTGATGCACATCCCTGGAAAGGTAATTTAATACTGAATCCGATGCATGTAAAATTTAAGTGGCACGTGTTGCGGATTATAGTTTTATTCGGAGATCTTTCGAAGGTATGTCATGTCGCATTTTGTTCCTCGCACTTATTCACGGATAACTTTTTAAGGCGGAAAGCGGAAAAATTATTCTGCCAGAATGACGGTGGTCTTGGCTCGACTGCTGCCCAGTGCCCAGTGGCCAAGCCAACGGTCGATTTTAATGTCCAAAACTAAGTAGCCTAATTTATCTGTCATTGAAAACTCTTGAGCTGATTTAATTAAATTGATTTATTCCGAGACTACACACACTAACCCAGAAACGTTTAAAAAACGACTGAATTTAAACAAAGAATTTTAGGACAAACTTTGAACCAATTTGATAATGGGCAGCTAACAAGATGTTAAACAATACCGTAAATACAGCATGTAAAACAATTAACCCTTATGGCTTACTGATCGTTGTTTGATAAGTTTTGTATACTTCAATTGCTTCACTGGATAATAATTCCCTAATCCCGATTCTTTCAAAGCTGAGGCTAGCGAGTCAATTGCTTGCCTGCTACATCCAGTAAAACCGCAGACTTGGATTCTTGATGGCCTATTATAATTTCTCTTTAAGTTCTTGATCAATTTCAAAAATCTTGATATTAAAATGTTCATAATCAAATTATCTTGTTCATTTTACTAAACTTAGTTTATCTCCAGTTCTCAATTTATCATGAATCCAGTTTTTAGATTTAGACCTGGAGAGTGAAAACTTTGCTGCTTAACTTTGAATAGCGCTAGTAAGTTTTCAATGTAGTCTATTGGCCTATTTTCATGAGAAATAAGACAAAATTCAAACCAATCTGAGGAACATAAACCTGAAGTTATTGTGGTACAATAAAGATTTTTCATGTACTTTTTTTTCAGCAAAAGCAAACAGAAAATAGCAATTATTTCCAGGTTCAAAGGACAAAATTTTTTATTTTTTTTGTTACACTGTACACTGTGTAATCGTAAGTTTTAAGACCAAAAGTGCAATGACTTTGATTAGCTCATTGTAAAAAATCTGGTAGGGATTCCCTGCTCCCTACAGATATCTAAAAATCAAATATTATGTTTGTTCTTTGTTTTAGTGGACCTACTCATATTAGTTCTTCTGTCACAACCCTGTGCAGTGTGCACTGTGCACATATCACCTTTTTCCCCAGAACGGTTTGACTTTGGTAAAATGGGTTGCCTTGTTTTGGTTAAAATCAAATGCATTACACCTTGAAACTTTGACAGACCATTCTTTATGTATTTCTGACTACAAATGTACACTTTACTCAATTTCGTTAAAATTTGACTTGTTAACTTTTGACGCTTGCAACCAGCTTCATCTATATTAATTCTAAGAATAAATTGTAGCAAATGGAAACAAAGTGGTCAATGCAGGTAGCAGAGCTAATAATTGTAAAAAAAACTAAGCTGGCTAGTGGCTAAGTCATGCGCTACCTGAGGTTTCATGCTGGGTGAAATCATCAGGTGCAACACTTATTCAAATAAAATACACTTAGTCTATTATATATAATAAGTTTCTAAAAATTAAATAGAATAAGTGTAGGTTATTCTATTTGTTGTGCTTGATGCTTGATGATTGCACCTAACATAAAGCCTCAGGTACCTAGTGCATGACTTAGCCAGTTTAGTTTTTTTGTAATATATTATATATATTATTATATAGCCTAGTAATACTGCGTGACAATTGTATTTTCTATTTTAGTGCCAAAACAAAACTTTAAAGTCACCACAGCCCCAATGAATTTACTGTTAATGAAACTGTTTTCATAACTAAAATGGCTCACATGTTAGATGGTTTTGGAGCAAGTCCTGTGTGGTCCGTCCAAGGGGCAGAAAAGTCGAAATATGAAAGCATATTTGAAAGTCTTGGTCCAGTTGCTGGAAAGCTGGCTGGAGAAAAGGTAGGTTTATCTGTGTGTGAAAGTGCAGAATGAATATTTATATTGCATAAAAATGAAAAGCCATTAATTTTGCAATGTGTTGCCTAAAAAACCTTTGTTTAGTCCTTGTTTTTTACTCATGTTTATATTTTGTGATTTATTTATAACTGCCATATTTATTTGAGTACCGTACATATAAGTTATACCCCCAACCCAGGTCTGTTGAAGTGGTACAAAGTTTTTACTCACAATGGCATGTTGCGGTTGCTGTTTTTCTGACTAATGAATCACTGCATCACTGAACTGAATGTGCACATAACACAGGCCAACAAAAAAAATTTTAGCACAAAAAGTGAAAGTCATTTCAGAGTATTTCAACGCCCCTGATTCCGAAAATGAACTTAGTTTTTTCAAATTGGCTCTAGTTTTCAAGACATTTGACAATGAAAGTATCTTTTAAATCGTTGCCCCAAAGTTTTTAATTAGCAAATTACTCATTTTCAGCCCGGTTTACCATTATGATGTAACAGTTGCGTTTGTTTAGTTCAATTGGGGTTGATAGTCTAGAAAAGTTCAAAACAAATAAAGTTTAAATGAATTTTGATTTATGAATGATTAGGCTACATCAAGAAAAATATCCTGAAAATCTTGTGTTTATTAATACTGCTTTGAATTGAAAAGGTAGACATTTTATATTGAAATAATACTTTTAAAAATTAAATTTTATACTAAGCCTTAACTGATGTACTCTTTACTGCAAGGAATTTTTTCTGGTCTTTCAGCTGATATATGATATAGGCTAATAAAATATGTCTTTAACATGTGGTATAAGCCTTGTTATTCCACTCAACAAACAGTTTCCCAACCTCATTTTTTAATCATATGATTGATTTGAGACAGTCAACCGCTTCAAGTGAAAAGTTTGCTGGGTTGGTTAAAAAAACAGAAAAGTTTTATGAGTCACTTTTACATGTAGGATGCTGTCTTAACGATCCAGATACATTTACTGCAACTGTGACAAGTATATATATGACAAAGGTAAAGCGCTTCAGTCTTGAATAATTTCATTAAAAGAGATATATACAGTATATAACTAAGCTTATTACTTTGACATGAAGCTGGGAGATTAAGATAAGTCCTGGGTTCTTCATAAAGTATATAGGCCTATGATCAAACCTTGTAGTATAAGCCGTTTCTGGGCTAATATACTTGTATCAGTAAAGTATACCTGGATTGTTAGGACAGAATCCAACATGTTAAAGGCATATCATATTAGCAGGCCTTAAAACTCGTATTTTTTTCCGGCAGCCATCATGGCCTACTGGGAGCTCCTTCTCGTCGGCCAAATCTGCGTGCTTGGAGGCCAAAATACAAATAACGATAGCACAAGTAGATAGAATTAAACTTGCTACAATGCTGAAATGATCACTTAGCGTCTGTTGAAGTCTTGGTGACGTCCTGCAATAGAATCGTTGTACCACGCAATAACTGCTTTATCGGGATGGTAATCCTGTATAGCGGACCATCTAACGACACTAAATTGTTTCAGCTGCTCAGTAAATTGTTTCAACTGCATTACCGAATACTAGTTCAGGCCCTTAGGGGCAAAAATGAGCATCTTTAGGCTAAACGTGTTACACGTTGTTTTTTTGCATTTTTTTGTAGTTGATGAATCTAACTTCAATTTTAGTGGGTGCCACAACTTTTTGGGTCACGTGATCATCCCCGAATCGGGGATTCCCCCCAAGTCAATTTTGAGCTCTTTTCACGGCATTTTTATGCAATTAGATACGTTATTTTTTTACATTTGGACTGACTGCCACTACAAAATACACGAGATAAAAACACACAAAATTATGTTATTAATGACGTCATTGTGACGTCATGTATTAATTTTTTGCTTGTTTTTTTCTTATTGTAGTCGCTTGTTTGTTGTTGGTGTTACTTTTTTGGTTACAATAAGTTACCAATGGTTTTTCAACTGATTTGATTAGTATTGAGTGTCAGTACTAACATACCGTACCGGTATTCAAAATCTTAAGGAATCCAACTTCCGGAAAGTGGTTATTTTCAAGATAGCTTCCAAGATGGCCGCCAAACCATTGAACAAAACAGTAAATTGACCATAACTCGGTCATCATATGACCAAAACATGTAGTTTTGGTGTTTATATCTAGGTTTTTATACCCTGTAAAGTAGGGTGATTCATAAATTGAAATTTTTTTAATTCAATGGGGCTCCCTCTTGTATCGTGTCAATACCTGAAAAAATAATCCTGTCAAATTTTTAGAGCAATCGAAAGCATTTTTAAGGTTGCTACCGACTTTGAAAGCTGCACATAATACACACATGGGTCATTTCCTGTCAACTCAACAGGGTGTGCAAGCTCGATCCTCTTAGATTTTCTTGAAATTCACACTAAAGTTTCATATTGATGTTTAATGAACACAAAAAAAAAATTCAGCTCATTATCTCAAGACGTTTAGAAATTACAGCCCTTCAAAGTCACCAAGGTCCCTCAAAATGCGTTCGCATGTAAATTTTCTTCCATGTTTGGGTCTTTATAAACTTTTAATCTAAAGCATTTACAAAGCTGAAATTTGGTATTCTGATTAAGAAGCAGCCCTAGTTTTCACATCTACCACCAAAATTGCTAATTTCAAATTAGTTTTAGATATAGAACCTTTCAAAAATTGAAATTTTTTATATATATTTGAAAAAAAATCATCAATTTTTGATGTCCGCTATCTCCCAAACCAATAGTCACAGAACTACCATTTTGCATATCATTAATCTATACTAGTTGATAATAGTGTTGGGCGATATTGAAACAAACAAAACGATACGATATTTGAAAAAATACTCGATATTTCGATACTTTTCGATATTTTTGTACTAATTAAGAAAAGAGTTTCTCAGTCTTCGAAATTAGTGTCGGCAATTGCCGAGGTGATTGCCGACGCAGATGCATGAATGGCGCATTAGCGTCGACAATAAAAATGCCGAGGCCACAAGAGCGCTTGTAAGGTTAGGGTTAGATATTCCTCCCAGTCGTTATGCCACAGCCATAGGTTTGCTCCTTAGTCAACACCCTGATGGAGCTCTGCGAAAGAGGCGTGTGGATGGGTATCAAAGCGGGAAAACGTGGACGCTTCATTGCGAACGGCAAAGACAGTGTAGATTTACAGCCAAGCGATGAGCCTCTTGATGTGTCCGATTCCAGTGATGACACGACAATCTCATCCTCCGATACAGCATCTGATGATTCCGATTCTGACATCTAGTTCTTCATTAAGCAGACTTTGTGTTGCTCGCAGTATCCCAACTGTGCCGAAATTATGTTAGTGCATACCTAAATCGAGGCAATCTTCTCGCAGGGAGCGATTAATTTGTTACCGGTACTTGTTGAGCAATTAACGTTATTTTATGATAATTCAACGTCGCTAGATGTCGAATTAATGTAAAACAAACGTAAATTTCTTATTGGGCATTGGTGTTATGCAATATAACCACTATAACCAGCCGAGAAAATTAAATCGATTTGTGCTGACTCGAACGTTGAATCAACCCAAAATTAACTTACTTTTCCTCCGCGTGAGTTATTCAACGTGAATTACCGTAACAGCGTGCGTATCGCGTTGCTCGCTTTTATCGCTACTTTTGGTATTATTACATCACAACAAATCAAACAGTGCGGTCATGATAGACTACTCTAGCATATTTTTCGCTTCTCGTTTTCCATGTTTGGTACAATTTTTTTTGTTATAAACGTTCACAGCAATTGCCGAGGCAATTTCAACTTTTGCCGTTTGGCTTTGGCAACGTTTTTGTAGGGGTTTGCAGTTATGAGTTATCGAACGATATTGAAATAAATATCGATATTGAAAAGATATCGTATCGTATCGAAAATTCGATATATCGCCCAACACTAGTTGATAACACTGGTCAACAAAATGAGAAAAAATTTTTTTGGCAGGACATCTAAGAGTGTTTTCTGGGGTTTTCAAGGTTGCTGATTACGAATACGACATTGGTTTTGCCAGATTGACTCTAGTTTAGAAGATACCTATACCCCTAGATTAGCCCAAATTAGTGTATTTACCCCCGAAACATCTCACCAAGAAGTACGTTAATCTTATCAATTTTGTTTGATATGGCATAATAATTAGTAACGAAAGCTAATTTAAAAATTACTGTAAAGTCCTACGTTCCGTCCTACATTTTGCTCCTGTACCAATTGGACATTCTCCCAAGATGAAAGAGGAGTATGATGCCATCAAACTTGTCCTTGAAAAGCTTGACTACAATACCCATAAGTGGCTCATCTGTGTTGGCATAAAAATGGTCAGTTTTCTAATTGGTCAACAAAGTGTATATACCAAGTATCCTTGCTCCCAGTGTTTGTGGGACAGCAGGACGAGAACCCAGCACTGGCACAAGAAAAACTGGCCAGAACGCACCAGACTTCAAGTTGTGACAGCCAATGTAATCAATGAACCTTTAGTTTCCCGCAGGGATAGAATTGTATTTTCTCCTCTGCACATTAAATTAGGGTTAATGAAGCAGTTCGTCATAGCATTGGAGGGGAATTGCTTCAAGTACATTTGCAGTCATAATTTCCAGGACTCTCCGATGAAAAGCTTAAAGCTGGTGTCTTTGATGGACCTCAGATTCGAACAATGATAAAAAATTCGGATTTCACCAGTTGGATGAACAGCAATGAACTCACTGCATGAAACTCCTTCAAGGATGTAGTACAAAACTTATTGGGGAATCACAAAGCACCTAATTACAGAGAATTAGTTCGGAAGATGTTATCTGCATTTGGAAAACTTGGAGCTAACATGAGCATTAAAGTTCACTTCCTATTCAGCCACCTTGACAGATTTCCTGACAATCTTGGTGATTACAGTGAAGAGCAAGGGGAAAGGTTCCACCAAGACATCAAGACAATGGAAGAAAGATATCAGGGCAGATGGAATGAGCACATGATGGCAAACTATTGCTGGAACTTGTTGAGAAACTGCCCAAAAGTTTCTCACAAGCGAAAATCTTACAACAGACATTTTTTCGGGGCAAATTTAGTTAATAGTTTTAATCTTATTGTATTTCATACCATTATTTTCAATTTACAATGAAAAAGATAATGTGGTTCCTTTTATCTAAATTTTATAATATACAAGGTTGATTGACTGATTTAATGCAACATTTTTTAGTGTTTTATGTACTGACACTACTGTACGGTATATGATTGTGTATTTTGTGTATATGACGTCGGTAACATCAAGTTTTCAAGTATGACAAATCTAATATAAAATCCTTAAAAATCTCGTATTGTTGCTGTATTTAAACTTAAAACTGTCTTTATTGTTCACAATTGACCATTAAATTGCATTTCTGAAATATCTAATATGGTTAAACCGTTTTTTTGACCTTGCGCATAAGGCTCAAATATGGGATTTTGGTCAAAATGACCCTATGCGATATCTCCAAAACTAGAGCCAATTCGGGAAAACTAAGGCCATATTCGGAGTCAGCGCCCTTCAGAACCCCCAGAAACACTCTAACTTTGTCTGCCAAAAAATTTGTGTTGACCTGTGTAATTAACCCCCATGAGACTGACACCAAACAAATGTGAAATTATTGAAGTTTGGAGGGTGTAAAGATGGTTCGGGACATACAAAAGTCAATAAATCGCTCTAATTTTTGTATTTGTGACTTGGAAATGATTCCTTGTGGTAGAAAGTCTTGCAGCATTACTATCTTATAGCAATAGAGCTGCTTTCCCATCCACCTTGCTCGATGGACTGCACCACAGTTCATGATGTTGTACTGTCCACTGTTGATTCCAATGTACACCGCCATCAGGTCTAAAAGTTCTTTGTAGTCACTCCTCTGATAATTTTGCTTATCTCTCAAAATTTATAAGTGATTCCACTTTTCTGCTTTGGGTTGGTACAAAATTCTCCCAACTCTTGAGGATCTTTGGTGTGCAGTACAGCTGCAGCATGTGGGGTTGCATCGAATCCTTTGTTCCGAAATCTTTTAAATAGTTCAATGCCTGGAGATCTTGACGTTTCGACTTTCAAGGCTTCCCACACATGAGAAAGTATAACTTCTCCAGTACGTTTTCTGCATGCTAGGCAGAGAAGTGGTTTGTCTAGCTTTATTTGAAGAAAAATGCATGCAGCAGAGAGATGGCTTGAAAATTGTTTTGGGTATTGTTTTAATTTTTTTTTTCTGGCTATCACTATGCTGCATGCATTTTTCTTCAAATAAAGCTAGACAAACCACTTCTCTGCCTAGCATGCAGAAAACATATTGGAAAATGTGGTGCAGTCCATCGAGCAAGGTGGGTGGGAAAGCAGTTCTATTGGTATAAGATAGTAATGCTGCAAGACTTTCTACCACAAGGAATCATTTCCAAGTCACAGATACAAAAAATAGAGCGATTTGTTGACTTTTGCACTTTTGTATTAATTCAATGGATGGTGGTTTAACTGTCCAATTGCTGCATCAGCACCCCGATAAGATTTGCAACTGGTAAGTGACATCAAAAGCTATGATGCAGTAGACAAAATTATCAGTGTTGCTGCTTTAAAAGCTTTAGGTAGGCACACATGGTATGTAGCTGGGGAGCTGATCCCCTTAGTTCTATGGGACAAAAAAGTCACTATGGATAAAAACGAAGCTTTGGCTAGAACTCTGCTGCGTTTAAATGCAAGTTTCTATGACCAGGTTACAAACAGGTTTGGTAATGGATATGGTAATCCAGAGCTGCCAGACATTGTTCATGATAACTCATTGTGCTCCTATGCAAATGCCAGCAGCAAAATGTTTTTTGAACTTTTGCACATTTCAACAACTTTTCTTGCCAAACACCTGAAAGAGTGGGAAATAGATGATGGCTATGCTTCTGCTAATGGTATCATAAGTGCACTCAGAGTCTGCAATGATTCAGCAGAGAGAGGGGTAAAACTAGTATTCGACTTTCTTCATCTAGCAAAACAAAGAAAAAAATCTGCAAAACTATATTCAAGTGGTGGAGGAGGATCAAAGAAAGATACCAAATCTTAGAAAACGTCGTTTATCAACACAATGAAGATGCACAACTGCCTTTGCGTAAATTGTGTTAACTAAGACTCACATTGCCTGTTTGGATGTACAGTCGAAATCGTTTAAGCGCATAGTCAATTTGTCAAGCTTTTTTATGCGCTTAAACGGTATATGCGCTTAACCGTTTACATTGTTTGACAGTATCCTATACGTCAATACCGAACGTTTATCTAACGCAAAAGCATGAAAACAGACCGCTGGACTTTTTCGATGAACGAAGGCATTGAGCCTTAATACGTAACCCGGAGTGTTAGGAGATTTACAGAATATTCTAGAATAGTACTGTACAACCGAATTCCAAATAACGGTACTATTTTGTTTGGCTGTTGGTCAGCGAAGTGTGACGCAGCAACAACTGTTCACGCGCGTTCCTCGTGGCTTTCGGGTAGCTGCCGTGATCACCCAACCGTAACGAATTCACTTCAGCGAGCAAGAAAATTCACTAATCATGCGATTTAGATTTTCCTTAGTCTTGTGGTTCTACAGTTCGTACTGCGACGTAATGATACTTGTTTATGATGTAACAATCCATAAATGAAATGTGGTCTTGTGATTCATACAGCACTGTACTCAAATCATAGAAGAGAAGGCCTTTTTTCGTGCGGTTTTACTTTATTGTTTAAATCATGTAGGCGCTAACTGTCTGTCTTGAGGTGTTATCTTGAGCAACTTTGCTTTGCCAAAGGAAATATGCAGTTAAGTGATAAAAGTCTACAAATCTATCAAGAATTCCTAGTCGCTTAGCCGATTTATGCGATTAATCATTATGCGACTAACCGTTGAATTTTCTTCACAAGTGAATGGGAATGGTTTGGGATTATGCAATGCTATGCTCTAAAGCGATTTATGCTCTTAACCGATATGCGACTAGCCGATTTCGACTGTATTGATATAGTACATGCATACATGCAGTTTCTTTACAATTGAATAACTTTTGTTGTGCATAAGCCATGAAATTGTATTCTTCAGATAGCACAGCTCAAGAAATGCAACAATATCGCCTTTTTACAGAAAAATAGTTCAAAATTAGAATTACCGCCCTCTAGTGGTAATATTTGCAAAAATATTGCTAAAATCAAATTCCTTACCCACGAAAATGGGGGGGTGCATGCAAGTTCCATTACAATATGATGAGTAGTTTTTAAGATGTTTTAATTTTTCTTTTCACCACTAGGGGCAGTATTGTGCAAAAAATTAGTGACAAAACTTGAATATTTTTGGATATGCTTATCCCATTTCTCCAATTTTTTTTAAACATTATTCCGAACATCATAGAGCATCTTTCAAATATACCCCAATATTGCAAAACTTATACACTGCCCTCTAGTGGCAAAAACATGAAAAAATTCAAAAAGTGGGCCTCAAAATGGCCTCGGCAGTGGAGGTAAACGTCGATGAAAATTTATGAAACTTCATATTTGTGGTCTACTGATCTAAACACAGTACCACAAAAAAGGTAAGCATGGTGAAACCAAGATTTAAATTTCACGGGGCGCCTGCAACACCCTACTGTAAAGTCAATGAAACCATTCTCAGAATTGTTAATTCATCTGATAGCCTATAAATTCAATATGGCAATCCAAGATGGCCGCTAAACCATTAAAATAACATAGTAAATTGACCATAACTAGGTCATCACCAAAACATGTAGTTTTGGTGTCTATACCTAGGTTTTTATACCCTGTGAAGTCAATGAGACTATTCTCAGAATTGTTGAATTATCTGATAGCCTATAAATTCACGGAATGGCCCGTTTTGGTGAGTCCGATTCGGTGAGTCCGATTTGGTGAGTCCGATCCCTATTTAGTGATTTTTTTAATTTTTTTTTTAAATTATTGGGTACCGTAGTCTAATTATCATTACCATTTTAGGGTTAACAGTTAGGGGTTAGGGATAGGCGTTAGAGGTTAGGAACTCACCAATCAGACTCACCAAATCGGACTCACCGAATAGTAGCAGACCCATAAATTCAATATGGCAAACCAAGATGGCCGCCAAACCATTAAAATAACAGTAAATTGACCATAACTAGGTTATCATATGACCAAAACGTGTAGTTTTGGTGTCTATATCTAGGTTTTTATACCTTGTGAAGTCAATGAGACCATTCTCAGAATTGTTAAATTATCTGATAGCCTATAAATTCAATATGGCAATTGGCAATCCAGGATGGCTGCCAAAACAATTAAAAATGTACAATAACAATGTATTGTTTATTAATAAACCCGGTAAATTTCTATATATATTTGGGTTAACTGAGCAGGCATAAAGAGCTCATACGATGTGGTCATGTAGAGTAGTAGACTCTTGACATAATCAGCGTAAAGAAAGCAAATGGATCAAGTATTATTAATGCTCATCGCTGTCACTCTCGATGTCATCGTCTGTAATTTATGTGATTGCTGTATGGACACATGAACCAGTTTGGCATGGTCCACATCCAGCATGGTATGGTAGCACATATCTCTGGCAACTACAGTGAGGTGAACACGATTCGCAATTGCAGTGATCATTTTCAGTAGGTTGTCCGGGGCAGCTTTCATGTCCGTCATGATTGGAACCATCTGATTATTGTCTACTTTCCATCCCCAGTCTAGAGCATCCATACCATCGTCAGTAGCCTACCCATCCTGACCATAATCTGGTAGTAAACTCTGAGGCAGTGGAATTTGGTAAAGGATGATGTAGGTGGCAAACGTTCAGGGTGAACAAAGGATTTGGCTGTTTTAATTTTCTTGACCAATGTATTGTATCGCTGTGTTTCTAGGTTACTACTGCCATCGTTGCCAAACATAACGGTCATAGCTTTGTTTTCAAGATCCTTAACAGGCCTCGAAATTCCGGCGGTCATGGCGGACATGACCTCCGGAATGACCTCGAATGTCTGCCGAAGCCGACTCATTGGTCGGTCATAAATGACCGCCGCAAAATTCTTGACAAAAATAGAGCTAATGCAGCAAAAATATATTTCAAATTTGAATTGTTACAATTGTTTGTTTAACGCGAACAAATACGGAGCTGAAACAATAATAGTAGCCTACAGGCAATTGCTTCAGATCACATTAGAGTGGCGTGGTTAACGAGCTGATGGCAAAAGTAGCCATTTTTACATCATTTCAACGCCTTGCAATGTTGCCTTGAAATAAAGTTGTCTGAACTTTTCGGCAGGATATGTATTCTAATGTTAACAATGAGGATTATTGCGTTACATTGATCGATTGTTAAAAAGAAATGTAACAGAGAAGCAAGTCTCAGCTGGGTTCCGCACGTGCTTAGGCGAATGTGGCGACCCTATTCACGCTGATAGAAATAGAATTTCTGCACAGAAGGGAGGGTGTTAGACTAACACTATTGTGTTAGTTAGTTAACACTAACACTATTGAGAGCTAACACTATTGAGTCACTAATGCACATTTGTATGGACGGTCCTGAGCTGGAGATTTACCACCCCGCGCCGGCAATTATCGCTTGGCACAACGATTCTATAACGCGAAAACCACGGAATAAGTGATCGTAGTTGCGTTTGTAATAAGGAAATTTGGATTGTTGTTTTCAATTGTGTTTATTGCGTCATTACACGACTGTCATTAACGCACTGATTTATTAGCAAGCAATCTGCTCCAGTATACTTCAGAGTCGGTTAATTAAGCCATCAACCATTGCAGAGTTATTCTGTTGTAGAAAATCTTCTACAAACACGACTACACAATACTGTAGTGTGATTTTGTGCAAAATCTAAATGCAAAAAATATGTCTGGTTGAGATATTAAATGTCCGCTGAAAGGGCCAGTCCGGTAAGACATGCTTGACCGCCGGAAAAAAGTACAAATTTCGAGGCCTGCTTAATGATGTGGTCTGTCTGATTTGGGAGAATAAAGCAATTTGCACATTCTTTGATTATTATTGGTTGACTTTTCACTAGTTTCTTGAAAGCGTCTTCTTCCCGATACCAAATATCCTTGACGTTGAATCGCAACCGGTGAATGAAGAGGAGCTGTAAGCATAATTATGTCTGGTCCGATGATTGCTTTAAGTTTGTTGATGTCGTGTATCTTGGTTGCGTAAGCCTTTTCGGAGCGGAAGTAGAGGTCTTTAATGTCTGGGTTAGTGTCAGCATAGCGTAGTATCAATATTAAAAGGTCCGTGTCTTCACCAATTAAAGTCGTACTATGTCGATGAGGGCTGTCCATCTGCCGTTTTGACGATGTCAACATCTGCATCACCTGGAGCGTTCATCACATTGCAGCTTCTATTCCTCAGTTGAGCAGAAATTAATCCTTCCTTGTTGGAAGCTCAAGGCAAGAACTGCTCCTTCTTTCCAATGAACTGGGTGTCTACAGTAAAGTAAACAACCGGGTGGACGTTCATGCCGCGTCTTTGATGGGTATTGTCTTTGATAGACGGACCACCATATCCATCAAAGACCACCGTTGCTAAGCGATAATGACAAATGGTAAAATCTGCATACGACTGTGCAATAGACCCATAACTGTATCCAGCTTTCCATGGCACTCGATGCAACAAGAACCCTCCATCAAGAACGTAGTGATCGGTTTTTGAGGCAGATTCTTTCACTACTTCATAATCGGCTGACATCACACTGCTGGCATGTGCTGTGATGGCAGTAGCTATTTGAGGCTTATCTTCTGCAAGAAACAGGGTCTGGATGTTACGTGGCTGTCACAAGTAATCTACTCTTCTTCCTCTCAACTGGTCTGAGTTTTTGGTAAATGACAGCAACAAAACTGCGTTATATCAACTGGTTCAACAAGCTGTGATAACTTCAGTCGATCCAAACTTGTTTACGATTGTTGTAACATCGTTAGATACAGCTCTTAACAATCAAACATTGGACATGACTGAGGTTTCCCCATGTGATCACGAAGAGGCAGACACCCGTATGTTTCTCCATGTGAAACATGGAAAATCCGATGCCATAGTCAAAACAGTAGATACTGATGTGGTAATTATTGCAATTTCGTGTTTTGACAAGTTAGAACTCTGTAAACTATGGGTTGAATTTGGAGTTGGAGAAAAAACTCGCTTCATTCCAATCCATGACATTGTTTCATCTTCACCTCAATCTCTGATGATTAGCGCTTCTTTACCTTTGTTTTATGCTATCACAATCTGTGATACTGTTTTGTCTTTGGAAAAAAAGGCTTGGGATTGTTGGATGCTTAATCTTACCGCAATGTGTGGCTTATTTAACTCTCTGAATTTTTCAAGCTCACCTAGTTCTATAAATGACATACAAAAGTATGTCAAAGCTCTTTATGGCAATGGTCCTACTATCACGGATGTAGACGAATGCCGTTATATGATGTTTACCAATGGTTGCGCTATTGAAAAGCTGCCACCAATGTCAGCTGCTCTGATGCAACATACACGCAGAGCGATACATCAAACTGAAATACGGAAATCAAGCCTCGTAAATGTTCAGCAACTACCTTCTCCTTTAGCTTGGGGTTGGAAACATAATGATGCAAATCAGCTTGTTCCGTTTTGTCAGTCTACTTGTGGCTCTCGATGTTCCTGTAAGAAAAAATCCATAAAATGCACAAGTCTTTGTTCATGCGAGTACGAAACATGCAATTCGACCACAAAATATCCAATCCTCTCTGATGTTTCATCTTCAATCCACATTGACGTTTCATCTCCAATCCACACTGATCATTCAAGAAATGCTTTTGACTTTCTAAACTCTATCTTGTAACTTGAAAAAACTTGTCGTACACGAATTTTTTTAACATCAAATTACATATGGTAGGAATTTAACATCGAAAACCGCTAGTTTTTTCATCTTGAATTAACAGTGTTAAGACTCTGACATTGCTCCATCTGGGGTCATGTATTAATTTGATTTGTAGATCATAATTAGGCCTACATATTATATATTTTAAATTTTAAAGTGGCATGACCAAAAGGGAAATTCACCCCTGGTAGCTGCTCTTCTGGTTATTCCCTTGATGACGTCGTTATTGCGTCATACTGTACTGGAATTATTGTTATTGCTTGCAATTGTAAAATTTTAAGCATTTGCAGAACTTATAATGAGAGTATTTGATCGCTTTTTTCGGAATAAACTTACCATTGGTTCCTGAATTTGAAGTTGTCTAGTTTTAATAATGTAATGATGACGTCATAAAAGATGCAATCATGACGAAACTACTTTTAAGAATTGTGAAATGGTTTTAGTAACCGGTACTCCAACTAAAACCAACAGCAATCGACCAAAATCGGTTAAAAAAGCAAAAAAATATATGTGATGACGTCACAATGACGTCATCCATCAAATTATTTTGTGTTTATTTTGTCTCACTTATTTGTATGTGCTTTTTAAGTTAAAATATACAAAAATCAAATATACAGTAATCGCACAAAAATGACGTAAAAAGAGCTGAAACGTGATTTCTGGGGAAATCCCCGATTTGGGGGTGATCACGTGACCCAAAAAGTTGCGGCACCCACTAAAATCAAAGTTGGGTTGATCAACTGCAAAAATATGCAAAAAAACAATGTGTAAGACGTTTAGCCTAAAGATTCCCCTAAGGGCCTGAACTATACCGCCTTTCATAAAATCTGACCATTTATGGTCGTTATGATGTCACCTACCACCAACCGAGAGAACAAGCAGGTTTTAGGAAAGGGTTTTCAACCATGGACCACTTGCATACTATCAACCAATTAATTGAAAAAACAAACGAATATAACATCCCACTCTGCCTTGGACTAATAGATTATAAAAAAGCGTTTGACTCTGTTGAAACATCAGCTGTCATTTCAGCACTGGAAAAACAGGGAATTGACCAATCATACACTCAACTTCTCAAAAACATTTACGCGGAAAATACATCTATAATTTGGCTGCACAAAGACTCTGAACCATTTCAGATTTAAAAAGGGGTACGTCAAGGTGACACAATATCTCCAAAACTTTTTACAGCAACCTTAGAAGAAATTTTTAAGCAACTTAAGGGGACACATCTAATGCAAAAAAAATTTTTTGAGGAAAATTATATTTGGGACTGAAAATTTGGATAGAAAATTTCATCAGGATTCTGAATATATGGCAGTTTCTCCACAATTCCAATTCATTCCCTGTTAAATTTTAGAACTAGTGGAGCTACCACGCGACCCAAAAGTCTAAAATATGCCAGAATGATGATATGATATGCTGAAAATATACTAATAAGTAGCAACAGAAAAGCCCTTTCTGGTTTTATATATTTGTCTTATTTGTAGTTGTTGTTTTGGTCATGCTTCAGCAGTTACAAATTTCCTGTATCCTAGCATTTCAAAGCCAGTAGTGACAGTAACAATAGCCTAGCTGAAAATGCACGGATTTGCTTTGTATTTGCAAACCATAACTTTAAACGTGTTTTACTCAAAATGACATTTTTTTGCAGTAACTGTTTATTTAAACAAACTCATTTGTTTATTTCTTGTCCGAATTGGCTAAAAATTGGAATGCATGCTGGTACAATGGTTTTGCATCAACCTATGAGAGCTTTTTTAAAAATTTTATTTCTTGATGTGTATAAATATTTTCGCACACAAGTAACTTTCAAAAAATTTGTTTTTTTTAGGAAAGTGACATTTTAGAGAAAAAAGCTCTCATAGGTATTTGCATATAAGGTAGATCTAGCATTTCATAACACTTCTTGTTGCTATATGGTGCTGGTAGTGAGAAGCAGTGTGTTCTATTAGCTTGTCAAAAAATAATTATTGAAATATTGTTTGTGTTTGAAGGAAGCTCATTGCATCAAATTAAACTTTTATTTCATGAGACTTGCATATTCAGATGTGTCTTTTCATGCCCTTTTCAGAAATATATGGTATGTGGGGGTTCGCACAATAGTTAGCTTATCTGAGGCAAGCTTCTCAGCCATCAGCAAATATTGGGATTTCATTAGAGGTGTTCCCTTAACTGGGAAGAAAAAGGAATCAAAATTGATGGTGAATACATAAACCATTTACGTTTTGCTGATGACATTATCCTTATATCTGAGCAACCTAAACAACTACAAACAATGCTAAATGAAATCAATACAGAAAGCAAAAAGATTGGCCTTCATATGAACTTTAACAAAACGAAAGTTATGTTTAACAAACTGGCAGACACCGACAGCAATATTCTTTTGGACAGAGCGACTATCGAAAAAGTTGATCACTATTTATTATATATCTTGGCCAAAAATTACAACCAACTCCAATAAAGAAGATGAAATCAAAAGAAGAATATCACTTGGATGGCAAGCCTTCGGGAGAGCAAGTTCGATATTTAAGTCAAAACTGCCTCTTTCTCTCAAGAAACAAGTCTACGATCAATGCATCCTTCCAACCGCTACATATGGTGCAGAAACTTGGAACCTTACAAAGAAATTAACACTTAAACTAAGAACTATGCAGAGAGCACACAAACGAATCATGATGGGTTTAACATGGCGAGACAAAAAGACTGCCGAATGGATCAGAAATCAAACGAAATTACGAGATATATTGAGCACAATCAAGAAACTAAAATGGTCCTGGGCAGGTCATATAGCAAGATATCAGGACAATAGATGGACTAAAAAATTAACAACATGGACACCACGAGAAACCAAAAGAAAGAAAGGAAAACCAAAAGTAAGATGGAGGTACGACATTGACAAACAATGCAATACAACCAATTGGTACCAACTAGCACATAATCATGTAAATTGGCATGAAAAGGGGAAGGCTTACGCTCTGCAGTGGGCTCGCACAGGCTGAAAATGATGAATGATGATGATGATGTCACCATTGAGGGTGTGAACATGAAGTCACTAACCCATAGCGGGAACATTTCTCAACTATGAAGACACGTGTTTTCCCCTCGGATGTCAACTAACCTAGTTCTCCTTTTTAACAACGATTCATTGTCCGACAACATTGCATCAACATAAAAACGACAACATTGCCAGCCGATGTAAATTAGCACTTCGGATTAACACTTTGTTAAAGTAAACGTCGTCGGGAATTACAAACAAGACTTAGTCAAACAGGCAAATGCGCAAAGGTTTTTTAAATTTTTTTATTCTGTATCATTTAATAAGTGGAAAATTCGTCTTGTTTTTGTTCAATTATGTTCGTCTAGTACTGCTCTATAATCATGCAAAAAATCGCAAACCTGCTTCTTCTTCTTGCATTTGAGGCCGCCACAGATCACGTTGTTACATCCAGGCGCAGCAGCCAATGGATCGTGTATTCATCGAGCGTTGTTAGGTCCACATGTCTATCTTGTGGTCGGTATACAGGACATTGGTGGTGTGCAGTTTGAAAATCTGAGCCACATGCACAAGATGGTGAATTGGCGAGGCCCCACTGGAACATCATCATCGTTTCAGCAACATGTTGCTGCTGAAACGGCCCACTCCAGTCCGCAGGCGATTGAGCTTCACCCATTCCTTCCGGGGTAGTTCTGCTCCAGGTGGGGTGTTGGTATTGGGAAGGACTGTGAATTGGGTTGGTCTCGCAACTTCTCTCCATTCACGGTTCCAAACTTCGGAAATGTGGAAGTTCGATTTGCAGATAGCTGCAGCATGTCGGGAGAACGAGCGTCGAAATTTCAAGCGCTGGGGCTTTTGGGAGTGCGAGTTTAGGACAATCTGGTTGAGGAGGTGGTCATCCCTTGACATTTACGCAAACCTGCGACTTGTGGTTTCGCATCACGGTAATTAACGTTTTTACTCGCACACAATGGATGAATGCGCGTCGCGCAATGGCCTAATGTGCTCTTGCATTTGCGAATGCGCGGGTACAGCTCGTGATCGCAGCTGGATATATTCCATATATACAACAGAAAAAGTTTCCGCACAATACAATAGTGGTGATTATGACGCGCTGACCTAATTCTGCGTCACTATTTGCTGCTACATATTTTCGACAGTTAATCTACGCTCATTCTATTGCAAAATTAAATAATTGGCTAGAAGAAACCGGCGGCCAAACTTGGCCGACTGAGAAGGTAGCACCGGCGGTCATTCAAGCACTACTTAGCGGCCATGGCCGCGATAGCCGCCGGCTGGTTTAAGGCTTGTATTAGCCTATATCATATATCAGCTTATAGATGAGAAAAAAAATTCTTGCAACAAAGAGTAGATATTAGCAAATTCTCAGAATAAAATTTTATTTGTAAAAATGATGAGCAAAATTGACCCATGTGGAAGAAGAGTGATGACAAATTCTGTTAAGTGTCCAATATGCAGGAAATGAGTGCATGGAAGATGTGCAAAGATGAAGAGAGTGACATGCAGAACCGGATATGGTTTTGAATGTGAAAGATGCAAGTAGATTAAAGAAGGAATGGTTGGTCCTGTTGAAAAGCTGAATGACGAAGTAGAATCAGTGAATACCTTTACTTTTGCTATCTAGGAGATGGATTGAATGCCAGTGCCCAACTGCCCAGTGGTGGTTGTGACTGCAAGAGTAAGGTTTAGTTGGGTGAAATTCAGAGAGTGTCGAGAGTTGTTATGTGGTAGAAGATTTCCGTTGAAAATGAGAGGAAGAATTTATATCATACTAGTTGTGTGAGATCTGCAATGCTGTATGGAAGTGAGACATGGTGCTTACAGGAAAACGAATTGGCGATTTTAAGAAGAACTGAGAGAGCGATGGTGAGAGCAATGTGTGATGTGAAGCTGATGGACAAAGGAAATACCGAAGAACTTATGAACTTGCTTGAGTTGAATGAGAATGTTGATAAGTTGGCGAAAGCGAATGGAGTGAGAGGGCATGGGCATGTTTTGAGAAGGTATGAAGATGATGCTTTGAGAAGAGCGCTGGAGTTGCAAGTGGAGGGTCGTAGAAAACAAGGAAGACCCAAGAAAACGTGGAAAAGGGAAGTTGAGGAGGAATGCAGTGAGGTGGGCTTGACAAGAGAGGATGACAGATCGATGTGGAGGCAGAGTGTGAAGGCGATTGCGACACTTGGAGGTGAATCCAGCCATCTAAATGATAGTACAGTTTTTGCACAAGTATGGCTGTAGAAATTAAGCCTTTCAACTAAATCCACTTACCTCCAGTTCCAGATGCATTGTAGAAGATTGATTAATTCAGTGAATCTTTATCCACTGGTCTTATATCATTTTATATCAACTGGTGTTTCCTTAACTGCTTGAAAATTACTGCTAACCAATGCACAGTATCTATTATGCACTATGCAGTATTCAATATTTTCCACCACATAGGCTATTTGCGACTCTGAACACATGGCAAATCATTAACACTTTCACTGCCGGCGTTTTGAAAAAATAGGAGAAGTTTTCCTCCTCCTCCTGTTACCATAGTAATGAAAAAATATGTTGCCAAACGATTGAAACGCACTTTGTAATTTTGGAGCAAAATCGGTGTTGCAATTGATCGTTGAAATGACTATTGCATTTACAAGTACGCCAGTCAGCTAAACAGTTTTTTTTTTGCATTGAATCAACCTGTTCAGACGTGAAATCACTGTAAAGAAAAACAAAAGGCCAACTGAGTGATTCAACGTATTCAAACATTGAATCAATGTAGGCTAAATACAAACTGCTAGGCTAATTCGGTTCTTTGAACAAATTGAATGGCTTTTGTAAATGTTTTTCAGTTGCAACCTATACCTAGTCAGCAAAAGTTACCTTTTTACACGATTTCAACGTCTGGCGACGTTGAAACGATGTAAAAATGACAAGTTTAGCTAGCTGGTAGCTAGGCTACTGTACCAAAGTTTAACTTAACCAATTAGGCGGTTGCAAACATATTTCCTTTCGATGAAACCTATAGGCTACCACGTTTGGTTGGCCTTTACATTACATTCAAAAGTTTTGCTGACAGACATAGCATGGTCATGGCCTATGTTCATAAGAAAATGTTTGCTTGGATCTTTTTAGCTACTAGGTTTAGGTAGCCTACAGGACTTCTAGCTAGTACCGGTAAGCAGTTTAGTGACCCTAAATGAATAGGTAAATTAGTCTAAACCTTAAAATATAATAGAATATTTCAATTACCTTGCTAGATAAAAAGTAAGCTCTTTTACATGACCTATGTGCATTGATCAATACACTTTTTTTGACTAGTAGCCTAACTTTATACTAGTAGCCTGGCATCATAGCTCTGGCATCAGACCTAGAAGTTATTGCTGAATTTCAAGCTTCACACTGATTGGTGTTTAGATTTCTATTTAATTTTTAAAGATTTGACGGGGAAATGGGTTAAAAAACGTTTTTTTTTAGTTTAAAATTGAAGCAACCTGTCAGGCCCCAGGATTGGCAACACATCAGGATTTTTGGGGCATTATGATGTCATGGGGTGAACAATTACATCACAAATGACTAGATATCTAGTCATTTGGCAGTGAAAGTGTTAAACACCTTTTGAAATGCCAAAGTACATACCAGTAGCTCAGGACCTGACTGCTTTTAACAACAGAGCAAGTGTTTCCATGATGTTTTGGTATTAGTTAGAGCTTGGCCGATATATCGGTCAGCCGATATTTATCGGCCGATATCAGGAGTAGCCAATGTCAGGAGTAGCCGATATCAGGAGTAGCCGATATATTGTATCGGCTATTTTTCGCCAATAAACATCGGCCAGCAAAAGCACACTCAAACCAGTCATACATGCATTTAGAAGAAACACAAGTTGCTCAAACGCGCATTTAAAGTCTCTCGTTTTAATTAGTGTGCATAGTTTTAATAGCAAGTGCAAGCATCTGCACACAATCCATTTTTGCATGCAGCATGTGGGTATGCTTTTGAATGTCTTGTTTTGTGCACGTGGAAGGGCGCTCTTCTAGCTGCGGGAGTTGCCTATTTAAAGGCATACGGTACCATACTAAATGAAATTTTCAAACGGGAATTAAGCATTAAAATGCGTAAACTGAACATTCAAGAATACTTTTCAAAAAAAATTGTTTTCAATGGCAGTGGCAAGGTCTAAAGTCCAATGTTTCATTTCTTTTTCATTTTTTCAAAATGACCAAAAAGTGGAAACACTGCTCGAGAATACGTCACTATCGACAGCAATAACAAAAGCCTCGTTACCACATCTGATGTTTTGAGCAAACTGTCTAATGGGTTGATCTACATACATGCATAGCCTACAGTTAAATCGCCTGTAGTAGCAATTATTGCTCGATCAGCTGATTGCTAGTCTATAGTGAGGTAGACTGTACAGTTGCACGCTTTGCTGTTCACGCCCATTCCCATATTGAAAGCTCTGGCAAAAGCACCTTCGCGGAATGCTGATTCGACTGCAATGGGGCAAAATTTTATTGAAAATAGTTTTATGGTAGCATGTTAAACACAAAGAACGTGTAAAATCACCAAGTTAGGTTTTTCCTTTAGTACCCCTTTAATTGGTGCTGCCTGGTTGTGCTTCTGTTTATCGAGCTAGTGGCGGTGACACCGGTTTTTGTGCGAATCCTAGCAGAAAGTCCTGTCGTGTTAGACTGATTTATATACGATGACAAAAGATGTTCTCTTCTTGGCATGAATGCTGAGAAACTATGTTTTTTAAACTACAATTTGAAACTGTTGAACTTTGATTATTATTGAACTGAACACAAAACAGTATTGCATTTGGTTGTTTCTTTTTTGTTTGGTGTTTTTTTGTGATTAGTGTTAAGAATGATTTTTCCATTACAGCAACCAATGCATTTAAACTTTCGTGGACTGGTTTGTTGCATAATAACTTTGTTGATAACAAATTTTTCGTATTTGATATATATCGGTTTTCGGCCTAAAAATTTCATAAATATCGGTATCGGCATCGGCCTGAAAAAGTGATACAATCAACAATGCTTGTCCTTATTCTCGAACCACACAACTTGTTAAAAAAATTATTCAATCTATCAAAATTTGGTGGGTGCTTTTGTAAGGAATTGCATTTGTGAAGTACGACCTTCAAGTTGCATTAAGTCTATGAAGTAAATTATTTTAGGTTCGTCCAGTTTTACTGAATTCTAAACTGCCAATGGATGTGCTGGGACGAGTGTGGGAGCTTTCTGACATTGACAAAGATGGATATTTAGACAAAGAAGAATTTTGTGTGGTAATTCATACATTGCTTTTTTGATAATACAGATTGACACCCAAATTTAGGCCTTGTAGCGTATTTTGTAAACGTATTCAGTGATTATTTTCTGTGGTAACTATATTTTCATTTTGTTTTAATGATAAACAAAATATTATTTTTTAATAGTTTTTGAGGTGTGGTTTGCAATTAATAAGCACCCATAATCCCATATACATTATACAAGTTGTCTTGATGCACACTCATTGCATAGACTAAATGCCTTCTGTGCCATTTTTGCAGGCAATGCACTTAGTCTATCGAGCCATTGATAAAGAGCCAGTTCCATTGACATTGCCGCCTAATATCGTGCCACCTTCCAAACGAGGAACCTCTCAACCAACCACTTCTTCTGTTCCATCAACTAGCAGTACCAACAGACATTTACCAGGTAACTTTTCAGACGTTTGTTTTTGCATGGCTAAAGTAGATTTCACATTTACTTGCACACAGTTTTCAGTTTGAATTAGTTTTCTCATAATTTTTTACTAAAAGGTATAGCCGTTTGAAAATTTCACTTATTTAGCTACCATTTATCAAAAAATCCATTTCACTACAATACATGTAGATTTTACTGATTGATTGATTCTTTATCCTCGGACTGGGAAAGTTTTTTGCAGAGCTTAATCCTGGCAGTTTCGCATACTTGTAGAGGCTTTGAATCAATGACGCCGGTCACCGAGATTGACAGAGTGAAGTTTCCCATTGATGAAGTCTTGTTGCCTTGGAATTATTCCATCCATTAGATGCCACTGAATGGAAAGCAGTCCTTATCGTGCGTTGCTTAAGCGCACACCCCGAGAGTTGAACCAGCTTCTTTGTTCCAGAAGTGACGCGCTAACCAAGTGAGCTATTGGGGCGGACTGCTTTTCATTTTAACTTGTTTGCGTTGACACAAGAATAATTATGCCCCAATTCGGAGAAATCCCAATTCGGAAGCAGCCTTTTTCGGCGAAAACCGATTCAGTGATTTCTTGACAATCCATCGATGGCTTCTATTTATTTAGAGAATTTGGAGGGTTCATTAGGTGGGTCTGCTACTATTCGGTGAGTCCGATTCGGTGAGTTTCTATCCTCTAACCTCTAACCTTAACCCCAAACTCTTAACCCTAAAACGGCAATGATAATTAGGCTACGGTACCCGATAATTTAAAAAAAACATGAAAAAATCCTCCGTTAAGGGATCGAACTCACCGAATCGGACTCACCGAATCGGACTCACCGAAACGGGCCATTCCGTCATTGGGTAGGTGTTTTTTGTGTTTACCTTCCCATACCCATGCAAACGAGGCAGTTATTGTTTCAATGAAGAAAATGTAAATTAGGTGATATCTTGTTGGTATAGGTTATAGCGATATCGAGCAATGATTATTTTATAGGTTAGGTAATTAACCTGACCTATAATCGTTGATTTCACAGTTTGTGGGTCATGCTAGTAACGTTGAAAAGGAGGGGGGACTCTAATAATCTGACAAAGAAAAGTAGTTGATCTATACTACAGGTTAATAAAGCTCATTTATTACGTTTTAAGTAAAATATTACGTATATACCGTATTAACTTTGCTAAACTTAGTTGATTATGATGATCATCAAACGCTGTTTGATAACTGTTTTTTTTTCGCATCTGGAGGCTTAAATTGAGACTTTGAATTAATTTTTTTATATAAACGCTTCAAGCTTTCGCGGATCGCACAGAAAATTGTCTCGTAGTTTGGCCGTAGTTTTCCCACCTCTGATGTAGAACATCAGTCAGTTGGTCCATGTTTGTAATTTTTAGTTTATTTTCACGTTATTATATCATGTGGTGAATGCCGTGTGGTTGTTAGGTCTTATTTGTCCATATTCGAATAGTTGAAGATTCGAATCTATTGTAGAATACTTAAATCAAATCCAGAATTTCGAGTCCGATTGCATATCTTTTCGCCAAAGAAGATGAGTCAAACACCAAATAAAGTCAAGATTTTCTTTGGAACACAAATTATGCCCATTTAAAACGTGAAATTGCTGTGCAGTGTTTATAGCTTCCCAAAATTTTCCCTGTTAAACGTTGTCTCAATTTGATGGTGCTTAACTCTGCAGTGGAAGCTAATAATGTGGATTGTGGAGACTCACGCAGTAGGCGATGTTCCAGTACCCCTGCGATTAACAACGTGACATCCACCCACAAGATTTTATTCTCATTGATCTCAATACAGTTATTCAAACGAAGTGAAACCAACCAACAGACAACGGTTTTCGTATTGATTTACCGTCTGCAAATGTTGAAACAATATAAAAAAGACGAGCTTTGCTATCTAGGGTGTCGCACAAGAAAAATGCAGAATAATTTTCGGTGTTGAAGTGAGTGAACCAAACGATTAATTAGTATCCCACCAATGACTGTCGTAGCGGTGTTGACCAGACAGACCAAGTACCATTCGCTACATCATGGTAATTAGGCTGTTGACATGAAGAAATTAAATTAACAATATTATATTAATCAGCAAAAGGCGATTGTTTGCTAATGACTACGGAATGACGTTCAGTCAAGCACCGAAAGCTTTGATGTAGGCTACACATTATTTTTATCAGGACTGCAAAAGTCATGCATTGACGCATAGAGTAGACATTCAAAAATAACTTTTAGGTCACTTTTTAGTGTTGGTTAAATTTTTTAAATCTAATTGAGAAGAACTGAAACGCTCTAATTTCTATGAAATAATAATCCAGGCTTCTAAGATCTTTTATTTTTTCGGCGACCAAGCATGGCCAACCAGAGCTTTTTCCCCAGGGGCCAAATTTATTCTCACGCACTACACTCAGGGATGTGGGGCTTAATGGGCATGGTGCCATTGAGCGTACCATACTCTGCTACTAAGCAATGTAGTGATGATTGTTTACTGCGAAGCCTAGTGATACCAAGCGATGATGTACGAATGTCAGTTTGTCTCTTATTGAACTGATGCGACAGTACGGTACCGTGGACAAAACATGTGATTATGCGCATGAGTAATATGCTCCATCCTTGTCTGTTCACTAAATCACAAAAACCTTGAAACATGTGGACCTCTTTGTTTACAGGTGCAGTTGCAGTGCTTCCACAGATGCCGTCCTCACCAGCAGCTCTAAAACGACATGACAGTACAGCAACTGGCCATTCCACCACTTCTCCGCAACACTCAATTATTGTAAGAATGTGTCATACCGTTGGCGATATACGGACTTAATGCCGTCGGCCGAATGACGCGAACATGAATAAGTCGATTTCTAGGCCGCAAGACACGAATGATGTAAGACTCGAATGATGTAAGACTCGAATGATGTAAGACTCGAATGACGCAAAACACGAATATCGCAAAACACGAATGCCACAATACATAAATGACGCAACACTTTGTTACTTCTCTCTAAGATTTTTGTTTTTAATACTTTAATCTGTGTTGACTGATTTGAAACTTTCAATACAAGCCGAGTGGACCATGTGCACAGCTTGGCCTTGGTTTTACCTAGGAAGAATCAGATCAGCATCGTAGTAGTAGATCTTCTAAAAACAGCCGCACCCTCTTTTCGAGTGTAAATTGGAACAAGTAGCACTCTTCTAAATTATAAACCAACAAACCATAAAACTGCTACCAAACAACAAATGATCCCGCAGCCCGCATATGCTGACTCCCCCACTATTTTGAACCACAACCAGCCCAATGACAATATTCCAACTAGCGGAATCAATCACATGAAAGGACTGAACTGGCATCATCATAATGTACCGTCCCCGACCCGAAGGTTGTCTGTCATTGACTTCCAAATGTCACGTTGGTTTTGAATCTTTAACCTCGGATTGACAAAGCCTTGATAGGTTATTCCTGGTTGTTTCGCATACTTGTAGAGGCTTTTGACACAGGGCCGGTTTCTGCGATTGACGGAGTGAAGTTTTCCGATTGTTGAAGTCTTGTTGCCGGGGAATTATTTCACCCACTAGGTGCCGATGAATGGAGAGCAGTCCTTAGAATGCATTGCTCAAGCGTACACCGCGAGAGCCGAACCAGTGCCACGTGATCTTGAGTCGAGCGCTTAACCACTGAGCTAATGGGGCATTCTTCCGCTAATCTTTTTGCTTCTTCGATGCTTGACAAGTCAGCCCACTGTTTTACATCATCTCCCAAAGTTCGTCTCCTTCCCCTGCACATTTTTTACCACCATACTTTCAATAACCAATTGACGTAGCTGTCCTGCTGATCCTCTCAAAATATGTCCCGCGAATTTTATCATTTGTTTTGTTAAATCGTTTGCTCATCTGCTGTATCTTGGATAGGGTGGAGTGAAAATTTTTTTTTGTCATATTAATGAAGAGGGCTGTTAAAAGGGTGTCATAAAGTCTAATATTGACTTTACAAATATTTTTTTGATGTGGCACACAAAATCGACTGTGCCACCCAGCCATATGGATCACGCAAAGGTCAAACTCCATGAAAACAGCGTAACTTTGTTTTTATAATACTCCAAGAAAGCTGGGAGTAGACTTAAAAGTTGCAGAACAGCTACATTCCTATATGCTCTAAAACAGGGGTCACCAAACTTTTTTGTCTGAGGGCCGGATTGCTGCGAGATTAACAGCTGTGGGCCGGATGCAAATTGCGAAAAGATATACAACTATTTAGAATCTCCATTGACTTGAATAATAACAAAGTCAGCGGTGGAATAGAAAAATTGTGATGAAAATGGAAAGGTTGCTGGAAAAGTTATCTCCTGCTGTGATACACTGCACTGACTACAGGGCATCGTGGTCTTGAAAAAACATTACATCTTTCCAGAGATGTACGTATACGCCACAAATTCTACGCCGTAGACTTGCGGCGTAGACTTTTTGTTTGCGCTAACGCTTATGGCCACATTTTTTTGGATGTTTGTCGCTTGAGGCTACGCCACAAGATTTTCGTGGTTTTTTAGCACATAGCGTCAACGCATACTTTTTAATGTCTTTTTTTTGCTACAACACGCCAATATTTTCCAGCGCTGCAGTTGAAAGAATGTTTTCAATGGGCAAAGACATATTGGAACCAAAACGCAGCAAAATGTCAGATGAACCCTTTCTGCTTGTGTTTCTTTGTGTGGAAATTCAAAATAAAACTTGTTTGTTTCGAGTGGTTTATACTGCGTGAATGTTTGGCACCTAGCAAACAAAATGAGTTTACGCTAGTGTATGCGCTGACGCCGCCAACTTTTTTTACAAGTTACGTTGACGCATACGGCGTATGGTTTTTCGAACGTTTGCGTTTACGCTGACGGCATCAATATTTTTTGTATGCGCGTACATCACTGCATCTTTCCAAATTTGGCCTAGGCTGTCCCCATTTGTGGTGGCCTAATGTAATGTTAAAGGTGCAATGTGATTGTAGCTCAACAGCAACGTCAGTCTTTTACAAAAAGTTTGGTAACTTTTTTCCTTAACAGTTGTAGTGCAGCTGTTATATTCACAGCACATGGCGGGCCGGATAAAAATCAGTTCGCGGGCCGGTCCCAGCCCGCGGGTCATAGTTTGGTGACCTCTGTTCTAAAAGAACATTTGTTCTAAATGCATCTATTGGGCAGATATTCTAAAAAACGTGTTTTTTCCATTTTTGGGGGCAAATTTAGATGAATTTGCATTTATTTGATGCTTAAATACATTTTTTTACAAGGTTCCCATCTGTCCAAATATGTAGACTCCATAATAACACCCAAACTAATTGAACAAAGTGTAGTTAAAAAAATGTTCTTTTAGAGCATATAGGAACATAGCTGTTCTGCAACTTTTAAGCCTACTCCCAGTTTTCTAGGAGCATTATAAAAAAAGTTACGCTGTTTTCATGGATTTTGACCTTTACGTGATCCATATGGCTGGGTGGCACGGTCGATTTTGTGTGCCACGTCAAAAAAATAATTTTAAAGTCAATATTAGACTTTATGACACCCTTTTAACAGCCCTCTTCATTAATACGACAGAAAAAAAATTGTTCACTCCACCCTAATCTTGGACTCCAATTTTTTTTTCTAATAGCTTCGTTTGTATTTTTTTTATATGATAATTTTAGTATTTTTTGTAGTTCTTCCAGCTTAATTTTTGGCATGAGGGAACTGGCATTCTTGATGAAATCAAAAACACACAGGTATTGCTTACAATGCGGCTTATTTGGCTAATTTAAAAAAATAAAAATCATGGGTAGTTTTAATCCGCACAAGTGTGACCATCCCATCAGTTAAAATGCATAGACCAAAACTTGCTTATGACTAAATTCATCTCAAGTTAAATATTTGTGCTGCAGGAGTCTCCCCCAATCAAATGAGTCACGCTACGCCACCGCACTCACCTGAGTATTCCTTATAATTCTGTTAATCAACAGATGTTATTGTAGGGTTTTGATACTGTCCAATGTCCATACGGACAGTTATATTTTGATCATGAAACGGTGTTTGACAACATGCCGAAACTAATCAATCGTTTTTGAAAACAAATGAGTGTCACTTTTATGTTGTTCTTAAAGCTGCGTGGAACGCGATTCACTGCAGGAGGCCAGACTTACACTTTGAGTTTGTCAGACATTTTTGATTTGTAATATTTCTCTGCATACATATCCATTAAGATTAAAAAGCAACAAATGAAAGTGGCTTTTTCTTCTCCATTTTCTTAAGTACCGCGCTAAAAACAATTTTTATATTTTTAGTAAAAACAGAGAGAGACTGTTCACCAGGCATTTGATAATAAAAGTAATTTGCGTTCTTCTGGTGACTATTTACTAGGTTACCTCCTGATGTTAAAGATGATAACTAGCTTTTGTATTTCCGACGTTTCGTCAGTCAGCACGACTGACTTTATCAAGGTGGCTAAAAACAGGTTAACACAACCTGTTCAGCAACGATGGCACAACACAAAAACATACTGATAAAATGAATAAAGTAAGCAGCAAGAATCAGAATTAAAACACGCAACAAGATACCTAGAGGTTAAACTGAATGCAGTGAATGCCTAAAACCAGTAGGCTACTTTCCAACAGCGTAAATTTATCTATCTATTGGGCCCCTATTGGGCCTATTATCTATTGTAAATTTATCTATCTATATCTATTAGCGTAAATTTATCTATTCTATATTTTTGTTTGTAAAAAATTAAAATTGCTGTCAATCATGACAAATGAAATTACTGACGTATTGAAAACAAAAACAAGTAGTTTTAGTGAGAAATAAATAGATAGTATCATATTTATATTGTTGTGCGAAAAATCATTTTTATATTTTTGTTAGTGACAGATAAAATTACTACCGTGTTCAAAAAAACAAACAATTAATTTTAGTAAGAGATAGCCTAATCTCGCGTCATTCATGTATTGCGGTATTCAAGCATTTCGTCATTCGTGCCTTGCAGCTTACCCAAACAGCAAAATCCGTCAGTTTTACATTGATTTAATGTCTGCAGACATTGAATCAATGTAAAAATGGCGGATTTTGCTGTTTGGGTAGTGATCATTCATTCGGACTGTGGCGCAAAGTCATGTCTTCTACCGTTGGTTGGCACATTAATATATTGTATTGGAGGTTTTTACACTCACAGGTTTTATATGTCTTTTAATAGCTGGTTGATTTGTTTAGTGGCGTGCAAATAAATTCTGTTACAGAAAAAAATCAGCATTGTATTAATTTGTTTCTTGAAACAATTTTGTATTAAGCCACCTTCTATAGATTTCAATTCATTTTCACTACAAGCATTTCAACAAATCTTGTAAGCAAATCACGCTGTTGATTATTTGCTTGTGAAAATACGATCTGGAAAACATTTTGTGTTACACTTGATAACTTCTCATGGCAAACCATTTGGCAACCTGCATGAGTGGTGTTGATTTAAGAAAAATAATCTGGTCAGTCATTTTCAAAAAGCAACTGATTAAAAAAATCACTTTAAGTTGTAAAATGTTTCACTCACTGCTTCTAAAGTCATCAACAATAGTAATCAATGCTTAACAATGATTGCAGCCGTCCCCCCCTTCACAGTGGGTCATCGGTGCGACAGATCGGGCAAGATTTAATGGGATATTTCAGAAGAGTAAAGATCCTGACAACTTCATCAGTGGAGCCGCTGCTAGAAATGTATTTGTACAAAGTGGATTGCCTCAAAACCTTCTAGCTCATGTCTGGTAAGAATTGATGTTTTTATTTGGAGCAGCAATTGCTTCATGTTTATTACATACCGTAGGAGGCTAGTTGTAGTTACTGTATGTATATAAGTTTCCTTCCTTTGTAATTAGCCGACATTCGTACTTTGAAGATCCGTTACAACCACCAAAAGTTTTCAATGGTTGGAGGTTTTGGAAACTCCTTCTTAATCGTTTCATATCTTGTTTGCGATTTTCATTGAGATATTTGAGTGCTGCTATAGTTGATAGACAATTTTGCCGTGCTAGCCTACTTTACTGTAAAGTTAAAATTCAATGAAGCTACAATAGTATGTGCTGATGATGTGGCCTTTTTGTGTGTTCGTTGCTTGTGCTTTCTATATTTCAAATATTGGACGTATATTGGTAATCAGTATATTGGACGACATATACATACATGTATTGCTTTAGCCATTCGACTCTCATCAACCTTGGTTTGATCTTGCGCATTGTCATCATTATTTTGTCATAGTAGTTAGGTTCGTGTAGTTTAGTTTAAATTTGCTTATAAATATTTTACGCAGTCTGTAATTATTTACGCAGTATTCTACCAGTTAGTCTTGGCCAGTATCTTAGGCTACTGCAGATTCATTTATTTATTTAGTGACAGTTTTTAGGTAATGCTTTCTTATGTTTGCTTTTTAGGCACTAATGATGCTCTACAGTTAGAGCGAAATGCATATGCCAATAGGGCTCTGCTGATTTTCCATGTATTTTTGTAATAAAGAATGATTATTTCAAATATTATGTTCAATAACTTTGCGGCACAGCAAGTGTCTAGCGAAAAAATGTCAATGGAATTAAACATTGTTAAAGAAAAATATCTGTGGCTATAATGCAAGATATGCTCAATGGATAAAGTAGAATTCGACTCAGATAGACTCGCTGCGTGATGTACGCTGCGGTGAAGTGTCTTTGTTATAGGTCGGTTGTCGTTAATTGTCTTGTGTCAGTTCAACCGCGTCAGAATGTCATGAATGTCGTGTATCCATCTAAACATCTGCGTTTAATCCAATATTTTAGGACAATGTGCGATCAGCAGTCAACTGGCCGTTTGAGCCAGGACCAGTTTGTCATGGCGATGCATCTCATCTCACAGAAGGTCAAAGGAATAGATCTTCCCAGTAAAATCACGCCAGAAATGCTGTTAGCGTCCAGTCATGATTCTGGTTTTGGGGTGAGTAGTAGTGCAGTTTTAATCCATGTGACGTCCCCGTTACAGAAAGTGGCCGGATTCACCTCCACGTGCTGCAATCGTCCACACCCTGCCTCCACATCAACCTATCAAATAATCAATCACTTTTAACCCCCTTGAGGATACCCCTTATTGATTACGGATATATTCATGTAGTGTTGCCATATGAAATAACATCATTGCTTTTAAACCTTTTCTGTCTTACAAAATTAATTACTTCGTAGATGTAAAGAGCTTTCTTTAATTAACCAAGACATAAAAGTATGAGTGGTTGAATGACATGTGTTACTGAATTTAGCTTAAATAATTAACTTTTTTTCGAATGGCAGCACTTGTTCAGCTTTGGAAAGCGGCAAAATTGCAATTTTTCATTGTTTATACAATTTGGTGCGAGTGATAATCCGAACCAACTAGGTCAATTTGTTGCTGAGTAGGCTGTGCGTGATAGTTCTTGGTCATGTTCTTGGTCTAATAGCTCGTCTAATAGGCTGCAGCTTTTGGTAAAAGTACCTTTTAACCCATTGCATTTAAGATCGTACCGTACCATACTGCAGTTGCAACAAAGATATTCAGTTGCTCGTGAATGTTGTCTAGCCGATATTGCCCAATTGTGTTTATTCCAATCGTTTACAAATATTCGTACAGGGTAAGAATAAAATACTTTAAATGTAAACGTTGTCCAAGGAAAATAGACGAAGACATCAACAGACAGTCACTCTGGATGGGGTCAAACTAGAAGTGGTTGAAAAGTTGTGGTACCTAGGAGATGTTTTGAGTATGGATGGAAGAGTGTAAGATTCAATGATATTAAGAATAAGAGCTGGTTGGAAAAATCCAAGGAAGTGTCCGGGATTTTGTGAAAGAGTGGTTTCCCAGAAAATGAAAAGCATTGTTTACAAGGCATGCGTAAGAAATACAACGTGCTAGTATGGAGCTGAAAGATGGGCTATGAGGATCGAAGATATGAACAAGATGAAAACAACAGAAAGCTGGTGAAGCTTGATAAGATTATTACATTAAAAAGGTTAAAATTAAATCACAAATTGATACGAACAAACAATACAGAGAAAAAAAAGGAATTTTTACTCCCATCGTTTCTATCCACTTGGTAAATTATAAATTCGCTTCCCGGGTAAGGGTCGGGAAAGCAGCAAGACCATGACTATAAATGGAGCGACAAACATTGCCACTCATGCTGTCTATCTGTTCCCTCTGACAAATCGCTTTCATTCTAATCTAGTGGAAAGCGTAGCTTGGCTTTATTGCTACCTTTATAACGTTATATAACGCCTGTGTGGCCTAGCACGTTGGACTTGTCATCAGGGACCAATGCAGTGAAGGGTTGACAGTCCAAGCACCTTGTAAGCGTGGTGTTATAAACCCTGTTGCTTACACGACAGAACATTCACTCATCCAAGATTGTCCAGCAGGATACCGGGTCCGATTCGAGCAGCGGTGTTGGAGACACTGCAGCGATGCGAGAGCTAGATGCGCTTAACCAAGAGATCGAGGAACTGCGTAAGGAAAAGGAATCTCTGACGAGTGAGATCCAGCTAAAGGAACACACCATACGCAACACCGACCACGATGTCCAGGTACATTGCTCATTTCTTGGCTCATGATCATTGATATCCACCGTTTATGTTTTCAATGTCAGATAAATGCAATCCGTATATGTATTACGTTTGACATTGAAAACATAGATAGTGGATATCATTGACCAAGAGCTAAGAAGGTTTGTAGTGGTGTGTGATAATACTGAAACTTTGTTGCCAAGCTGTCGTGTTACTTTTAGTACATCATTGTGCATGAAACTTCTTGAGCTAGGATCTATGCTTCATAGATATATTGCTGTGTTATAATATAGAGTTGCAGACCACCGATCACTTGGATTGAAAATTACAGGTTGATTAGACTAATCAATCATGTTGTAGCAACTCAATGGTTGAGTGTAGCATTACTTCGAATCGGTGTGTAAATGTGTAAGTGCATTTTGTGTTATGGGAAGACACATTGTATTGCAAGAACATTTCCCTTGTCGTTAACGTATTACACTAAAAGTGGCCTTAACAAACATGTTCTGATTTTGTAAATTGTTGGTTTGCATTCCAATGTGAACATTTTGTCTGGTAGGAACTACAAGACAAGTTGGACAGAGACAGCAGCTCGCTCGCCCAGCTGGAGTGCGACAAGGCGGAGGCACATACGAGGCTGGAAGAGCTTGAACAACAACGCAACAAACTCGACAGCATGCTGGCGGATGTCCGGGCTAAAGTGCAGGAAGAAAATGAAACCGTGAGTTTTTCTTCGAGTTAGCTGACAAGGCGCATTGCAGTCGGCTTCTGTTTTATATATATTTATGTATATTATATTTTGATGCAACAATGATTTGATATATTGCATTTGTCTGAAGGGTAATCAGTGTTCAGTTTTAAACACTAAGGTTCTCATTGAATTATTCACATTCTCTTACTGAAACCATCAGAACAGCGCACATGTGTGGTTGCAATTCCGCAGAGGTTATCTCTGATTGAACTCGACTGCTGTGCGGTTGTCATGGCCAGTGGACATTTGTGGATCGCCTGATGACAATCACTCATTGTCCTGTTCAAACCTTCAAGACAGGACGCTGACCATGACAAACAGGGTTGTCGGTATTTTACCCGACCCAAAAAAACCCGGGTGGTTTTTTTTAAAAAAACCCACTTAAAAAAACCCAAAAAAACCCATAAAAAAACCCAGAGCATTATATTTGTCCAGTTTTTATTAGAAAATTAAAAAAATGAACAAAAACACTACAAGGCACTTAAAACAAACTTTAAATTAGGACTTAAGGATGTGATTGTGAAGTAAATTTCCAAGAATAAATTGAAAACGCTGTGGATATTGTACGGTACACAAAAATCAAGTAATGTCACTTTGTTAATACTATACTAAAACTCATTTATGCAAGAAGGCCTTATAGTTAAACTGGTGAAAGTACTACTCTACTGTAGTCTGTATATATGAAGTGAAATGCAATTTAGGAGGCTATTTACCAATGACAGATTCTGGATTCTAACGCATGGCTGTTTCAGAGCATTTGCCTAAATGGCCAGCAATCGCTCAATTGCTCATCCATTACTCGTATAATATAAATGATAAAAAATATTTAAACATGATGGCATAAATGCTCCTTGCCTTCAAATCTAAAGCAAATGATGCAATAATGTGATTCTACCACGGTAGCATCAACTTGGTATAGAAATCAGTGGATGATACAACATCCAACTTGATCTTGAAATTAATGGATGATGCAACATTCAAGCAACAACAGCCCTAGTGCATTATTTTATTGAGTTATGCAAGCATGTACTGTGAGTGAAAGGCACTTCATTTGTAAAAAGTAGTTTTGAGGTGAAATAAGCATGAATCTACCTTTCTTGCATCTTTTTTAAAAAAACCCAATAAAACCCAAAAAAACCCGGGTTTTTTTAGAAAAACCCGGGCGGGTTGGGCTTTTTTAAAAAAACCCGGGTTTTTCTCAACCCTGATGACAAATGATTTCCCTGATAGCCAAATTTTTCAGAAATTGATGTGGTTGCGTTATCAACCTTTGTTTTTAATCTTAGACAACGTTGAACGTTTATTCTATTGATGTGTAAACTCTGAGTGATGGTTTTTTGTTTCTTCTCGTTTAACACAAAATTGTCATCTCGGCCAGCACTGACCTAACTTTGCTGCGACAGATAAAGAGCTTGCGAGCTCAGATATCGGCCCAGGAGGCGTCGGTGGGCCAACAAGAGGCTGAATTACGCAGAGTTCGAAATGAGCTCTCCGAACTAAAGAAAGAAGAAACGCAATTCGAACAGCGCCTGGAAGCGGAGAGGCAGCAGCATCAGACCGTTGAGCGGTCGGTCAAAGAAACCCAAGCAGAGATAGACAAGGTGCTGAAATTGGTTCTTATGCTTACTTGCACAAATATAAAGTACTCACTAGCTGCTTTCATCTATTGCGATTGAAAGTTTTGCTTTGTTAGCTTTCCGTAACGCCGGCTCCTCTTTTACAGGTGAAAAAACAATTGGATTCCCTGCAAGGGCAAAGACGATCTGTTAGCTCTAACATCGAACAGTATGATAAAGCTGCAGCTGCGATTAAAAGTAAGGATTTGATTTACTGGTTCCAATTTAGTATGATACAAAAATTTTAAAACCCGGGTTTCGGGGATTTACGCTTATTGTGAAGAAAGGGGCGTTCTTCCTGGCTATCAGCACAAGGCTGAGCACTCACTAGTACAGCGAGCAGTTGCGATTCGCTAACCATAACGGTGTAGCTTCCACGCTAGCCATTCAGACCATCTGTTAGCTCTAACATCGAACAGTATGATAAAGCTGCAGCTGATCTGAATGGCTCGCGTGGAAGCTACACCGTTATGGTTAGCGAATCGCAACTGCTCGCTGTACTAGTGAGTGCTCAGCCTTGTGCTGATAGCCGGGAAGAACGCCCCTTTCTTCACAATATCCTCTGCCCTGGCGCCTGCTGGTTTTGTTGGCTCTTTTCTTTCCACAAAGATAAGAGTTACTCACTGGTAAAGCGGTAGTCGAATAAATTTGTGGCTAGAATACGGTGCGATACTGATGAGCCCAGCCTCATGGGCGAAACACGTGTCTGTCGCTGTCAATTTTTGCTACAAATCGGCTGCCGAGAAACACCAAGCTTATTATTACTTAAGTAAAACACGTTGTTTTCAAGCGATTTTTATAATGTTAAGTCACGAAAATCAAAACGTTCGGACATTTATCATTCAGTCCCTATGGATGAATAAGCTCCTTCTGGCTCCACTGATGTAAGTTGATTGCAAGCTAGGCAAGATAGAATCTTTTAAGATATTCAGGTCTTCTGTTTGTAGCTAGAACAAACAAACAAATAGCTTTATCATTCTTTGCTGTGGAGGAAAGTGGCCTTGCAGTGGTGGTTTTTACCTTTCAGAAATGAAGTAAACTTTTCAGAAAGAATCCTTGTACACCTCAATGTGTCTGGTCCCTTCCATTTAAAGAAGCATTAACAACTTCGTAAGAAAACTGCCAGATAAACGTTTTGCCGTTTTGGTCGTCGTTTGGTAAAACAAGTAAATGATCGTTTCTTGGACACAGTGTGAATCATGTTTTATATGGAAGACATCTTTATTTGTTTGATTTTAGACGAATCAAAGGACGATTTGACCTTCGAACCTCATGACGTTGTGAGTATCTTGTTGAGCATTTTCAAAACGTTAATTTCATAATGTAGCGATTAGTTGTTAAAGTGATTGATGAAACCGCGGCTCGGGCTGCTTGCGCGTTTAGCAACGATCCGCTCACATCCTCCTTTGGCTGCAGAACATCACAGTCAGTGACAACGTTTTCAATTCTGGAGGAGTGCATAGAAAGGATTTTCACAAGGAAGATTTCTTCAACCAAAGTGATGACCCGTTCAAAAGTAAGTGGCAGTTCGTAGCTTTTTGCTTTGTTCGAGAGTTGGTCTTGCATACCACGCCATTGCGCGGCTTTGCACGTCAAACTTCAAGGTTGCTTTAGAAACACAATGTGTAAGAGTTCCAACATCACCACGTTTTTTTAGATTCGGATCCGTTTGTCACCGGAAGTGATCCGTTTGAAGGAGCCGATCCGTTTTTATCACATGCTCCAGCTTCTGCTATATCTGCGGATCCATTCTCATCAGATCCTTTAGCAGCTACAACTGCGGATCCATTCTCATCAGATCCTTTAGCAGCTACAACTGCGGATCCATTCTCATCAGATCCTCCGGCAGCTACAACTGCGGATCCATTCTCATCAGATCCTCCGGCAGCTACAGTTATGGATCCATTCTCATCTGATCCTTCAGATGCTACAACTGCAGATCCTTTTGCCGGGACGGATCCGTTTAAACCGCCCGTCCTAGAAACTTCATCCGCAAATGATCCGTTCCAGACATCCGATTCCGCTTTTGGATTTCCTACCGATCAGTTTCCAGCTGCAACATTTGCTGGCCAGGATCCTTTTACAAGTAAGGGTAAGCCAACAGGCTGTTTCATTGTGTACTATGACATTGTGTTTTTCCTCATATGAATTTGATCCACAGTTAAGTTTACAATTGAAAGTTCTTCCTTCAAAGCATGTATCGTAACTCTCCATTACTTGATCCGTGTAGTCATTTAGCCACATTCTTTCAATGCTTTTCTTTCTGCATGATGGTAGTTCGTACTGAAATAATTGATGGTGGCGATGTTTATTTTGATTATGTATGCAAATTGCCAAAATGTCCTTTCAATCGTTTTGCAATGAGATGTGGTTTATTGGGAAGGTCTAATGACCTACTTTGTTGTTCACATCGCAGGCAACAAGTCATCTGCATTTGCGACGGATCCATTTGCCACTTCTGACGCATTCTCGAGCAACAAGATCACGTTTGGTGAGTCAGCTCACGCCTCAACAGTTCCCAATGTGTAAAGCATGTATATTTGTATAATGTATATTTGCATACGTTTTTATCAGAATTAGTTTGTGTGTTCCTGCCATGGTCAGTTTGTGTGTTCCTGCCATGACTGGTTTGTGTGTTCCTATCATATGATCGTGTTTTTGTGTGTTTTCACATGATTTGTAATACCGCAGACAGATAATCGATAACAGCTTTATAAGATTGAATTGCATAATTCAAATAATACATAAAATAAAATAGCTACATAACTTCAAACGTTTTCGGCAAAACTTTATGCCCTCATCACTAAAATACCTTCATCTAAACAAAAACAAATATTCATGAAATGTTAATAATTGATGACTGAAAATAAATAAAACTGCACTGACCTGCGTACAAGCAACAACTGACGAACAAACACAAAAGGTGGTAACAATCTGTCATAATTATGTGGGAGTGTGGTCATGAGACAAGATAGTGAGCGGAACAACATAAAGGCAATCAAGGAAAAATCACTAAGCAACATAAAACAAACGTAATCTAATATAAATTCAACAGAAAAGATGCCCCTCCAGCGAATAATTGTTTGTTGAGCCTGGGGTTGTGCTGCTTTATTTGGAGTGCCTCATGAATTTTAGTTTCAAACTCTGATTGACAGTTGCGAATTATTTTGAATGAATCTAATGTAAATTTGATATTGGAACAAATACTGCAGTCATTTAATTGCACTGTGTTTGTTGATGTCTTTTAAATTTAGGTGTTCCGTTGCTCTAGTAACCAAGTGTCTTGTGGACATACCTATAGTATGTATGTCATGTTCGTGTCACACGAACAAGTGAATTTATAGACAATTTTGGAACGAAGAGACTGCGGAACGGGAGATTTCAGCGAAAAATATCTACTTATTTTAAAAGTGGTACTGCTAATTTGCATTCATCAAATGCTGGCATTTGCACAACAATCTAACCTCTTAGTGTAATTTATTAAGTTAAGAATCGATTTCGCTATAGTAATAGCATCTTCAGCTAGCACATGTAAAAAAAGAAGAAAATTTGAAAAATACGTAAAACGAACAAATAAAGCAAACTCCGATGTTATCAACACGCATAAAAATTATATTTTAAATAGATGGTTACATAATATTAAAATCAAAACCTGCAAGCCTAAATCTTAACTGGTGTTCTCCCACGATTTCCAACAATCTACTGGTGCAAAATTCAAGAAATACATTAACCTGATCATTTGTCTAGTAAATTACAACAGTTTAAGAAGGCGAATACACAGAAAAAACGCAATTTAGTTTCAGTCCATTGCCGTAAGTTTATATCGATAAAGCGTCAATAAAGAATAAGTGTAAATGGGCATCCATCTAGTAAATTACAACAGTTCAACAAGACGAATACAAAGAAAAACGCAATTTAATTTCAGTCCATTGCCATAAGCTTACATAGACAAAGCGTCAAAAAAGAATACGTTTAAATGGGCATAGTTGAAGAATCTACACCACAGGGGTCGGAGGTTGCTGATGACATGGGATTTAAGTGGTTGGTCGAATCAATTTCTGTATGTTTATGGTGGCTTTGATTGTATGTAACCATTTATCTTCAGCGATGTCTAAATAATGTTTGCTGGGTTGTTCGGCGAAAGTAACGACAAAGCAGTCTGCCAGAGCTGGTTTCTTTTTGAGTTCAATATTGTGGAGTTTCGCATAATTAAAAAATTTTAATTTAAAAATAAAAATTTTAAAAAATTTCGCATAATTTTAAAAGTTTTGTACAGAGGAACAATGTCGATATAAAATTTACACTTAAAGAGTTTAGACAGTTTTTTAGCGTATACGAGTGATTCCTTTCCTAGGAAAGGTATGGCTATAGAGTTCTGGAAATTTATGACATCATTGTATTGATTTTAAATAGGTTGCGGCTTCATAAACGGCGCATTAAGGTTGTGGTGTGACCGATACGTTTTTGTTTGTGTGTGAAAACTTGCTAATCATATGAACTCTAAACTTATTTAATTTTCTGTTATTATGATCTGCCATTTCAGCCCAGGGCTTAGTTGTCGCGTAGAGTCAAACTCCAGACAATCAATTTCTGACTAATGTAAAATATCTATCAGCGTTGCGCAACTGGGTATTTTGCATCAATGATTAAGACACTGATTCCAAGCACTGCAAGTAGGCCACTCATCAACCTGGCACCTTCAAAATTAATGTTTGTTCTTGGAGTGTCTTTTGAGAGATTAAAGTGCCCTCTCTCGTGATGCGTACATAGCTTTTTATCATAAATCGATCATTGCCGAGTGAATAAATAATGGCGTGCAATATACAGATGCTCCCGCGACCACCGCCTCATCCGCTTCCGTTCAGACCGACGCCTTCGCCAAAGCATTTTCTGACACCGAGCCATCGAAAGAGAGTTCTGGCTTGTTTTCCGACCTGGAAGCGTTTCCTGCGTCCGAACAGGTATACTTTGGTAGTTACTCCGTTTGTTGCGTCACAATCGATTAGTTATCGTCGCCAACTTGTCGCGATGATTTTATTTCAATTATTAGGTTCTGACTACCACGATTGACAAGTCTGTCAATGTTTCCCGTCAACTTGTGACTGCGGTTTCGGCTTCCCTTTCGATTGTGAGTCACTGAACGTATTGTTCCGCCATCTTGCCGGGATTTGGGCTGTTTATATTTGCCACTTAGCGTCGTCTTCGTTTCTCTCGCTCATGGGATGTTGGAGCACCTAGAGTTGCCGCGTAGTTGGTGATCGAGTTGCTGTTTGCAGAAAACGTCGGGCAACCCGTGGGGAGGCGCGCCAGCATTCTCAGGATCCGGGGCTGCAGAGGATCCATTTGGTGACGCCTTTGCATCCAAAGCTTTTGCTAAGTCGGCGTTTGAAAGTGATCCATTCTCATCCGGGCCAAATAAAGAAAACAAAGAAGCAACAGCTCCTCCACGACCAGCAAAGTTTCCTCAGATGTCCGGAGGACTGATGTCGGATAGTTCTCATAAAGAGGTCAGTGGTCTCTTTATTGTAGTGTAGACTATGCGGTCCCGCTATTGAAATTATGTTGGTAGATGTCACCAGGTCCATTGTGACACTGTAGCGTGGCAGCCGTGTAAAGCGACGAGCAGTGGTACTTACGTAAGTTTGCATGGTGAATTCATGTAAACCGATGATATTCTTTTTAACTTCACTGACAGTTACCAACATTTACCCTCACTCGCTTTTAAACTAGTTTGAGTAGGCCCATCAAAAATTATTGTCTCTAATTTTGTCAAACGCTATGTAAATAGGGGTCCCACTCGGCATAAAATCATAAAAAATCATAAAATTTTGCTTGATTTGAAAAATATCATAAAATAGCATAAAATTTAGACACCATCATAAGAAATCATAAAATTTAGTTGTGATGGAGAACTGAGCATGTAAAAATCAAAAATTTTGTAATAGCCTAATGTGTAATAGTTGTGAAGTTCCAACCATGATGACAGAGCATAATTATTTGTGTAACGATTGTGACGCCGTCTGTGGAAGGCGTTGATTTAGGATAACATGTCGTTGTGTAATCAAGTCCAGCGTTGCCTGTGGAGCTGGAATTAGAAGAGGAGCTTAGCTAGATACTTTCACTGCATGTTTTAAGCGTCATTAGACATAGACAAGTAGACACTGCAGTTATTATGTGGGAGTGGTGAAAGGATAATTTGACAACAATGTTTTGGGAAAAAGCGCAGGGCTAGGCAAGGAAACTATAGAGCCCATTTGCAAGCAATGTGTTACTGACTGTACTATGTTTTAACGCGAATTTAGAAATTGCCGTTGTCATTTAGAAGTTTTTGTTGTTGCCGTTGCCATTTAGAAGTTGCCATTTAGAAGTTGCCATTTAGAAGTTTTTAATACTAACTCTATCCTCCCAACCCTACCTTTAACCTAAACTCTAATCTACGCCTAATCTAAACCTATTGTACCCAATCATAACTAACTATCATACCGATTAACTTTGTTTCGACAATTTAAGTTGACTTTGAAATTGAACGAACTGGCCATTTTCAGTCTTGTTTCTTTCATTTCTATTTTGTTCGTGAAATGTTTAACTGCCTTGCTGTGAGTGCGAAGTAGCCTAAATTGTGCTGACTTGCAATCAGTATCTCTCTCTCTCTCTTGTTTGCATTTTCTTGCTTTACTGTGGCTTAGGTTTTTTGTGCTTAATTATATTTCGATTATGGCTGATTATTTGAATTTTTTGGCACATTTTCATCCGATTGAAAATGTCTGAAAATTTTCTTTCCATCCTATCAGAAAGTTTATCATCATCATCCTATCAATTTCCAATTCAGTGTTGTGAAGAGGCTGCTCTAAACTATGAATGGCCGCTGTAGTTTTCCAAAGGGTCACTAATCGAGTAAGGATCATTGGCTATGATGGAGGTTTATTTTAAGTTTAGAGTTAAGCCTGAACTTATTTAAAGTAAGGTCATGGCTCGGTTCGAGATTTAAAATAGGGCTAGATCAGCTTTAGGTTACATTAATCATATACAGTATAGTGGCCACTCGTATTTTAGACAAGCCCCTATTAGTGTTAAAATATAGTTCTGTAGCTATTTGTAACTAGGTATTATACTGTTCTGTTCTATACTATTCTATACTGTTCTGTTACTATTCTGTTCTATACTGTTCTGCAAGAAGCACGAGATCGATCAAACTGGAACATCATTGTACATCGAGGGCTGCATCAGCTATGATACCTAAAGAGAGAGAGATTATACTGTTCTAGTAGAAGTACTTCTAAAGAACAGTAGAAGTACTGGTTATTCCCAATGCTTCCGCAAATCTGTTGTTGCTTGATTTGATTTTTAAAGTGCATCTTGCTCTGAACTGAGCTTAACAGTTTGACCATATTATTGAAATAATGTAAAGTACAACAAGCTTACAGTATATTATGTTTTCTACTTCTACTCAAAAGCTGTATGTTTGCTTTGATGTGATGACTTGCATTGACTGTTTTTCCATAATCGCTTCTTATGCTTAATATGTAAAAAGAAAAACTTTAAAAAATTAAATATAACAAAACATTGAGCTCTGATGTAAAATCATAAAAAAACATAAAATTTTGATGAAAAATCATAAAAAAAATCATAAATTAGCCAAAAAAATTATAAAATTTTTGACTTTTGGCATAAAATCATAAAAAATAGGAAAATCTTGAGTGGGACCCCTGTGTAAATCTTAATGATTTTGACAATCAAATAAGAGCAATGAATTGGTCGTTGTAGGCGCCTTATTCTTGCAGGGCCGATGATGAAGATGGTAAATACTGGTGCAGTAAAGATAAAGTGTTGCAGGCTCAAAACAGACAAACTCACAATTGTCGCGGTTAGGAGATCTTTACTTCGCTCCTGGAATCCAGTTGTTTCCTAATTCTCGTTCAAGTTTAAGCAATTTCAAAATAGAAAAGCAGTTTTAAAAAAGTTATTTACGCTAAAATTGACTTATGAAAACAGTTCAAATGAAAAACAGATTTTAAAACGTTTTGTTTCAGTTTTATTAAAGGGCGCAAGAGAGCATGCTCATCCTCACCTTTTGGGTGAATATCAACAATTCTTTGCCCTATCTAGTCCTACGCTAGGTGGTTGAAGATATAGAATAAGTAGACGAAAAGCCAAAGGATTTCCAGGAACAGTCTTCATGTCCACCTTCAGGCACGTATTTCAGTGTCCTGCTAAAGACACGGCCGCATGCTCTTGCGCAGTGTCGAACCGGTGCCCTTTTGAACGCCATACCAGGGCTTTGACCACTCCCCTACCCAGCCAACCATCATTGTCAAGCACTAGTATACAACTTTCATGTTACACAAAAGTTTGTCCCCTGCAAAGTTTCTCAGCAAACTAGGCCCGTGCACTGAATAGTATCGCTATTGCTTGGCAATTTGTGATTTGAGTTTCTCTACTAAATATAGAATCGAGCAAATATAGTCTCAGCTTAAGTAGCAGTTGTACGCATGCGGCATACATTAGAAATTATGTTTCCCAACAAACAAAGCCCACGCCTCACGATGCTACCTGAGCAATTCACCTGCCAAAGGAAGTAAGAGAGACTCCCAATAGCACTAGATTCTTCACTATGCGGCGGTGGGATGGCGCAACGGGTAAGGCGTTGGCTTTCCAATTATGCAAACCTGGTTCGACTCCCGGCTTCAGCTGGTTGTTGAAAAACACCGCTCACCTCTACCCAGGGTGTAATAAATTGGGTGGGCGTAGTTGCTGAAGTAAAGGCGGCCGAGAGAAAGGAACTGGCCACCCTACTCTCCTTAGTGCCGAAGGCTTAGTATAATGAGAACCTTATCTTCTCATTCCCCAAAGCTCAGTACCTGAGTATGGGACCTTTACCTTCACTATGCGGAGTGACAGAACTAAGGATTTATTGTAGGGGTAACGTGGCCAAGTGGGACGCACTGGACATTGTTTTGACGCAAAATGTGCCTAGTTTATACATTTAGTTTTCTTTTCTTTTCGCGGAGTTAATTCAAATCTTTTACCACCAAGCATCAACTTAGATGCGACAGAAACCTTAAAATATAATCGACAACACCTCTGAAAAAGTAATTGCGGTGGGCTACCACACACTTGACTTTGGTCTACAAACTGCAATAACAATTTCCAAAACTTCAGCATAAAGCAAACCACAATAATGGCGCGATTTAACTATTTTGAAAAACATAAACCCATCGCTTTCCGATATCAAATTCGCATCTTATTTAAGAGAAAATTACGAAAGAACGAGTCGTAGTCTACAAAAACATTTTAAACAAGTTTGCAATCGCACGATCAGGTAATATGCTTTATTTACTGTATGTAATTGACCATTCTTTAAAAAGGATTTTAGAAGCGACTCTTCTGATACGGCTGTGCTCACACTGCTTTACAAAGCAAAATGAGCGCATCGCGTATCTGCGATGGATGCAGCGCTATGAGACTGTTGTGATTGTGTTGTTGTTATTTCAGCCCCCGAAGCTGCTGTCTGAGGCGGATCAGCTGAAGTGGGCGAAACAGGAAAGCAAGAGAGCGGAGGAGGAGAGATTGCGGAAGCAGCGACAGGAGGAAGCTGATCTTAAACTTGCGATCGCTCTGAGTAAGCAGGTCGGGTAACTCTGATGAACTCAGCGGAGAACAAAGTGTGGCTTTATGTGCCCTACAACCGCCCGACCTTGCAACGAACTTCTTGATCGTTGTCATTTTGAAATTTCCTTGAATCATGAAAATTTGATTTCCTTCGGTCATTATTGTAAACGACGCCAAGCTCTCGCGGTTCTATTTTAAGCCTGTGCTGTAGCTTGCCATACCATTGGCGTGCCGTGTTCACTGTTCAGTGCCAAGGAAGAATTGCAAGCGATTATTCACCAGGGTGTTGTACCAATTCTAGCAATCGTGATCGAAGCAATATCAATGCGTAATTTTGCCTGGAGCTGTTCATGATGACATATTTCATAGTTTACCCCCTTACATACCGATTCTCGACAGCGTAGATACCGCGATAATCAACGTTCTCACCCAATTGCATCGCATTAGGTTTGAACAACCCCATGACAACACAACAGCCTTCCTTGTGCGTCTTCATCGCTTGTGTTCACCGCTTCTACACTCACGCCGCTCTGCCAACCTCAAGCGAGATATATTCTTTTTATTATTCGTTCTTTTCATTGATCACATCAAGGTATTATGTGTGAGTGTCGTCACTGGCTGCCATGGCAATGTGCTAGCACTGCCACCGAGTGTTCTGGTGCATCCTGAACCAGCAACGTCGCCATGTTGCTAATCTTTGAGATTGCCACACCATACAACATATGCGTTGGTAATAATGCACGGCTTGATGTTGCCCAGCGGAGATGGATTGGTCATCCACTTTCAATCAAAATAAAATTTAGTTAGAAACTGGCCTCCTTCTGAACACGTTGTGAGCTTAGTTGGAAAAATGTTTCATTTCCCATCATCATCACCCAAACTCGGTGTTACCCCTACTGGTCCTTCATCTCATTTTGTTTCTCTTCCTCCTTTAGTCCGACTTTGTCCGCATCATCTTGTCATATGTTCTCTCCATGTTCTCTTTGGCGTCCCCGTTCCCTCTTACGCCTCACCTTCAAAGCTAATGCATTCCGGACAAAAACTCCCTCCCTCCGAAGCACATGCGTATCAGTGGCGTGCAGTGGCCATTTTTTGGTTGTTCATATTTTTTAAAAAACTTTTAAACACATGCTTGATTTGCACACTGACTAGATAATTTCACATCAATTTATTTTGATATGGTCTGAACAGCCGTTGAGCAAACTTCAAATCTAGTATGTGTTTAAAGCCGTGGCTCCCAAGCAGAGTGCCGTGGTACCCTGGGATGCCATTTACCATACTCTGGGGTGCCGCAAGCTATTTCGGATAGGCTACTGTTTATTTTTATCTGTCTAAAAATTGATAGCTGGTTCGACTCTCGGGGTCTGCGCTTGAGCAACGCACGTTAAGGATTGCTCTCCATTCAGCGGCACCTAGTAATGGAATAATTCCCCGGCAACAACAATTCAACAATCGGAAATTTCACTCTACCAATCTCGGTAACCGGCCATTCAAAACAAACGATGGCGTCAATTCGTTGAATAATATCATCATCTAGTTTTGTTTTTCAACGTGCAGGTTTTGCTGGTATTTCTACACCTGTAGTTCCTACTCTAGCTGGCTAGTTGTCTGGCTAATTGCACGCGTGGCAGATTTGACAATACAAAAGATGAGAGTATTTGATCATTTGTTGTTCGAAGTAATTGAACGTTAATAGTGGGTTATATTACAGTGCACAACGCAACGAGTTTTGTGTTAAATCTTTTTGTTTGTACAATTACAGAGAAATATAATAACCATTAAGTGCCGAATAAACAATAATCGAACTATACGAAGGTGGCGATGGTTGGTCTCGAGGGCTCGATTTCTATTGTTTATGTCAGTGGTCTCCAACCTATTTAAGAAGCGACCCCAATTTAAATGAAAATGTTTTTCAACATTTACATGCGACCCCATTTTGTTTTTCCCAAAATTGTAAGATAAATTTGACTTTGCACTGTCTGTAACTGTAACGACACTCTGGACTGAAAAGATGCTTTTCAGTCCAGAGTGTCGTTACAGTTGTAGTGCAAAGTCAAGTTTATCTTACAATTTTTCATTTATGTATATTATTGCCGATTGAATCCCTGATGAGGACACACGTACGTGTCGAAAACGTTTGAGTTATTATGTTATATATTTTGTTTCAATGTGTTTAATACATTATGTTAAACCCGCTAAACATTAAGACAGATTACACACTTTGGTGTGCCATTAAATTCAGTGAAACCAAGTTTTAAAAAAGCCTCGTCATAAGATCTTTTTCTGGTATTTTTTGCTGCCATTTTTGTATAATATTTAGCTATACTTACTAGCTTCAAATTACTATTACTAGCTGCAAAGCAAACCGTAAACAGCCGATGAAATGTCTGCACACTGCACGTGCATAAACACCTATTCGCTCGTTCTGGTCTCAATCATCCACCTTGAATCATGCCTTGAATAATAAAAAGTTAGTCTAAACTAGCATCGCGAATGCTTTTGCTCTGTCCTACTTGTCGCAACTATTCTGTTTTTGATTATTGCACCACAATGGTTTATTTGTGACATGAGAAGGCAAGCTGTACTCCAAAACACCGGCAAAGGATGCGAACTACAACAAAAAATTATCGGTCTTTTTTTCGGTAATGAATTGAAACGGTAACAAATTGAATATGGTGAGTTGTGGCGACCCCAGGAAAAGTTAAGGCGACCCCACTTGGGGTCGCGACCCACAGGCTGGAGACCACTGGTTTATGTCATCAATGCGATCGATTGGAAATTTCATCCTCCCTATGTTTCTGTTCTCAGGAAACATTATCGCGATTATTTTATTCATGGGGTTCATCCTGGATCCAAAAGAGCTGCAAATATTTCAGGATGTGGGCCATGTATGTTCAATAGTTTGCAAGTTCTATTTAACCTACTTCACTAAGACTTGTATTGCTTATTTTGGACACATTTCTCATCTTTACTTGCCAGTGGTTAAATTTTGCACAGAAAATTACACCATACCATGGCTAGCTAGAGATATAGCCTGATTTGTTACATTCTGCAGAAATTTTCAAATTGTGCCAACTTTTGGTTACGTCTAAATGAATTTTTCGAGAAAATATATTAGGCTATAGCGTCGTCGTCTTTACTGTCTTCCCAGGGTGACACGATGGGTTTTGACATCATCAGACGTTGAAAAACAATGTGTATTGATAAAAATTCGGTATGCTAGGGGTCCACGCATTTTTAGTTCGTGCAGCGTTTTTCGGCTTGTAATTTTACATAATGTATTTTTTGCAAAATTTTCTCAGCCCCCGCTTATTTGGCCAGCGTCGACTTTCGTCTAAATCAGGGGCGACGAACCTTTTTGCGGTCGCGGGCCACATTGTCAATTACACATGAGTTATCAGGCCACACAACTTTTTAATCGTAACCTACTATGAATTATTTTCAACGGGATTGTATTACTTGATGACGTTTCAACGACGGCTTGTAGGCTATTTGTTTTTTTAACATTCTGTATAGCCTACCAATGTAACATGTTGATTTATAAATTCTGCAAGAAATGGGCGCACTTTATGGAACTGTTGTTAAACGTTCATTGCCTGGTTCACTGTAAGATATTAAACGTCTAAACGACATTTTAAAGGCCATGCTCACACTTCCACAAAAAAATATTTTTTACTTTTGTACGTTTTACAGTATATTGATACAACGCTTGTAAACGTTGTTGATTACCAACTCAGTTTGGTTCGTTTCTTACTTGAAACAAATGTCCAAAAGGGCAATGTGTATAACACGAAAGCTATAGCAAAAAGAAACCGTGGCATGGATAGGCCTACAGCCCTACAGCTTTGCAAGGAAAGTAACAGCTTTTTATTTCACGCCGTTTTTAGCATCTTAGCGGTAATGTGCAGTTTACTGTTTTAGTCATATTTCTTGCAAATAATTTAACAATTTCGTTACGGCTGACCATTCCTTGTTGAAAAAAGTTAAGGATGACCTGGAGGTCCTGCCTAATTTGTCACATTTTGCAGATTTTTTGCGATCATTGCTGTCTGACTGAAACTGTCTAAAAATTAGGTATTTTTTTCACTTTTTGCTGACTCTTAAAAATATAAAATCATTTGTTGTCTTAAGGAAGCACTAGAAAGGAGAAAAAATAAGTTAAACGTTCAGTCAATCTGTCTTGTTTTTTTTGGTAACTTTTGGTGCGTAGGCCTATAATGATCTAAAGACATGTAAAAGATTCTTCAAGCGTAAAATTCTACTTGCTGGCGAAACGTGTCCTCTTTTTAGGCGATGGAAATATGGTAGGCCTAGCATAAAGCTAAACGCACGCTCCGTCTACGTAGCAAATTATGTTGTTTTTAGGTGCATTCAACATCTGATGACATTGAATCGACACAAAATGGTAGATTTTTGCTATGTCCCAGGCAGCAAAATCAGTCATTTTTACATTGATTCAACGTCTACAGACGTCATTGATTTAACGTCTACAGACGTTGAATCAATGTAAAAATGACAGATTTTGTTGTCTGGTGTGGGATTGTGGCATCACTACTCGTTCTAGTGACAGGCCCTCGAAATTAGCTTCCATCTACGACGGCAAAAACATTGCCGTCGCCAAATCAACAAACCTTGGATTGCGGCGGCAATTGACGTATGCTTTAATGTTTAATCAAACGAAATTTTATGCGCTTCTTCTTCATCGGGTGTCACACGGCGGTAGCCCAGAGCATCATGAAAGCTATTTTATGCGCTGACAATGCTCTTGTGAACCGCAAAAGTTTGCAACCTTATAAATACTTAATTGTTACGCAAAAGTTATTCTTTCATCGAATGCTTATTGTTTACCGGTGTCGTTCGGTGTAGATCAGGTCAGGTGTAGATCGGTGTAGATCAGGTAGACCGGTGTAGATCAGGTCACACTGTTGACCCAAGACATCGAGGACTGCTTTGAGGCAAAAAAGAAGGCCGGCGCTGTCTTTCTAGATCTCACAGCTGCCTATGATACTGTATGGCATCGCGGCCTTACTTACAAGCTGCTTCGCCTGCTTCCTGACCGACATATGGTCCATATGATTATGGAACTTGTCAGGAATCGAAGCTTCACCCTCACCACCGGCAACCCACGGCGAAGCAGACTGAGACGCCTGAAAAACGGCGTCCCACAGGGATCGGTCCTGGCTCCCCTTCTTTTCAACATCTACACCCACGACCTGCCAACCACGGTCTCCGCAAAATACGCTTATGCGGACGATCTGGCAATTCTCCACTCCACAAAGTCGTGGGAAAATCTAGAAGACACCTTGAGCCAGGACATGCAAACCATCTCAGCTTATCTCCAGAACTGGCGACTGAAACTCAGCGAAACCAAAACTGTGGCGGCAGCTTTCCACCTACACAATCGGGAAGCTGATCGTGAGCTACATGTCCACAACAACGGAAAACCTCTGTCCTTCTGCCCCGAGCCAAGGTATCTTGGGGTGACACTAGACAGATCGCTCACATACCGCCACCATTTGGTGTCACTGCGCAAGAAACTGACATCCCGCGCTGCATTACTGAAGCGCCTGGCAGGCTCTAGCTGGGGGGCGAGGGCTGACACTTTGCGAATAGCAGCCTTAGCCCTTGTCTACTCTTCAGCAGAGTACTGTGCACCTGTCTGGTGCCGCAGTGCTCACTGGCACAACATCGACACTGCCATAAACAGCGCCCTGCGCACAGTGACCGGATGCCTGCGTCCCACACCATTGGACAATCTCCCCATTCTCGCTGGCATCCAACCTGCTGAGCTTCGTCGCGAAGAAGCCACTCGGTCGACGGGCACTGGAGCCTAACCATCTTCTCCACCACAAGATCTCTGCCTTCCCAAACGGGCACCCCCGCCGACTGAAATCAAGACACCCATTCGTGCCAGCCGCTCGGCTTCTGATCAACGAAGCTGATGAACAAGACATCTCTGCGGCTACTTGGGCGGACCATAAATGGAATTCTGAATGGAAGTCAAGCACCACCAGACTCCATTCATTTATCCCCGACGCCGACACACGCCCCATCGGCCTGACACTACAGAGACAGGCATGGGTGCGCCTCAACCGTCTCCGTACGGGCGTCGGGCTTTTCCGCTCAACCATGCACCAATGGGGAATGGCTTCTTCCTCCTCCTGTGAATGTGGTGCCGAGGAACAGACCGCAGACCACATCATCAATGACTGTACCATCTTCAAACCACCTAACGGAGTGGAAGGTCTGCGCGTCATGGATGATGAAACTAAAGACTGGCTGCTCTCTAGCAGCCTTCCAGTGTAGTCCGGGAACATCGTGAATCTGGGGTGGTAAAAGGATAGACCCTCGGCCCCAGAAGCTCAGACGACGACGACCGGTGTCGTTGCGAATATAAATCATGGTGAAGGTCGGAAGGAAGATTTAATGTGGTATTTTGCAAAATTTGGAAAGAATTTTATGACGGAAACAAATCGGAATTAGAAAAGCTACGGGGTCAAGTTAAAAAAGTAGTACAAAATTGGGTACATGGTTCTTCGGTAGTAAAGAAAAGTAATGCTTCCGATCATATGGCATCGCGCGTTCATGAACGAGCAGTTTTGCGTCTTCAAGTATTCCAGTGACGACGCGTCAACCTCATCCTCCGATACAGCTTCTGATGATTCCAATTCTGACTAGTTCTTCATCCAACAGACTTTGTGTTGCTCGCAGTATCCCAATTGTGCCGAAATTATGTTAGCTTATACGTAAATCGAGGCGATCTTCTCGCAGGGAGCTATTAATTTGTTACCTGTACCTGGTTGAGCAATTAACGTTATTTCATGATAATTCAAAGTCGCTAGATGTCGAATTAATGTAAAACAAAAGTAAATTTCTTATTGGGCATTGTTGTAACGCAATATTACCCGCCGGGAAAATTAAATCGATTTGTGCTGACTCGAACGTTGAATCAGCCCAAAATTAACTTACTTTCCCCCCCCCCCCCCGGTGGGTTATTTAACGTGAATTACCGCAACAGCGTTGCTCGCTACTTTTGGTATTAATTATCACACAACAAATCAAACAGTGCGGTCGTGATAGACTGTTCTAGTATATTTTTCGCTTCTCGTTTTACATGTTTTGGTACAATTTTTTGTAATAAACGTTCACAGCAATTGCCGAGGCAATTTCAACCTTTGCCGCTTGGCCTCGGCAACGTTTTTGCTAAGTAAAAATATGCTAATTTCAAAGACTGCGCGAGTGTTTACAGCAAGTAAAATAGTCCGAGGTGAGGTCTTGGTGCGATCATGCGATGTTTCTTTTGATTAAACTCCCGCTGCGAGTAAATAACACAGGAAGAAATTTTGAACAATTTGTGTCCTAATTAAGTGTTCATTTTGCGACGGCATTTTTATTGCCGTAGCAGAATGGCCATTATGACGTTTGCGGCAGCATTTACCACGGCAATTGCCGCGTGCCGACGCTAATTTCGAGGACTGTAGTGATTATTTATCGCGAAGCTGTTGCGGTTTGCATTAAAAAAATGTTGTCCTGCTGCCGATCGCTAGTTCATCTATTGTTTTATGTATCAATACAGCATAAAAAGTTGCCCCCACACAGAAATATGCGTGGGGGCCTGGCCCTGGCCCCCACGGCTTAGGCGCCTTTGGTGAATTGTCTCTCATCTTTGTCATTAAATAAAATTTCGTTTCCGTATTTTATTTTTCGACAGATTGTTACAGCTGTCTATTATGTCTTCCACAGCCACGTGATAACTATGTTAGTCACAATCATCCCTTGGCGGTATGAAACATCAGTAAGATAGATGCGGTATCAGGCGCGGATTTAGGAGTTTTTTTCGGGGGGGGCCAGAAAATTTGAAAATCAATTAAAAAGAAAGAAAACGATAGAACACATATGAACAATGATACTACGACATATAGCCTAGATATGATATAAAATAGACATTAAAACAGCCATTTTCATCAATTGTGAATGTTTAAAAAATAAATTTTGCTTCAATAAAAATTGCTAAGCATGCAAAGTAAACTTGAAATCTGGTTTAAAACCCTGCATGCCTATCCATGACCAATTGGATATAAGTTATTTTATGTTTGCAGGCATATACGGTAATTGATTGAAATTATAATGAAGACTAAAAACTAGAAAACAGCCATTCCAGTGGCGTAGCCAGAAATTTTGAAAGGTTTTTTTTTTTTTGACGTCAGGCTGGCGAAGCCACCGGAGTGTTCGCTTAAGACGACACCCAGCAGCGGGGGGTCTGGGGGCCTCCCCCAGAAAATTTTGAAAATTTACTTTGAATTTGGTGCATTCTGAGAGCATATTCAACAAAAATGTGGGTATGAAAATTCCTATAAAATGGTGCTGTCAGGTGGCATAGCAAAAAGATGAGATCATGTTTTCTTCAGCATTTTTCGGAAATAAAGCTAAGTCTCTATGTTTTCTTGTTGCTAATTCCTGGCTGAGATATTTGAATATTTGGTATTGGCAAAACTCGCTCTTTTAATGCAGTTTCGTTTAAAGTTAAGTAAACTTTGTTTTAGAGACATAAAGAGACTGAAAGCATCATTCTCAATATCGTGACGTCACACGCGTGCCAAGGGGGAGGGTTGTAACCCCCAAACCCCCCTGGCTACGCCACTGAGCCATTCAATGTTTCAGATTGTTTCAACTGACGCCATTTGGTTCAGCGTTGGTTTCAGCCCCAACAAATGTTGCTATTAAAGTGTATTTGAAGTTGTATGAAAGAAAATAACGGAGTCTGATCGATGGGTAATTTCAACCATAACAACAAAAATCTATTCCCCCCCCCCCCCGGGATAAGTTAAGTCCGCCGTGGGACTAACATCAGCTGTATAGAAGCATATCAAACCATTTGATGCGGAAACATACAATTTCAACAATTCCTCACAAAATTTTTCGGGGGGGGCCCGGGCCCCCTGGGCCCCCCCCATAAATCCGCGCCTGTGCGGTATTATTCATTATTTATTGTAAAACAGTCAAAAAATGTAAAAGTTAGTTCAAAATAGTTAAAAATATCGACATTTTAAAAGAAACCAACAAACGTGGCACTGGGGCGCTAGCGCAAGACTGGTCACTGCTTACTTCAAATTATCAAAATACAAGGCGGTCGACGTTTGGTTGTCAACGAGTAATGATTAACCGATAACACTGTTCTAAGGCATACACAACAGTAGGCTAATAAGGCTATATTATTTCTATTGAGCTATAAATAAAAAACATACATTGCCAATCAGGCAGCTCTTCAATACCTCGCCAGTTATCAGCTGTAATTGTGACGAGTCAGCACTGGAGCGCTGCTACACCAACGCGACCCTTTTTCTTCATCGGACGTGAACTCTTGTTTACCCGTTGCACTTCGGCTCAGGTGCACTCCGGATATACCTTCTATGACGTCAGACATAACCAAGATCACGCTTCCATTTTGTGTCAGTTCCCAGAGGTTAACATCCGGGACTTTGGTTCGCTCACGTTCCCGCCGCTTTGTAACTTTTCGCGGGTTGTCTGATTGGAGTTTGTTGCGCTTCACAGCAGGGATGGATCCTTCCACGCCACTCGCACGACCCGCCAGCCTTATGTTGGATGAGTTCATAGCATCGAGGAAGGTATGATGATCTGGCTCCTCACGCACCGCCTCTCCGGAACGATACGCGTACAGACCTGTCTCTTCATGGTTACGCATAGAAGCGGATATCTGAAGAAAGTCCTCGCAATCGTCACTCTGTGGAAACATAAAACCGTCAATACGATCTCGGTCGCATCGCCACCATCGTAGCGTTACAAGGTAATCTCCGCGGGGCGACTTCAGCCGGTTGAGTCGCAGATCAACTCGTAACCATAAGCCACTGGTCAGTTTATAATTATTATCTTTAGATCAAATATCTCCAAGAACTTTTCGATACCACTCGACCAAAACCAGTTTACCTTCAAAGTTCTTTCTCCCCCTCTGCCATTGGATCCTAGGGGTTCGCTTGTACGTCCGGGAAGAACGACTTTTCCAGAGGAGGACTTTCTGAACCGTGTCCCGTTCACAGTCAGTGAAGGATCATTGAAGGTGAAGGTTTCATTAGGATGTCTCACTTTACCTTTCCCCTTGTCCTCCATCTCTCTCCTGCTTGAGCCCTCCAACTTTTGGTTTCCGTTTGCTTCAAGTTGGTGGCATTCAATTCCTCCACTCCAATGATTCGAGTTAATTTCAGGGCAATCGTCAGCTTGCGGCAACTTCTTAGATCTGGTGACACCAAAAGCGTCTGCTTGCACCAAGAGATCATTAATTGTTACATCATTGAACTTGGCAGACGATGAGGAGAGCTTGCTGAGCTTCGGAATGAACGCAGACCTGGGAGAAGATGAAACAGTAACGCGCGAACGACGGGAGAACTTATCAGGTTGTTATTTATAAGCAAATCGAGGTGCATTGACAGAGCATCCAGGCTTGCACATTAAGATTAGCGCAAACCGCGAAGGTAGACTGCCAATTGTGCAAACAAGTTACAATTGGCAGAAACAGACACAGCACACGACTTCAATTCGTGTATTGGTAACATTCACTTAGGGTTGAATGTAGAAATTAAACTTAAGCTGTCCTTAGCCATAAGAACTACTTAAGTACTAATCATGTCTTAAAACTGTATGCAGAAACTAAACTTTTGACTAAGCAATACTTAAGTTCTTATCAAAATGTTCAAAAGTTAAGACTGCTACTAACCAGTCTTAAGTTGTGATTATTTCTGGCAATGCCTAAAGTTATGGTACACGTTAGGCTGATACGAGGTGATGGGGGGATTGCTTTTATACTGGTAGAGTTGCTCTGTTCGCTTTTGGTTGATTTTCTTTGGGGGTTTTGAGAAAACGAGGGAATCCTTTCAGGAGTCACATTAACACACGTGTTCGAATCGAACAGTCATTTGGTGTCCTGAAGCAACGCTTCAGGTGTCTTCGCGTTCCACTGCGGACACATTTCAGCAACTCCTTGGTAGGCTAATAATAATAGCAGGTTTTAGAGGTTACTTTAGAGGTTACAATGATGGTTACAGCAAAGTTGACCACATTTAATAATGAGGCATGTAAATTCACTGCAGGGGGTAACTACAATTTGCAAAAATGCACAAGTATTGTAGACTTCAGTTATGTAAATACAAGAGGAAAATACTTCACCTCAGTAAATTTTAGCGCGCTAATCAAATTGGGGGGGGGGGGCCTCGAAAGCGCGTAAATCAAAGTGGGGGGCCCTGAGCAACTGCCCAATTTGCCCATTCTTATATCCACCACTGCAAACGGCTGTCGCTCTCAGTGACCAGTATGTAATTTGCAGTACTATGTCAAAACTGGATCGCTTTATACATTATTTTTAATTCTTGTTATTAGAAAGGGTTATTACAGCATACAAATGACCAGAATTAGAAGTTTCGTATGCGCAGGTGCTGCTTTGCAAGTCTAGTGTCGGTGATGTATCAGCGACGACGTAAGAAATTCTTACGCAATGCGTCACGTACGTAGACTTAAGTCATTGACTGAAAACTTAAACAGAACTTAACTAAGAAGAGATTAAGAATACTTTCTGCAACAGGAAATCGACCAGGACTTAAACAATGCTTAGTTAGGTCTTCTTAGCGTTAAGCAGTTCTTTAGTTAAGTTTCTACATTCAACCCTTAGTCTTAGGGTCATTCGTCAAGAGTTAACAAAAACATTTCAATGCGGCCGTTGCCGAAGCTTTTCAAAAAAAAGTTTAAGAATTTTCACTTTGCTAGGATGAGCAAGAACTATGTTGACATTTGTAAGAGTCGCATACAAAGTGTAATCGTGTGTAGGTTTGTCAACTTGAACAGAAAATCCGACCTTGCTTGATCGGAGTGCAACAGTTCCTAATTCTAAGCAAATTGATGAAAGTGCAACATTGCAATGAAGGTTGGCAACTGCTGCTGTAGGTTGCTTCGATTGTTGGAAACAGATAGATCCGCACAACAAAGGGAAGGAAAAACATAAAAAAGCAAGTTGGAATAAACAAACTATTCCGCATGGAGTGTTTTCAAGTGGTTGTCTCTAGTAATGCGCCAAGCAGATCACTGAAAGCTTTTGCATCAATGAGTTACTGGACTGGGGGTTGCTGGGGGCTCCTATTGCGCACCTTAGCTTAGGTCGGGCTGTCGTCGTGGTCTTCACTTTGGCCCCCTTGCTGCGCGATGGTCTGTGGATGAGGCCGACCCCAGGGACCACCAGCTCCTCCTCAACTCCACCATGTGGCCGGTCATCGGGTTCTTTCCGCGCGCCACTACCCAAGCACTGCCCGGGAACGGATTCGAACACGAGTTGTCGATCGATCGGACATCGCCTGAGGTAGGATCGAGACGAAACGTAATGAAAGTTGAAATTAATGGACATCTTCGAACAAAGTTCAATTAAGCAATTGATTTGCAAACAATGAAAAGAAGAATGATGTCACAATCCAACGCATCCCACCTGTGGTCACCGCCCAACCATTCATCTATGCAGCTTCTGTGGAAGGAATGGCCACAAACAGGAAGTCGTCGAACAAATTCTCCCACGGAATAGGCACGCAAACATATCCTACACTGCCTTCCTGGCGCCAGCAAGCGACTACCTTCCTTCACTTTCAACATTGGAATCCTACTGATCAAATGCTCGGGCAATCCGGCCAAGTCGACAGCGCCTGCGGTGGGTCGGTTTGCTCTGGGAGGTAAATTAAAAAACAATATAATTTAATTGTTATCACTGACTAATGACTATATCAGGATACCTCCATCAATAGAAACTAAAGTTCAGTAAAAGTAGAACAGTGACGGCTTCCATCAGATTTTATAGGCCTAATCATGGCCACCTGAAGATGCGGCGTGATTTGTCACATTTTGCAGATGATTACAGCTACTGCTAGTGTTTAATTGACATTTTCTGAGATTTTTTTACTTTTTGCTGTCTCCTAATGATATAAAAGTTTTTTGTTGCCTTGGGGAAGCAATAGTAAATAAGAAAAAGTAAGTTGATAAACGCTGAATCAGACTGCTATTGAAAAATTAGCAGTCTGACTAAAATCTCCGAAATCAAATTTTCTTTGTTTTTCAACATCTGAGTATGTTAAAACCTATTGTGTCATCTGAGGAAAATAGTACAGAAAGCGTAAAAATATAATTTTCAGAAAAATTTATTCAAACATTCGCTTAAAGTTAACAAAATCTGGAAATTTCAGCAAAATGTGACAAATCAGGCCGTATGTTTAGGTAGCCATGGCCCAATGTATAACGAAACCAAAACAAGGACAACAAGCGCCCCATCTGCATATAGTCCTACCTGTGATTTCCAGTTCTTAATTAATAGAAATGGCAAAAAATAGTTCAGGATATTGAAATCATTGCAAAAAGATTAAATATCGTTAGAAAACTTGAGCCTCCCATGAAAAGTGACGCCTTCCTGTATACCTATAAACATCAACAATTGTTTGTAATGGCAGACCGAGGTCGTTTTACTGAGCCGGCAGAGTACTGCTTTGCTGTAACTGCACTCACTGTGCAATATTACAAGCTAATGTTAAACAAAATTTTCAGGGCAAACAATCAAAAGTTATCTTTTCTAACGCTGTTATTCAACTAGTCGTTGTTGAGCAAATCACTTGACGTGAAATGGTTTAAAAATCAGTTCGGCTTTCATTTAATCACACAGTGTGCTTTTAATTGTTTTGCCAAAATGAATTGAAACGTTTTAACATGATCAATCGAAAAACTAAAAAAACGCAAGAAAACTCCGTGAAGTGCGAAAACTGACTCCTAAAGCGTCCTGCAAAACATACAATTTTGCTTTTGGTTGTTGGCTTGAAAGGTCGTCTGTAATGTCGCTGGTCTGCAACGTCGTTATACTTACTATTGTTTGAAACGTATCTGTGTGCCCTGGAGAGTGTTATTAAGACATTTTTATTAGACAATAAACTTTCATGGATGACAGCCGCGACCTTTGATAGGCTACGCTGATTACGACACTCCACTTTGTGACGTCACAGACGTTATCATCATCAGTCGTTATCTCAGCCTGCGGCAGATTGCGCATCAACATGACTTATTTGCTTCCAAGAGTGGCGATTTTGAGCTAACTCGCCCAGTGTCTTCAAGTTGAGTCCGGTCCATGATTGAATGTTGTCTTGCCATCGTTTTGGTTGTCTGCCACGTTTTCTTTTTCCTTCTACTTTGCCTTCTGTGCAAACTTTGCTGATTCCGAATTGTGATCTTTTAGTGTGGCCGAACAGTTTTAAAACTTTTGATTTTATTATTGCTGCAATTGGATGTAGTTTTGTCATAGTTAGAAGATCTTCTATTTTTGTGTGATCAAGTAACCTTTTGTTGGTCATGCTTCTCATGATGTGATTTTGGAAGGTAGTGAGTTTTTTCATTGTTGATGATGTCCAATTTACGCATTCTAGACCGTACAGCACGACTGGTAAAACGTAGGTGTTGAAAATTTTTGCTTTCAGTTTGATTGGGAGTCTATTGGATGTTAGAATCTTTTTGTTCTTTTCAAATGCTGCCCAGCCTAAGCCAATTCGGTGTTGCACTGCAGTCTTTCCATTGTTGTTTGCGGATAGTCGGTGGCCAAGATATATGAATTGTGGTACTTGTTCTATTTGTTTTCCATAGAGAGTGAGATTGAGTGTGTTGTTAGTTTTGTCGGTTGTCATGCATTTGGCTTTGGACACATTTATTTGGAGGCCGAATTTAGCAGCATTTTTTGACAGAGCATCTAGGTATTCCTGCATTTTCAGTTTAGAATTATTCAAAATGGCCATATCGTCTGCGTAGCTTAAGTTGGATATTACATGACCGCCGATGGTGAATCCAGTTGTACACTTATTTTCTGTTTCTGAGATTATTGCAGCCGCTACGATGCAAAACAGGATTGCAGACAAGACATCTCCTTGCTTAACACCTTTTATGATATCAATTCGTCTGGTTGTTCCGATGTTTGTTTTGATTAGTGCTTTAGAGTCGTCGTACGTTGCTTTCAAGAGGTTGATGTATTTTTTGTTGATGGAAGTTTTATCCAGAAGTTGCCAAAGGTAGGGTAATTTAACACTGTCAAACGCTTTTTTGAAGTCAATGAAGGTGATATGAACGGGATTGTTGAATTCAATAGACTTTTCTATGATTTGTTCCAGCGCTAAGATTTGCTCGATTGTTCCTCTTCCTGGTTGGTAGGCTGCTTGTGTAGGGGGGAGGGATGCATATAGGTCATTTTTTACGGGTGCTGCAATGATAGTGATAAAGAGTACATGACTGAGTAGACTTATTGGACGGTAGTTGCTGCAGTCGAGTCTATTGCCTTTCTTGTACATTACAATTATTAGAGCTTCTTTAAAATTTCTGGGTATCTTTTTCGTTGTTAAGATAGAATTGAAGAGGTGAAGTAATGCTGTGATTAGAGGTTCGCCTCCTGCTTTGAGGTATTCCGAGTAAATACCGTCTATACCGGGACATTTGTCATACTTTAAGTTGCTTATAGCATTAGATATTTCGCTTCTTAAAATAGATGGGATTTCGTCAGAGGCAGAGTCATCGATGAGTATCTGTTGCGGATTGTCGTGATAGAGTTCTTCATAGAATTTTGCCCATCGTTCGAGGATACAGCTTTTGCTCGTGAAGATGTTTCCTTTTGCATCTTTAATCCCCCAACTGATGTTTTTAGGTTTTGTTTTAAGTTTCTTTATGGCAGCATAATAGATTTTGTGTGGAGGTAGGGTGTTGAGTTCATCGATTTTATCTTCTAATTGCTTCATTTGGTCTTTTTTCACGAGCTTCTTCGACTCAGATTGAGCGATTTTGTATTGAGTAGATGAGGATCCATGTTGTTTTCTAATTTTATGTTTAGCTTGGATGGCTTTTTTAGTTTGTTGCGACATCCAGTTCGGTTGGTCTTGGTGCATTTTTCTGGGAAAAACATCTGATGCTTCCCGTACTTCTGCAGTTATAGCTTCTTGTATGGACTCTGGGTCTGTCATTTGCTGTAAAGTGGCATATCTGTTTTGTAAATTTACTTGGAAGTGTTCAGCGACTTCTTGTTGTTTCATAAGGTGGGGTCTCTGGATTGGTTTCCGCTTCTGCTTCTGAGGCCATGAGAAGCTTATTCTGAATTTTGTACGTATCATTCTGTGGTCTGATATGTCGGGAGTGTTCAAGGTAGAGCTGTTCAGGACGTTTAGTCTAGAAGACGAGGTGCGTGATAGGATAAAGTCTATTTGGTTTTTTGTCTTCCCATCAGGAGAGGTCCAAGTAAACAACATTTTCTTTTTCTTTTGGAACCATGTGTTAGTGACTTGGAGGTTGTTTTTTACGCAGAACTGGCCCAGTAGTTCGCCTCTTGTATTTCCGGTCGCTAGAGAAAAACACCAGAAACCTTGAGTACACCCCTCGGTTCAACGCAAAAAACATATTGATAAGTTCAGGTTGAAGATAATATTGGTGCGACAGAATAGGTTGTGTTGTCTGTATCCAGCTCAAGTCACAGTCTTTAACGCCAAAGTTGTTGGTAGCACCATCAGTGAGACTGAAGGTGACTTCCTATGAAAAGCCTTTGGTAAGAAAGTTGCCATTGCTAATAACGAACAGAATATTCACAGTTGTGAACATTGTCTCAAGAGACATAAGGAAAACAGGAAAGCCGTGATGTTAGTCATCAATCACCACACCATGCAGGCAAGGGTGTCTGAAGTACGGTATTTGCATTTCTTGTCTGAAGTATTTGCGAATCGTGGCGAGCAGTGTGTACTGTTGCCAAGCATTTCCTTTCTTTATGTGATGCTTCCACTTTCGTTAGAAAAAAATATTGGCAGTCTCTGCCACCGAGTGGTTGTAAGAGTGAGAGAATTCGATGCACATTTCAAAAAAAATATTCAAGAAATCTCAGAACCGACAGAGTTAAAGTTCTTCTTCTATCGAGTCTTCTTCTATCTTCTAAATTTGGATGATACGCCACAGATTGACACATTCTTGTTCGACAAATTTGTATACTGAAATGTCCCACTTGCTGTACTAAGTGGTAAGCTGAGGGCACACAAGAAGATGGTCCGCTGTTTGGGACTTGGTGCGCCAAAAATACATGTAATTGTGCCCGTGTTATAGCCCCCCTTAACTATTGCAGATTTAGAAAGGCCTACACCGGTTCGGAGTCGAGTTAATGTTTTCCATTTCGCCCAACCGGCGTTTGCTCCTGGGGGGACTTTGGAGGGAAGAGAGAGTTAAATTTGAATTTGTTATGAAAGATTTAAAAAAAGTAAAAATTGGCCAGGTTTTCGATTGATTAGTTACCAATGGCACCGCGAGCGAAGATTACTCTCTAACATGTTGCAGAACAAAACCAACACACTGCTCGCATTACGTACCCATCCAACCGTAGCAGGACGTCATAATCAGCTTCCGTGATCTCACGTGACTGCAACTCATTGGCGACAAGCCTCGGCAGTGTTGCCAAGCCCTGGTGTGTTAAATTATCTCGCAGTGGTGCAGGTCGCCATCTTTGAGCTTTTTTGAGACGAAACTCAAAATTATGTTGCGTATGTTGGTTGCCGTGGTAGCATGTGTTGCAGAGGTGAAGCGACTCGCAGGCTACGCAACGGTAGCACTTGCCCTGAAGATGATCTAGTTTGTTAGAGACCGGCCAACTATCTGTTTGAGAAATTTCTAACAAAGCTTCCTTGAGGTTAGAAAGGATGACAGTTATTTAACTCAGTAAGATGACAGTAACTCATTTACTGTCGCTACGAGGAGCACAAGCGATATCACTTACAAGTCATAAGTAGCACAACCAGGCCTGGGATCGTACTATAGCCAGCCAGGATCACGAGCAACCACTCCGATGTAAAACTCAAACATAATTTCCCACGTTGTGTGGCTGCATAGCCGAGTGGTGAGATAACTGGTTAGACGTTGGAAAGGTCGCTGGTTCGACACCACTCAAGAGCACGCGGCTGTGTCTTAGCAAAACACTTAAAGGCTTGAAGGTGGACAAGTTCCTGGCCTTCCCGTTGACTTAATTTAAATCTTTAACGGCCTGGCGTAAGCTTGGATACGACGAAAACACGCTAAGTCTGTGTTTGGTATTTGCATGGGGTGAACCTGAGGTGGCCTCAAAACATTGTAAATAACGTTACTCTGAACCATAATAGCTAATGGAACTGAGCTACTGTGCAGCTTTTAAATATAAAGATTTAAGAGTGGTCAACGTGGCATAGCTCTCAACTGTTTGTTTCCAGAGATTCAAAATAGAAATTCTAATATATTTGCGTGATTGCCAGTCTTTCTGTACTTTAATGGGTGTCATGCCGCATCCATGGCAATTGACTCCAAGATGATGAGTGAGCATCAGAGGTGTCGATCTTGTCTCTTGCAAGGTGTTCTTGAATTCCTGAGCGAGCATGGATTGACTTCCAAAGTCCTCCCTGCAGAACGGGCACAGGATGGTGCTGGAGGTGGAGGACTGCCTCTGGTGGTCCACCCATACCTTCATGCACTTGATGTGGACACTGTTCCCGCAACCATACCTGAAAGGTAGATAATAAAATTCAACACAAATTTTCTACTGTTTTTAGAAAATATGCTAAATTCGCAGGTAGCAATGTGGCTAGAGATGTAAAAAAACATTTTTTTTTGTTTTTAAAAAAAACGAGCTCGTTTTTTTTGTTTTTTATCGTTTTTTTTGTGTTTTATTTGTTTTTTTTTTTGTTTTTTTTGTTTTTTTTTACTTATTTTGACATTAAATGTCACAATATGCAGCAATTAGGGTAAACTCATTGCAATAGCGTCTCTTTCAACAAAGAAACAGTCTCATAACTCTTATAACTTACTTTAAATCAGACTAAATGTCTGGTATAGGCCTATTTTTTCATTGCAATTTTGTAGATCCCAAGTCTCGACACACGAGCCATAAAGATTTCTCACCGTCTCAAATAGCAGTAACAATGTCCTATGGTTGGCACACCTCAAGTATTGTCTGTAATTTGGTCGAGCCAGTTGTTAAATGCAGTACCACACTCGTGTACAGTTTTGAAGCCACCTTGGATTTTGGTTAATGGGCATGTTAGGACCAGGTGGTCAGTGTCCTGTTTTTCTACTTAACAAAGGCACTTTTGACCAGCACTCCACACCTTTTCCAGTACAACGTCAAGAGGTTGTTCCAGTTGATGTGCAGTTGGTGCAAACTTGATGAAAATCACACAAACGGTTCTCGAGTTATAAGTGAAGTAACCTTGGCCACTAGGTGGCTTCATAGATAAGGAGCAATAGAGAAATGGCAATATCTCAAGAACCGCTCAACATATTTGGATAATTTTTAGCTCTACCCCATGTTTTCTGGGGTGGGCTATTTGTTTATGAACATTAAAACAAGTTTTGGCAACTATTTTTTCAGATAAAAAGAAATTAACCTCTTGTCGTTATGCACCAATAAAACCATGATGCGTAACTTTAAAAAAGAATTTTTTTTTTAATCGGGTAGAGGAAAAATTGATCAAAAGTTTGGCAAAAGCAGTGTAGTGCTAAAGCCCCAACTTTTAGCCCAAATCGCATTTAAATGTGGTGAAAGATGGAAAAATTTTGATGTTTTTTATTTTCCCTGAAGAGGTTCAATACTCCATTGTGATGTCATAGTCATGTTTGTTTTCCCTTAATCACACCATTGTGCTGTCATAGACATTTTTAAAAGAAGTATGGTTGCACTTCAGTGCTTCCACTTTGAAGGATTTTATCCCGAAATCGGGATTTTTCAACGCTTCGAAGGATAAAAAAGGGATTTGAAGAAAAAAAGGATTTTTTAGGGATTTTTAACAATTTTACAAGGAAATTTTGTCTTAAAAAGGGATTTGTTCTTTTTAGCAATTTTAAAGAAAATTTTATTCATATTTCCTTTCAAAAGTTCTAAAAACGACTGGAATAACGATGATCAGCTGGTTTCCATCGTCACTCGCCATCCGGAACCCCTCTTACTCCCTGTCCCATCCTCGCTTTTCTATCGCTTGATTTCTTTTATCGTCACTTTGGGAATTGGACGTGATTGCAGACTGTAGTGAGAGAGTTAGTTCTCAATTCTTTGAGTTAAAATTAGGTAATCCGTTGATTTACAGTTGAAGTTGAGTAGCAATGATAAAGTTCACTGAGGTTCGACGTACAGTTAGGTATGATAAGCTTAGGCTAGTGATATCTTTAGTGCTAGTGATATGTTTAGAAAAGTTAGTTTTTGCCTATGCTAACTGATGGTGTCATAATAATAGAGGCTATGTAGTATGTATACAACATGTAGCCTATAGATAGTGTACACAGTCAGACTGAGTCAGTATCATGAATAGGCCTAGTATCCTGGAGTTTTTCGTCACTCAAATGATTGTGAAGGCGTTACTGACAAGGAGAAAAAAGAGATAGCCTAGCCAATAGTGTTAAGTTAGCGGATTAGCGCATCAAGGAAAACTAAACTAAACACAAAAATAAATTTGTTAATGGATGGATAATTCGTTGAAACTGGACATTTACCACCTGTACATTTTTGCTATTAGGGATAGGTTAGGAGTCCAGGTAGGAAAGATGAGAGTGGTAATTGGTAAATGATGTCCAGGACTCCAGGTGGTAAATGTCCCAGAACCGACTAACTGACAAGCAGTTTTTTAGCTGGACAGTGAACAAAGGAAGTAAACCATGTTATTGTAAAATATGGGCTGCTTTTGTGCAGCCTACTGTTCTAATAAAACAACGTTGCTTCGACATACCGGTGCTACTGAATAAAGTCGAGATTAAAATAGCTTTAACTGAGATTACTGTATATTATAATAACTTTAAAGTTGTATTAGCACCTTTTTTAACCTAAATAACGTTAAAAATAACCTCGCCTATGAAGGAAATTTTGAAAGATTTCCGACTGAGGAAAAAAGGATTTTTCAGGACAAAAAAGGAAATTGAAGAGGATTTATCAATTGTCAGAAGTGGAAGCACTGTAATGCACTTATCTATCCAAATTGAACTACTGTAGTTTTCAGGACTTTGAGACTTTAGCACTTTTCTGTTTTTTGCCAAGCTTTTCATCAATCTTTCCTCTACCCAATAAAAAAAAAAAAAAAAAAAATTAAAGTTACGCATCATGGTTTTATTGGTGCGTAACGACAAGAGGTCAATTCTCACTCCTTTTTACTCCAGCGTAGTTCCCAAATAAAATAAGTTTTCATCTTTGATGTTTGTTTTGTATCTTTATCCTGCATTGCGGTAGCCTAATATGGGTAAAACTTTATTCTTGTCAGGAAAAGTATTATGAAGCATTTATTCACTATGTGAACTCTGCGAGCAGTGCTGAAAAACTCCACTTTAAAGGGAAACTTTCTTCATTCATGGTTGGTAGTTACTAGCAATAGTTAACATGGGTGGTGGGCATTTGAAAGGAACATTAACCTAAACCTTTTCTGACAAATGCACTTACTTTTGACAGCTAAAAATATCAGTGATAAGATCTCTTGCATTATGTCACAAATGATCTGCAGGAAGCATCAATGACAAAGTGTCTAAGACCTTACAACACACGAAAAGAATACTTCTGTTTCAACATTTATAAAGCATATTCATCGTTGTTAAGCTATCAGTTAAAAAACATGTTTAAACAAGCTATTGGCAATAGCTTGCATTAGTAAATTACTACAAACAAGGTAATGTGTGTTCTGAATACTGCCATCTTGTTTTTGCCCAAATTTCGTCAACCCATTGAGTGTGTACAAGAATAACCAGTAGGCCTACCGGTATGCTAACATCGTAGGCTACCTTCCATAAAGGGCACTTCCATAAAAGGAAAAAGAAAATAACTCATCTACATTATGTCATGTATCAAATTGCATTAATTAAATGTTTGTCAGGTCTACTGCCACAAACATGCCTGAGAATGAAGAAGAAAGTGAAACAACGTAGGCTATAGGGCTATGCAAAAAACATATGCTGCTGCCAAGCACACACACTTAGGAATTTCAGCACACCAATAAACCAATTTTACCAGTTTAATGTTTTTCAAGAGCACAATAATGAAACTAAGCTGCAAATTGTAAAAAATTTGCAACTTTTCCAGTAAAATATGAAAAAAACCAAAAAAAAACAAAAAACGCGTGTTTTTTTGGCCCAAGTTTTTTTTGAAAAAAAACGGTTCGTTTTTTTTGCATCTACAACTCTAAATGCGGCTCAATGCAGCAACATAACCGCCAGAATGGAAGCACACTCTTGAAGTAGAGTTAAAATCATTCGACTTTGGCTATTTTCAAGCACCGGCTCCGACTCACAGTTAACAAATTTCTTCCGGCATCGACTCTGCAGCCCTGTCTCGCCGTATGGTCTGGAGTAATGTGATAACTTCGGTAATTAAAGTAGGCTATGGTTTCAATAAAGTAACTCTTTTAGACTTGTGAGCATCCGCTTCTATCACAAAAAGCCCACAAGCTTACCGACAGAAAGTAACCGGTTGATGTTTAGCTAGGAGACGTTCCTGGCAGATCGGGCACACATCATCGTCAGTTAAACTCCGTTGTTCTAACTCCTTCCTTTCTGAAACGTTGAAACATATTTTAGCTCTACATCTACGAAATATTGTAAGACCTTGGGTTAGGTCGGATATCAATATCATTTTTACAGTCCGGATAACGGATATATCCGATTATTTATGTTTAAGATAACCATTTAACCAGATAATAACCGGTAAATATCAGGAAACCGATCTTCTAAACTTTACAAAATAGTCGATTATAAAATCATCTAATTGTGACACAGTTTATTGTAAATGTCCACATATAACGCGTAAATGAATAATCCCGTATTTTCAACATTTAGTTCTTCTGCAACGCATTTCTCATAAAGCATCGATTGTAAAATAAACTACACCGGAGTTTTGTAGCAAAGAGCCCACAGCCCCACATCCACCAAATGCCTTTTCGGCATTCACAGTCGAAGTGGGCTGGATGGTAAGTTAAGCTTCATAGAGAGCCCGAACATTGGCTGGCTGTTTCCATAAAGCTTCGCAGCCTTCACATTTGCATTAATTTGCAAGCAACGTTACAACATTATATCCGGATATTAGATAGCAAAAAACGTGCGATTAATCGGTTAACCGCTATCCAGATCCTATCTAATCCAACTCTGGTCAGACCTTAAAATAAAACTTCATGCTTGAAAATTTTTTGACAAAATTTTGCGTTAGAGCCTAGCATGTGCTCCAGTTACAAAACACAACTACAGTGTATAAAACAACTTGTAGCAGATGTTTCTCATTTCTAATAAAATCCACACAAAAAATATTCACTAAAACACTTTTTTCTTGATACCTCCACTATCCGGTCTATTGTCTGTGCTCCGCTTTGCTGGTAGTTGTTCTGACGTCACTTGGTTTCTAGTTGGGTTTCTTAAAACTTGGTTGATCTCTCGTTCAACCAGACCTAGTTGGTACGATACTGCACATATGAAAATGTACATTACATGTTAGTTTGGAACTAATATTGTTCAGTAGCAACTAGGAATGTGAGTCGTTCTATTTTTTTTTTATAAAAGCGTGTTGTTTTTGAAAAAAAACATGCGCAAACAATTTCTGTTTTTAACAAACAATCTGTCTAAAATTTAATTTAGCAAATAATGCGTCTAAAATCTAAATGCTGGAACAAAATTTATGACTTTTTATGAAAATCTTCTTTTGACTTCCCCAATGATCCAAAAGGATGCATTGTAGTTACCTGAAAAATGTATGAATGGATTGGAAGTAGTATAAAACAAAACAAACAAAAAAACGACACTTATCTAAACAGATAAAAAAAGAAATTGAAGATGTTACAGGTGAGAAATGCATAAGGGATGATGAGGGTAACCTCTCGCTTGATTACAAGAGTAAGAAGTTAGCTTCTGAGAAATATTACGAAAAGATGCTCAATGAAGAATTCTCTTGGAAACGTAACAGTCTCTCCTCATAACCTATCCAAGGACTACCCATAATACATCACCAAAGACATGATAATTAAGGCCCTCACAAGGATGAAAACTGGAAAGGCAGCTGGCCCCTCTGGCATTATAGATGAAATGCTCAACGCATCCGGCGACAAAGGCATCCAACTCATCACGAATCTAGCCAATGATATTATCAGAGAGGGCGCATTACCGAAAGATTGGTAGGAGAGTATCATTATCAACTGTTACAAAGGCAAAGGGGATGCCCTATAAAAAGGTAACTACAGAGGATTGAAGCTATTAAACCAGGTGGTGAATGCGATTGAGAGGGTTGCCGACAAAATCATCATCAGAGACACAGTATCCGTTGATGAAATGCAATTCGGTACAATCCCAGGACGAGGCACTACCGACGCCTTCATTGTCCGACAACTCCACGTGACATGCTCAGTGCAGGTGGAGGTACCGATCTCAGCACTACTACAGTGCAGACAGCCTGGGGTAAATTCAAACAATTACTACCCATACTCACCGACAAAAATATTTCCCTCACAAGCAAAGAAAAGGTCTGCAGTAGCTGTGTCAAGAGTGTGATGCTCTTTGCAAGCGAGTGCTGAGCTGTGACAAAAGAAGTACTGGCAAGAATCAAAAGAAATGACAACGCAATAATGCGATGGATCTGCAACATTAGACCAAAAGAGATTCAGTACACCGCCTCAGACACACTATACAATATACATGCCAGGCTGGGCTTGCCAAAGATTGAGGATGTTCTTCAATTCAACCGTCTCCGCTGGTTTGGACATGTTGAAAGGAGCAACTGGTGGATAAACCATTGCTGAGATGTGCCAGTTCCTAGCACAAAGAAACCTAAAAAAGGTAAAGGGATTCCCATACTTGATTCAAGTGTCGGGTATGAGAAGATAAGGTTCCTATTGTACTAAGCCTTCGGTAAATAAAGAAACCTAGAGGTCCCAGAAAGATGTGTGCTGAGAACATTAAGGACGACAGGAAGCGGTGGTGTATGAACAACACTAACTTCTTGGATCATGATGAGTGGAGGCTGAGAATATGCCTTGCCAGACTCCGTTCTACCCCAGCATCTAGGAAATGAGACCGTAAAAAAAGAAGACGACTAATAAAACATTTTTAACCATCCCTAGTAACAACTGCATATGATGGTATCTGATATCCCATATAATGGAAGGAAAGTAACAAAAATAATGAGCAGCATATTTAAATATATTGACAACAGAATAGTGTGCCTTTATCTTTTGTAACTTATGAGGATGAGTGGCTTAGTAACTCAGTCACCTTATGCGGTGGATGAGTTACTTTTCTACACTTGGTCACGTGTCTCCCACCAAAATCAAGAAAAAGCAATTTTTCGAATTTTGAAAAATTTTCTGGTTTGCTTCACTTGCTGAATCACATTGGCGTCATTCCATTATAAGTGCTCTTGAACATAACTTGGGGCACCCAACTTCAAATGCATCCAATTTGCTCTTGATTCAACATTTTTGTCTGGCAACTTGCAATAGGCTTATAAATGCCTGATCTCTCTGTGAGTAAAATATCTTTTAAGGATGTTTTTCCGATAATGAAGAAATTCACTTTTAAGATTGCACCTATTTATTCGTATTTTTAAATATTGTGTGTATCACATCACTTCCAAAGTGCCAGCTGTTATAAATACATTGTATTTGATCTTTGATGATTATGATCATGATGATGATTATGACAAAAATTGTTGAATCATGAGCAAATTGGATGCATTTCAAGTTGGGTGCCCCAAGTTATGTTCAAGACCACTTACACAGAAAACCAGGCAGTTTTTGACCTCATTTTTGAAATCCTTGGCCCTAAAAACATACAATTAGACATTTTTTTCAAACAATTTGAGTCAGAATTGTAGATTTCAGGCCAATTTTGTAAAACACCAAGGTGTACACTACAGTAGCGCCACAAAAATGCAAATTTTCAATACACAATTACTCGAAAATCAAATAAGATAGAGAAGAAATTTAAAATGCATTCTTAATCATTTCTTTGTATCTAAATGGATGGAATAATTGTCCGGCAACAAGACTTCAAAAATCGGAAACTTCACTCTGTCAATCTCGGTGACCACTGACCGGGACTGCGTCAGTGATTCAAAGCCTCTACATTACAAGTATGCGAAACTGCCAGGATTAAGCTGTACAAGAAGCTTTCCCAGTCCGAGGATAAAGATTCAATCAATCAATGACATAGAAACAACGAAACGACCATACCGTCTAAATTTTTCATACGCAATTACTCGAAAACCAAATATGATAGAGACAAAATTTAAAATGTATTCTTAATCATCTCTTTGTATCTTCAAGACATCCAAAAATTAAAAAAATGTGAGAGGTGAGGGTATTCACTGTTCACCATTGGTTGAATTATAATGGAATGACCCACGTGACTAGCGTATTTACCTAACCGGTGGCATTTGGTACGTCGCACAAGAAATTCGGTCGTGTGCCTATCAAAAACTTCAAAAATCAAGTGTTTTGAAGTAAAAACATCGCTTTAAATTATACAATTACTTTAACTTAACATGTTTCGGAGGTAACAAATGTGGTTATAGGCAAATTGTTCGTAAGCAATTGTTCGTAAAGCAATTGTTCGTAAGCAATTGTTCGTAAAACAATTGTTTATAAACTGTTTTTCGTAAAATGAAATCTGTAAAACAATTCTTCGTAAAGCATTTCTTCGTATATATACATCAAATTTTAACTGCATGCACGAAAAAATGCTTTAGGAAGAACTGTTTTACGAAGAATTAATTTTACAAACAATTGTTTTACGAACAATTGCTTACGAACAATTGCTTTACGAACAATTGCTTACGAACAATTGCTTACGAACAATTTGTCAGACACCAACAAATGTATATGTATGTATGTAGTGCCTGACAGCAGCAAATGTAGCACTTATCTTCTACATTAGAAAAAAGATAGTGTAGTTATGGCAGCTGTTACTCCAACAAAAATGTAGAGTAATTCTTGCTATTGCTACCAAAAAGTAGATGCGCTAGTAGTGGCAGGCTACCTATGCATGCAGGCTGTGTCTGAATGAAAGCTACCTCTGCATGGCGTGCATGCCTGCTTTTTCGGCATACAGGTTGCCTCTAGATAGTGATCTCTGCATACAGGCTGCCTCTACATGAAGGCTAATTATGCACACAAGCTGATCTTAAACTTAAAGATCAAGCCCATCTCTGATTGCTATAAAATAATATATATTCACAGATAGATGACACCAACGAGTAAAACAAAGTCCTCACATTCATTTCCTCTATCCAGCTTGAACTTTTTCAGCAGCACCCAGCAAATGTGCTTGCATGGGATTTTTTCCTTCTTAAACGTGGGGCATCCACATACATGCGGATCGCCTAAGGACACCTGAAAAAATCTGTTATAAGATTCTTTTAGAAAAACAACATGCAGGTGAAAGTCAGCTTGATGGCAATTAGATTAGAAATAGCTTTTAAATAAACTAAATTACATTCAATCAATTTTATAAAATCATGAGAAGACTATGAAATGTTGAGCAAACACGACAACAAGTAGTACTGCTGTAAAAGTGCTATGTCATAAATCTATGATCTGTGTTCAGCTTGAACATTGTCACTCTTTTTCTTAATTTAATACCAGTCAAATGGAATGTCAAGTCTGCTACCACAACTATTGGCCACTTATATTTAAACAAGTATCATCATCATCATATACAGCCTGTGGTAGTCCACTGCTGAATGAAGGTCTTCCCCTTTTCTTGCCAATTCAGTCAAACGTGCTGTTTGTTGTTCGACTTTTTTGTCAATTTTGTTTAATCTCATTTTTGGCATTCCTCGATTGCGTTTGTTTTCCCAAGGTGTACAAGTTGTTAATTTGTAGTCCATAGTATAGCAATCAAGTATAGCCAACAATAAAACGTTTTCTCTGCCATTAACAATTACCTTAAATTTTTTTGTTTCACCATCTTCTTTCAGTAGAAATGATGTTGGGCCAACTTCTCTTAGGATATATATCGTTGCATTGAGTGCTTGATGTTGATGCCAATTCACACCATCAGATGAAGTTCGTTGCCACTGAACTTGTCGTGACATTACTTATACAACACAAACTTATTGGTGACTTATGCTAAATCCAGTAATGAAATACCATAACAGAAATGGACACCTGGAAAGAAATTTGGCAGACCAACATACTTGATACAATTGAAACATTCATGATGCAAATGGGAGATTAATTTGAATCTTTGGCTACTTTTTGTAGCGGGCTTTGTAGGCCTATAGCCTGAGCTATCCGCTTATTTTGTAGCAAACCTATAAAGCAATCATCATCATCATCAACCAATTTTGATTATACAGGCCATGAATTAATCCTCATGTTGAGGGTGTGGCCTGTCTGTCTGTCGAGGGCAAAGTCTTCCTCATTTTTCTTGAAGCTGACAGATGATGAAGATGGCATCAGTTGCACCTCGGCCTGGCATGAAGTCGATTACCTTTCATTGATCTGAACTTGTTTCCTAATCAATTGTTCTGTCACTCTCTCAAGTATTTCATGGTCTGATCGAGCAACTTCAAACCTCTATAAATTCCTCTATCCAGAGCATCTCATTTTCCTTTGTAGATGTTGACAATATACCGTATTGCTTTTTTCTCAATGGCTATGGCAATACCTTTTCCTGATCACATGTGGTGGCTTTGCAGGCAGACTCGATCCTGCATGTAGAAATTGGACTTTGTAATGCTCTACAGCAAAGGATGACTTAATAAGTCAATCCCATGCACGTATGTTAAAAGGACTTGACTTCCTAGCCATATGGAAATCAGTTGGCATGACTATTTTGTGCATTTTAAATTTATGAATATCTTTTGAATTAATTTGTAATACAAATTTAATAACATACAGCAGAAGAGAAGCATGGAAAGCACACATAGAAAATATTCTGAATAAGAAAAATGCATAGGATAATATCACAGAAGCTAATTCAGTGGAAGGGAAAAGGTCACTCAAACAAATAAAATGGTGAAAACAATGGAGAAAAGGAAACAGCATAAAACGGCCAGTTAATCGGATGTGAATACGGAGATGATGAAAGCAACTAGAGAGCTCGGAATTGAAGTGATGATACAACCAGAGGTGGGCAGTAGCGCGCTACGTTTGTAGCGCCGCTACTAGTGGCGCTACTTTTTAGTTGGAGTAGCGGCTGCAGTAACGTCGCTATTTTTTTTCAAAAGTAGCGGTAGCGGGAGAGGCGCTACTTTTTTTCAGTCGCACTCCCGCTACTTTTTAATTTAAATTGAAAAAAAATGCTTGTTTTTTGCAATACTGGCGTGATCAAGCAGCTATATAATCGGTTTGGTTGCAAAGTTTCAGTCTTTTCTAGCTGACGTCAACTTCTTCGGCGAATATCTCCGTGTGATGAAGCCTATCTGCCAGGCTTTAGACATTCTCCAGGGCGAGTCGAAGGCGTATTGCGGGGTCTTGCTTCCAACCATCATAATTTGCGGGAAGAAGTTGACTGAGATCAGTGATCTTGTGACCTGTAAGGAGTTGAAAGTGAAAGTCCTTGAAGGGGTGAAGAAACGATTTAACAAGTGCTTCAACGACATGAAATGCGTTATGGCATCATGTCTTCATCCCTCCTTCAAGACGTCGTGGCTACAACTTTTGCACTACGTTTCCACGAATGATGCTGACGCACTGCGAGAAAAAGTCAACACAGATGTTATTCGACTGTAGCGGGAGACATCAAACCAGGTTGATACCGAGAAGAGTGACACCAACACCAGTCATGACTCCAATGAAGTATTTTTTAGAGTGTTAGCGCCATCCCGTGAAACGTCGATGGCAGAAGGAAGCAGCAATTGTGGACGCCTTTTTTCTGACAAGAGCAAGTCCTTGAGCTTTTCGAATACCGAGTTAAAACATCTGTTCAATAAATACAACACCCCCATTCCTTCCTGTGCTGCGGTGGAGAGACTTTTCTCTGTTGGAAAAGATGTGCTCAAGCGAAAGCAGGCAGGACTTAGTGAATCTCACTTTGAAATGCTCGTGTTTTTGAAAGATGCGTAACGATAAATTTCCCTTAGAATGTGTTTTCTATAACGACATTAAGATGACAGCGTAAACGAATGATAACATTCGTTTTCAAGGTCATTTTTGCATCACTAGGGACTTGAGTGTTTCCTAGTGTCATTTTAGACAAAAGTAGCAGAAGAAGTAGCGGTAGCGTGCGCTACTTTGGCCCGAGTAGCGGTAGCGGGTAGCGCGCTACTTTTGTAAATTGGTAGCGGTAGCGCATGCTACTTTAAAAGTAGCGGGTGCCCACCTCTGGATACAACTTTGTCAAAAGGTACTGGATGGTGATGGAATGCCACAGCAGTGGAAAGAAAGCATTGTTGTTCCACTGTTCAAGGGAAAGGGGGATGTAAGAAGTTGCAGTGCATATAAGTATGTATGAAATGAAATCGATTGAAAATTCCAGAATGAGTATTAAGTTCTAAAAGTATTGGAAAAGCGGTTGAGAAAGGATGTAAAATTGAATTACATGCAACTTGGCTTCAGATTTGTTCATTTTAAGAAGAATGCAAGAAGCTATTACAAGGAAACAGAGAAAAAACTTAACATGTGTTGCCGATTGTAGAAATGTTGTTGCCAGGAAATTATTCCATCTATTAGATGCTAATAAATGGAGAGCAGTCCTTAATGTGCGTTACTCAAGCGTACACCCCGAGAGTCGAACCAGCGCCGCTTGATCATCAAGCTTCTTTGTTCACAAAGTCAAACGCTAACCAACTGAGCTATCAGGACAGATCATTTTATGAGTAGATATTTAATAACTATCAGTTTGTAAAGTTTAATTAAAACAAAATAAATGAAAAATTGCATTTTTAAAGAAAAGCGGCTTTCCTATATTATATACTGTACAATTTGTCCAGTAGGCTACTGTAGCCTATATCCTATACTGTAACTGTACTGCAAAGTCTATTCTAAGATTTTATTTTTGTGTACAGTATTTTTAATCACTTCTGTAATACAATTTTTCAAATCGCACTTTCATTCGCATCTTTCTTCGGTGTCAGCATCCCTCACAATCACCACATACGGTAAGGCCTGCAATCAAACTTCCAGCTTGGTAGGAGTTGTAGACGTCCTTGAATTGAGTAGGAGCACCAATAAGCACCACACTAAATAAACATTGTTGTCAGTCTCAAGCAAAAACGTTTTCCGCTGAGCTCGCGCGAGGGTCAACGATAGCCGTTTTTCTAAGATGCCATTTGCTGCTAAGCAACATGATACACCACAAATCCACGTGAAGTCGCTGCAACTTGTGACGTCACCTGGCCACATCAAAAGCAGATTGATAAGTGGGTTAATCTATAGATTTTCTCAACCCTGAGTCTGAGGACTTCCAAGGCTCTGAATGAGTCCACAATCACGTCAACTTTACAAAAAGAAAACTGCTCAATTCCTTTCTACACTTGTCTACCTGTACACCTTGACTTAGATAACCGCATGGTTTTTTCGGTGCCTCCATGGTGTAGTTTCCATATCAAAAAAGCGATTTGTTATATCTACTGATGTGCAGGGCCGGATTTAGCTGATGGGGGGCCCGGGGCACTTTTAGATCGGGGGCCCCCCGTGCAAAAAAATGTTTCGCGCCTACGGCGCGAAAATCCATCTCTACGTCTACAGTAGCATCAGTCCAGTACTGCATAGCATTTTGCAGAAACTTTAAAGGCCAAAAGGAAAAAAATAACACAAAATCACATTTTTTTCACATAGGGGCCCTTCAAAAGTCGGGGGGCCCGGGGCAACTGCTTCCTCTGCCCCCCCCTAAATCCCGGCCTGCTGATGTGTAGGCTACATTGAAAATAAATGTGGAGCTATGCCGAAATAAACTTGATTGATTGTGTAATATTTCTTGAACTTGTGTGACAATTTCTACAGCGTAGTTTTATCTATGATTTTACACAGTAAATTCTGTGTAGATTTAATTTAGCACATGACCATAGACTTAACAAGAAAGAAACTTTAATTTCGCTTTTATTTTTCATTGCTGACGCAAACATATAGAGAACGATAAGTAAACACACTTATTTGGCACAAACAAAAGGAAAAAAAATGACAAAACCAAAAGATTTAAAATTGGTCACAGCGGTAAACCATAATCTCTTCGTGGGAAAATTGTAACATAAAATTCCCGGATCCGTTCGTCTGCATGTAATGACCGAAAAAGAAACACTCTTTGAAACGTCTATTCAAAAAGTGTATTCCTGTAAAATTAGCCCGCGGCTATCGAAATCGAGATGCAACACCGTACACCACTAAAATTGTCACTACAGAACAGATTACTTGGATAAAAGACGGAATTTTTGTCCAGCTAGCAAGCACTAAGCCAACAGTTAAATGTGCGACTAACTCTCAAGCAACCATTTCACGAATGACCAGAATAGATAGCAATATCTCAAACTCACGTTCGCAGTACTGTGACGAAATAGTGAAACCCATTGTCACGCAATTCAAACCGGTGTTCAAAGGTAGTGATGCAATATTTCATCAGGTCTTACGACCGATGGTGCAATATTTGGACATTTTCTAGCAATTTCCATGACGTAAGATGCCAGCTAGGTTAAGTAGACCATAACGGTTTTTATATGACGTTTGATTTGGTGAACAATTGGCTGGAACATAGCGGCCCTTGGTTATGACAGTCTGACATGGCATAACTAAAAAAGAATTGACGACAATTGTGAGCCAATGAATAAAAACACATGATACACAAATTGTTTGAATCACTCACGTTTAAGTTAATACGTAAATACAAAGGGCATGCAAAGAATGAACAACAATACGGAATAATACACGACGATACATTGTTCCAGACGGTTGTTCGCCTGGTCAAACGTCATATAAAAACCGTTCAAGTCTACTGAATCTTACGTCATGGAAATTCCTTAAACATGAGCCAAAATTGCGCCATCGTCCGTAAGACCTGTGTCAAACCTGTTGAAACCGGTTTAAACCTGTTTCAGTTTAAGACCTGTTTGGACATGAAATATTGCGTCACGAACTGCTCTCGTGCCTTTGAGTTATCACAAATTTTTCTGATTCATTCTCGAAGTTGTTTGTTGGAAGTCGGTCGCACATTTAACTGGTTTATTTGGTGCTTGCTAGCTGGACAAATTCTCCGTCTTTTATCCAAGTAATCTGTATCGTAGTGACAGTTTTAGAGGTGTAAGGCATTACATCTCGATTTCGATAGCCGCGGGCTAATTTTACAGGAATACACTTTAAGAATAGACGTTTCAAGAAGTGTTTCTTTCTCGGTCACTACATGCAGACAAACGGATTCGGGAACTTTATGTTACAATTTTCCCACGAAGAGATTATGGTTTACCGCTGTGACCATAAAAAATAAAAGACGAGTTCTTGTCAGTTGGTAGGTCAAGAAGAAATTAAAGCATAAAAAATAAAAGACGAGTTCTTGTCAGTTGGTAGGTCAAGAAGAAATTAAAGCAAAAAAAAATAAAAAAACGATTTTGTTAGCTGGTAGGCCAAGAAGCACTTGAAGGCATAAAAATAAACGACGTGTTTGTTGTCAGCTAGTGCAGAAGAACTACTTAGAAGTACAAGAAATAATAAAAGAAGATTTGTTGGTTGGTAGTCTACACTCTTACAGAAGCAAAGAAAAGTAAAGACAATTCTTCTCAGTTTGGTACAGAAGAAAAATAACTTTGACATTCATTGGCAAGAAAGAAGATTAAAAGACAATCCATCTGTGCTTGTAGATTCAAGTGGAAGAATCCAAGCAAGTTTTGTGGACTTTAGGACTTCATACCCGTACAGCTACGGTATCGTGCATTTAAATTCTTTTTTGTATTTTTACGGTCTTTGCAGTTAAGTTTTTTATAACTACTGTAGCCTAATAATTTTGTGTGTTTGTGTAACTTCATTTTTTTTAATTGTTAATTTAGCCCCAACATTTAATATGTCTACACTCGGTGGCGACAAGGACTCGACCGCCGTAGACTCGACTGAGTTTAAGCCTGATGATGTTCTTTGCGGTCGGGCAGGCCATTCTGGGGAGGGACCCATTAACGATGAGGCTAAGTCAGTTCGAGAGGCCCGGCATCTTAGACGGGATATTTTGACTCAAATTGGGAAACTTTCTGTAGCCCTAGGTTCTTTGAGTGATAAGCAGGAACTGTTAATTTTTAGATCTAAGTTATCTACTTTAGAAGAGGAATTACGGCATTTCCATGCTCTTTTGACTAAAATCTTTAACTCTGCAATCTTGGCAGAACTTCGTGATAGGGTAGATCCCGAATTTAACTCGTTAAAAAATAACTTTGAACAAAAAGAAAGTGAGTTCTCAGATATGTTGGATGCTGACATACATCCTGAGGATAGCGCCTCAAATGTAAGCACTGGGATGTCTAGGACTTCGTCTCGGATAGTGGCACAAATTAACCTGCAGCTAAGACGAGAGGAGCTCCAGATACAAGCTGAGGCCATTCGAGCTGAGGCTGCCGCGAGAGCTGAGGCCGAAGCGAGAGCTGCTGAGGCTGCCGCGAGAGCTGAGGCCATACGAACTGAGGCTGCCGCGAGAGCTGAGGCCATTCGAGCTGAGGCAGCCGCGAGAGCTGCTGAGTTCGCACTCAAAGACGCTCAGTTGAGGGCTGAACAACGTAAAGAGGTAGTTTTAGCTGAATATCGATCAGAGGTGGGCTCTCGGCGTAGCTCTAAGAAGGGCTCTTCTAGACATTCCAGAAATGAACATCAATCGCAGTTTAATTTACATAACCTTTTCCAAACGCCTGTTCAACCTGTGAGTGGACCAGGGCAATCCACACGTTTTCCAGCTGTTTCAGGAGGTCTCGGGGCCGCGGCTAAGGGTCTTCCGAATGCTGTAGAGCCAAGGTCTGCGAATTACAGCCGAACTCCTCCCCCAGAGCGTACAGGTCACGGGGCCGCCATTAGCAGTAATGCTTTGCCCCCTTCACAGTTTTCTGCGCCGCTAGGTTTTAATCGCCCAGCTACACGTAATTTGGGTGGTTGTGAGAGGCGTATCGCGTCTCCTGATTTTAACGTGTGTGAGGATCGTGATCGGGCTGTGCACGTGACTGAGCCCACTCAGCCCCTTAAGGGATATAGCTTGTCTTCTCCCGCTAAATCGAGTTCTCAACAGCAGGATTGCTTTTTTGAATACCAAAATAGTAGGACGTTTTTCGATAAGGCGGCCTTGATTGGTTACGATGGTAATAATATGCCATTTATCTTCTTTAAAAATCGTGTTACGGCCTTAATGGCAGCTTCGCCCTTTAAGGGGACTTGTTTGACTTTGTTACAAGCAGCTTGTGTTAGGACAGCTGCGCAAACGATTGCTAATTTGGTTTCTGACACCCCTGGCTTGTCAGAGGAAGACAGGATAGAAATGTCGTTAGTTCGCTTGTCCCAGCGTTTTGGGGTTCGTGGAGGTCTTTTTGCAGAACCGGAAATTAGAAAGTATCGCTATGGTAGCAAATTAATTTCGACCTCTTCTAGTGATCTGAAAGAGTTTAAAGATGAATTGTCGCAGTGTTTGCTTTATGCGCAAGCTTATGGTCAGCGTGATAAATTAGAAGGACGTTTTGTTTTGGATTTGGCTAAGCGACTCCCGTTTGACGCTAAGCAGCGTTATCTTGACTTTTTAGGTGATCAGTATGGTGGCACTGATGAGCCTACTTTTCAGAGTTTGTTTGAATTTGTAGTACGGGAGGAAACGCGTAAGTCGACTGATTTTAGCATTATGCTAATGGGCGATTCTGGTGAGTCGCAGCAATTTAAAAAGTTTGGCAAAGGAAAATTGCCTTCATGTCCGGTTAGGCAGACGTCCGTAAAACCCCATGATGATGTGATGTCAGGGAGTTCGCAGTACTCGACTGTTGTTGGCGCACCGCGCGGTGGTGAAGCCAGACGTAAAAACCTACCGGCATGCATTTGTTGTTCGTCACGTGGTCAAGTTGAATATCATTTTTTGTCTAATTGTAAAGAATTTTTGCGCTTGACACCTAAAGATCGGAGAGATGTCATTGTGAAAGCTGGCAAATGCTTGAATTGTTTGCGCCAGCATATGGTTAGGGATTGCGTTCATGCAAATAACTGTCGTAAGTGTGGGCCTAACAACGATAGGAAACACTATTTTCTTCTGCATGATTTTTATGTGACGTCACGTGATTCTCTGGATTCGGTTGGGAAAGATGATGCTCGTGCCAGAGTTCCTGTGCGTAATGTTAAGATTGGAAATGTTAAAGCAGCCTTTAACCGCGTTACTGCTGCTCGTGTTTTGAATCCAATGACTGGCAAATCGAAGTTGGTGTATTGTCAGCATGATCCTGGTTCGCAGTTGACGTTTGTTTCGAGTGATTTGGTGTGTGAACTTGATCTTAAACCGTACGATAAAGCGTCGTTTAAAATGGATACCCTGGCTGGTCAGAAAGCTACTTGTGCTGACCTTGTCAAACTCAACATCCAGTCGTTAGAGACAGATGAACTGTTTTGTGATATAACTTCGGTGGTTAACCCAGCTTGGGCTGATGATGTTAAAACTTTACCGCATAAACAAGATTTAAATGGTTTCCGTCATTTTCATGACGTGAATATGTTTCATTTGAATGATTGTAGTACTGTAGATGTACTGATTGGCAACGACAACGCTTATTTGATGTGTGCAAAAAAAGAGCGTGTTGGTGAAAATCGTAGTGAACCACATGCTTTGCTCACTCCTCTCGGCTGGTTGGCTTGTGGTGGTAAGTCACCCTTAGATGAAAGCGTTGCTAAAGTGTGCAGAGTGCAGACGTCTTCAGAGTCGGATGTCATCTCTGGCTTTCAGCGTAAAATTGAGTCTCGTGATATGGAAATAGCAGACCTGAATAAAGTCATTCAGGATTTGACGTTGCAAAATGAAACCTGTGAATTGTCTCGCAATGATAAGTTGGCTAGAGAACTTGTTGAACCGAATATTGAGTTGAAAGATGGTCGATTTGAGATATCTGTTCCGTTGAAGGAAGATATTGATCTACCTAACAATTTTGTGTTGGCGTCAGATAGAGCTGCTGCTTTAAGAAAGAAAGCTTTAAAACAACCTGAACTTCGTGATTTCCTTACTGACACCATGAAAGATCTTAAATCAAATGGCTATATTGAGCGTACTGGTGAAGCAGGAAATGTCAAGGGATTTGAATGGTATTTACCATACTTTGTTACGTCACAATTAAAAAAGCGCATTGTTTACGATGGCAAGTCTGAATTTCGAGGAACTTGTGTTAATGATGTAATGTTTTCGGGTCCTGACTTGTTAAACCCTCTGGTAGATGTCTTGGCTAGATTTCGGCTTGGTAGATTTGGTCTCATGGCTGATGTGACTAAATGCTTCTTTCAAATAAAGTTACCTGAGTCGCAAAGGGATTTGTTTCGTATATTGTGGTTTGAAGATGATGACCTTGAAAATGGTAGGATGGTACCATTTCGTTTTTGTGTACACCCTTGGGGAATAAAGAGTAGCCCGTATATCGCTTGCTTGGCTATAAAGAAAATGATCGAGCAGAATCCCAGCAGTGCTGGTGAATTGACTCTCTGCAATATTGCAAATAATATGTACATGGATGATTTTATATTTTCGGCTGATAGCTTAGAGGAAGCTCAGCAAATCACTCATGAATCAATTGCTTTGTTTGATAGCCGTGGGTTTAAACTTGGTAAGTGGAGTGCTAACAAGGAGGCTATGATTGTCTTGTCAAATTTGGATAATGAGATGCTTTCACCTTTGATTCGTGACATTGACTTTCAGACTGAAAATATGACTTTGCCATCAGCGAAGACATTGGGTTGTGTGTGGCAAACCGAGTCTGACGAGATGCGTATCGCATGTTCCTTAAAGCCCTTAGCTAAACACACGCGCCGAAGTATGCTCAGTCAGCTTGGACAAAATTTTGATCCGCTAGGCTTTGGAGCGCCATTTTTTCTAAAAGCACGCCTTATACTTCAGCAATTGGCGATAGACAAGTTTGATTGGGACACCGAGGTCCCTGATAGCTTTGTTAAAGAGTGGGAGTCGTGGCTTCGCTCTTTGGACCTGCTTAAGGATTTTTCGTTACCGAGATGGTATTTTGCAAACTCTGGTGTGTGCAGTCCGGATGATATTGTTTCATATCAATTGCATGGGTTTAGTGATGCTTCGAATCAAGCTTTCTCTTCTGTTGTTTACTTACGTAGACTGGTTAACGGAGTTCCGAGTGTGTCTTTCGTTCTGGGTAAATCTACCATTGTTGTAAAAAATCAGTTTTCTTGGCCGATAGCTAGGAAAGAGCTTGTTGCCGCTTTGAATACAGCCAGACTCGTGAAGCAGGCCTACGACTACGAGGCATTGAAGATGCCCGACTGCCTTAACTATTTTTGGTGTGATTCTCGTACTGTGTTGCAGTGGGTTAAAAACCCTGATTTACGTTTGAATAAGTTTATTACGCGTCGAGTTGAGCATATTTTATTGTTGTCTGGAGCCCAGGATTGGCGTTTTTGCCCTACCGATATGAACCCAGCTGATGTTGGCACAAGGCCAAATCTTATTACAAAGAAAGAATTTCGAGAGTTGTGGTTAAATGGTTCTAGTCTTCTCTACCAGTGTGAGGAAATTCCATCTGTAGAAAATGCCACTCCAGTACCTGTCCATAGCCTATTGGTCACAGCGGTAAACCATAATCTCTTCGTGGGAAAATTGTAACGTAAGATTCCCAAATCCGTTCGTCTGCATGCAATGACCCAAAAATAAACACACTTTCGAAACGTCTATTCAAAAGTGTATTCCAGTAAAATTAGCCCGAGGCTATCGAAATGACTGGTGCAACGCCGTACACCTAAAAACTGTCACTACAATACAAATTACTTGGATAAAAGACGGAACTTTTGTCCAGCTAGCAAGCACTAAGCCAACAGTTAAATGAGCGGCCAACTTTCAAGCAATCATTTTACGAATGACCAGAATAGATATCAATATCTCAAATTCACGTAGAAAGTAACTGTGACGCAATAAATGAAAGACAATTATGAAGTCATTCCAACAGGTGTTCAAGCTGATGTAATATTTCCTGTTTAAACAGGCCCAAACAAGTCCAAACAGGTCTTATGAACGATGGTGCAATTTTGGCACATGCTTTAGGAATTTCCATGACGTAATATTCAGTAGACTTGAACGGTTTTATATGACGTTTGATTTGTACAGAGATTGGCCGTAACATAGCGGCCCCTAGTTATGACAGTCTAACATGGCATAACTAAAAAAGAATTGAAGGACAATCGTGAGCCAATGAATAAAACACATGATACACAAATTGCTTGAGTCACTCACGTTAAGTTAATACGCAAATACAAAGGGCATGCAAAGAATGAACAGCAATAAGAATACGCGACGATACATGAAATTGGTACCATAGGTACACGCTAAAATGACGCTATATACAATAAATTATTGCGATAATAACCGACTGTTCTGGGCTCAGACAAGTATCGGCCACCGCAGACAAAACCAGGCTCAAACCCTAACACTTAGGTGTTCTTTACGGGGGCGAGGCACGAAATATCCCTCAACACGTAGTCTACTTTCACTTTCCCCGTACTCTCATCATAGTTGCAGACGGCAACTTTGGCTCTACGAACCACAGGCTTCCCTTTCCTAATTTGTGGAACTACCTCATGCACCCTCCCAAGTTGATACTTCCCACGTTTACCAATGTCTTGGAGAGAACCTACCACTACAAGTTGACCAGGCTCCAAATTCTCGGCCATTTTTAGCCATTTTTTCCGGCCCTGAAGACCTGGCAAGTAAAAATCGATCCATTTATTCCAAAACTGCTGAGAAAGTGACAAATTGAACCGATAATCCCTTCTTAATTGGTCACGATCATGTGGTTGCCCAACAGCACAGTATGGGTCTAAGTATGGGGTCAAAAGTGAGGCAGGGGTGATGACAGTAAAATCCCTAGGGTCGTCACTCAAAGGTACCAAAGGGCGTTCGTTCACGATCCGAACGGCACTGCCTGTGTACGTAAGCAGTTCAATAAAATTGGGCTTACGAATTGAAGAGTCCAAAATGTGAAAAAAGTATTTGGTCACATCAGCCATGAAACCAAATCTTTCAAGCCGAAATCTAGCCAAGACATCTGCCAGAGGGTTTAACAAGTCAGACAATTCAGGACAAGAAGACATTACATCATTTACACAAGTTCCTCGGAATTCAGATTGTTTTAAAGCCTTCTTCTTTAAATCAGCAGCTCTATCTGACGCCAACACAAAATTGTTAGGTAAATCAATAACTTCCTTCAACGGAACAGGTATCTCAAATCGACCATCTTTCAACTCAATATTCGGTTCGACAAGTTCTCTAGCCAAAATATCATTGCGAGACAATTCACAGGTTTCATTTTGCAAAGTCAAATCCTGAATGACTTTATTCAGGTCTGCTATTTCCATATCACGAGACTCAATTTTACGCTGAAAGCCAGAGATGACATCCGACTCTGAAGACGTCTGCACTCTGCACACTTTAGCAACGCTTTCAACTAAGGGTGACTTACCACCACAAGCCAACCAACCGAGAGGAGTGAGCAAAGCATGCGGTTCACTACGATTGTCACCAACACGCTCTTCTTTTGCACACATCAAATAAGCGTTGTCGTTGCCAATCAGTACATCTACAGTACTACAATCATTCAAATGAAACATATTCACGTCATGAAAATGACGGAAACCACTTAAATCTTGTTTATGGGGTAAAGTTTTAACATCGTCAGCCCAAGCTGGGTTAACCACCGAGGTTATATCACAAAACAGTTCATCAGTCTCTAACGACTGGATGTTGAGTTTAACAAGGTCAGCACAAGTAGGTTTCTGACCAGCCAGAGTATCCATTTTAAACGACGCTTTATCATACGGTTTAAGACCAAGTTCGCACACCAAGTCACTCGAAACAAAGGTCAACTGCGAACCAGGATCATGCTGACAATACACCAACTTCGATTTGCCCGTCATTGGGTTCAAAACACGAGCAGCAGTAACGCGGTTAAAGGCTGCTTTAACATTTCCAATCTTAACATTACGCACAGGAACTCTAGCACCAGCCTCATCTTTACCGACCAAATCCAGAGAATCACGTGACGTCACATAAAAATCATGCAGAAGAAAATAGTGTTTCCTATCGTTGGTAGGTCCACACTTACGACAGTTATTTGCATGATTACAGTCTCTAACCATATGCTGGCGCAAACAATTCAAGCATTTGCCAGCTTTCACAATGACATCTCTCCGATCTTTAGGTGTCAAGCGCAAAAATTCTTTACAATTAGACAAAAAATGATATTCCACTTAACCACGTGATGAACAACAAAAACATGCCGGTATGTCACTACGTCTGGCCACACCGCCGCGCGGTGCGCCAACAGCAGTCGAGTACTGCGAACTCCCTGAAATCACATTATCATGGGGTTTTACCGACGTCTGCCTAACCGGACATGAAGGCAATTTTCCTTTGCCAAACTTTTTAAATTGCTGCGACTCACCAGAATCGCCCATTAGCATAATGCTAAAATCAGTCGACTTACGCGTTTCCTCCCGTACTACAAATTCAAACAAACTCTGAAAAGTAGGCTCATCAGTGCCACCATACTGATCACCTAAAAAGTCAAGATAACGCTGCTTAGCGTCAAACGGGAGTCGCTTAGCCAAATCCAAAACAAAACGTCCTTCCAATTTGTCACGCTGACCATAAGCTTGCGCGTAAAGCAGACACTGCGACAATTCATCTTTAAACTCTTTCAGATCACTGGAAGAGGTCGAATTCAATTTGCTACCATAGCGATACTTTCTAATTTCTGGTTCGGCAAAAAGACCTCCACGAACTCCAAAACGCTGGGACAAGCGAGCTAACGACATTTCTATTCTGTCTTCCTCTGACAAGCCAGGAGTGTCGGAAACCAAATTAGCAATCGTTTGCGCAGCTGTTCTAACACAAGCTGCTTGTAACAAAGTCAAACGAGTTCCCTTAAAGGGCGAAGCTGCCATCAAGGCCATAACACGATTTTTAAAGAAAATAAATGGCATATTATTACCATCGTAACCAATCAAGGCCGCCTTATCGAAGAACGTCCTACTATTTTGGTATTCAAAAAAACAATCCTGCTGTTGAGAACTCGATTTAGCGGGAGAAGACAAGCTATATCCCTTAAGGGGCTGAGTGGGCTCAGTCCCATGCACAGCCCGATCACGATCCTCAAACACGTTAAAATCAGGAGACACGATACGCCTCTCACAACCACCCAAATTACGTGTAGCTGGGCGATCAACAACTAGCGGCGCAGAAAACTTTGAAGGGGGCAAAGCATTACTGCTAATGGCGGCCCCGTGACCTGTACGCTCTGGGGGAAGAGTTCGGCTAAAATTCGCAGGCCTTGGCACTAGGTCCTTCGGAAGACCCTTAGCCGCGGCCCCGAGACCTCCTGAAACAGCTGGAAAACGTGTGGATCGCACTGGTCCACTTACAGATTGAACAGGCGTCTGGAAAAGGTTAGGTAAATTAAACTGCGATTGATGTTCACTTCTGGAATGCCTAGAAGAGCCCTTCCTAGAGCTACGCCGGGAGCCCAACTCAGAACGATATTCAGCTAAAACTGCCTCTTTACGTTGTTCGGCCCTCAACTGAGCGTCTTTGAGTGCGAACTCAGCAGCTCTAGCTTCGGCTTCGGCCTCAACTCTTGCGGCAGCCTCTGCTCGTGCGGCCTCAGCAGCTCTCGCGTCGGCCTCAGCTCTCGCGGCAGCCTCTGCTCGTGCGGCCTCAGCAGCTCTCGCGTCGGCCTCAGCTCTCGCGGCAGCCTCTGCTCGTGCGGCCTCAGCTCGTATGGCCTCTGCTCTTGCGATGGCCTCAGCAGCTCTTGCTTCGGCCTCAGCTTGGATCTGGAGCTCCTCTCGTCTTAACTGTAGGTTAATTTGTGCAACTATCCGTGACGAGCTCTCAGACATCCTAGTGCTTACATTTGAGGCGCTATCCTCAGGATGTATGTCAGCATCCAACCTATCTGACAACTCACTTTCTTTTTGTTCGAAGTTATTTTTTAACGAGTTAAATTCGGGATCTACCCTATCACGAAGTTCTGCCAAGATTGCAGAGTTAACAATTTTACTCAAAAGAGCATGGAAATGCCGTAATTCCTCTTCTAAAGTAGATAACTTAGATCTAAAAATTAACAGTTCCTGCTTATCACTCAAAGAACCTAGGGCTACAGAAAGTTTCCCAATTTGAGTCAAAATATCCCGTCTAAGATGCCGGGCCTCTCGAACTGACTTAGCCTCATCGTTAATGGGTCCCTCCCCAGAATGGCCTGCCCGACCGCAAAGAACATCATCAGGCTTAAACTCAGTCGAGTCTACGGCGGTCGAGTCCTTGTCACCACCGAGTGTAGACATATTAAATGTTAGGGCTAAATTTAACAATTAAAAAATTAAGTTACACAAACACACAAAATTACAGTAGTTATAAAAAACTTAACTGCAAAGACCGTAAAAAATACAAAAAAGAATTTAAATGCACGATACCGTAGCTGTACGAGTATGTGAAGTCCAAACGTCCACAAAACTTGCTTGGATTCTTCCACTTGAATCTTCAAGCACAGATGGATTGCCTTTAATCTTCTTTCTTGCCAATAAATGTCAAAGTTATTTTTCTTCTGTACCAAACTGAGAAGAAATGTCTTTACTTTTCTTTACTTCTTTAGACTACCAACCAATAAGATCTTCTTTTATTATTTCTTTGCTTCTAAGTGCTTCTTGGCCTACCAACTAACTAACTTCGTCTTTTATTTTTTGCTTCTAAGTGCTTCTGTGCCAAACACTAGACAGAGAATCGTCTTTTATTTTTTTTTGCCTTCAAGTGCTTCTGTGCCAAACACTAGACAGAGAATCGTCTTTTATTTTTTATGGTCACAGCGGTAAACCATAATCTCTTCGTGGGAAAATTGTAACGTAAGATTCCCAAATCCGTTCGTCTGCATGCAATGACCCAAAAATAAACACACTTTCGAAACGTCTATTCAAAAGTGTATTCCAGTAAAATTAGCCCGAGGCTATCGAAATGACTGGTGCAACGCCGTACACCTAAAAACTGTCACTACAATACAAATTACTTGGATAAAAGACGGAACTTTTGTCCAGCTAGCAAGCACTAAGCCAACAGTTAAATGAGCGGCCAACTTTCAAGCAATCATTTTACGAATGACCAGAATAGATATCAATATCTCAAATTCACGTAGAAAGTAACTGTGACGCAATAAATGAAAGACAATTATGAAGTCATTCCAACAGGTGTTCAAGCTGATGTAATATTTCCTGTTTAAACAGGCCCAAACAAGTCCAAACAGGTCTTATGAACGATGGTGCAATTTTGGCACATGCTTTAGGAATTTCCATGACGTAATATTCAGTAGACTTGAACGGTTTTATATGACGTTTGATTTGTACAGAGATTGGCCGTAACACCTATATCTTCGTGACGAAGAGGAGTCGCTTGACGTTGGACAGGGTGGTCTTCACAGATTGATCGAGGCCGCACCTTCTTTGTATGTTATGAAAAAGAGAATCGCTTATTTGGTTGCTTTTGTTGAATTTTTGTGCTGTAAAACGAGAAAGCGTAGCTTTGTGAAGCCAAAACTGGATGCATCTTATCTTAACAGTGCTTCAGAGTTGGCTGTGAAGTTTGTTCAGAAGAGCGTGTATGGCGATGTGGTACATTTAATGACCAAACGATCGCCGGATGCCCTTGAGGAAGTGATAAAGCGAGGTAGTGTTGGCGCTTCGCAACGTGAGAAGGAACGGTTGAAAGAATTACGTTCACTTAAAAAGTACAGACCTTGTGTAGATGACGCTGGTGTAATCCGCATTGAAGGGCGCTTAAGTAATTCTCCCGAGATCTCTCTTGAAGCAAAGCATCCGATTGTTTTGCCTTCGAAGCACCCCTTCACTAGGCTTGTTGTACTGTCGCATCATAATGGAAATGCGCACTGTGGAGTACAGCACACTTTGTTGTCTACGCGACAGAAGTTTTGGATCGCTAATGGTAATGCCTCCGTGAAGAGGTATCTTAATGACTGTGGTGTATGCGCGATTGAGAAAGCTCGACCTATAAGGCAGCTCATGTCTGATTTACCTTTGTCTCGCACAACTGCGCATAGGAAACCCTTTTTTGATTGCGGCTTAGACTATCTTGGACCTTTAACTTTCGTTGAAGGTAGAAGTCACAAAAAAGCTTGGGGACTCTTGTTCACATGTATGGCATCTCGCGCTATTCATGTTGAGCTGGTTACGTCATTGTCGCTGAGTGATTTTTTACTTGCCTTTACAAGGTTTACAGATTTACGTGGGCAGGTTAATGCTATCTATTCCGACAATGGAAGTACCTTTCAGGCAGCATCTAAGAAGTTACCCGAGTTGATAGGATCAGCTGAATTTCACAACGCCCTGAGACAGAGAGAGATAAACTGGGAATTTATACCTCCGTATGCTCCGGCGCAAGGTGGCGCCTGGGAGGCAATGGTTAAACAATTTAAAATTGCATTTTTTCACATTTTGGACTCTTCAATTCGTAAGCCCAAATTTATTGAACTGCTTACGTACACAGGCAGTGCCGTTCGGATCGTGAACGAACGCCCTTTGGTACCTTTGAGTGACGACCCTAGGGATTTTACTGTCATCACCCCTGCCTCACTTTTGACCCCATACTTAGACCCATACTGTGCTGTTGGGCAACCACATGATCGTGACCAACTTCTTCTTCTATCGAGTCTTCTAAAGTTTGTTGATACACCACAGATTGATAGTATAGTCTCTCTTTAGAAGTTTTAGTAGAATTCGCAGCTACTACTGTGTAGTGTGCTGACAGGGATCGCGACGTGAACGCTTCTACTATGATCCTACTTTCTACTTCTTCTACTTCTACTATGATCGTGACCAACTAAGAAGGGATTATCGGTTCAATTTGTCACTTTCTCATCAGTTTTGGAGTAAATGGATCGATTTTTACTTGCCAGGTCTTCAGGGCCGGAAAAAATGGCTAAAAATGGCCGAGAATTTGGAGCCTGGTCAACTTGTAGTGGTAGGTTCTCTCCAGGACATTGGTAAACGTGGGAAGTATCAACTTGGGAGGGTGCATGAGGTAGTTCCACAAATTAGGAAAGGGAAGCCTGTGGTTCGTAGAGCTAAAGTTGCCGTCTGCAACTATGATGAGAGTACGGGGAAAGTGAAAGTAGACTATGTGTTGAGGGATATTTCGTGCCTCGCCCCCGTAAAGAACACCTAAGTGTTAGGGTTTGAGCCTGGTTTTGTCTGCGGTGGCCGACACTTGTCTGAGCCCAGAACAGTCGGTTATTATCGCAACCATGGTATATAGCGTCATTTTTTGCGTGTACCTACTACCTATGGTACCAATTTCATGTATCGTCGTGTTTATTCTTATTGCTGTTCATTCTTTGCATGCCCTTTGTATTTGCGTATTAACTTAAACGTGAGTGATTCAAACAATTTGTGTATCATGTGTTTTTATTCATTGGCTCACAATTGTCGTCAATTCTTTTTTAGTTATGCCATGTCAGACTGTCATAACTAGGGGCCGCTATGTTCCAGACGGTTGTTCGCCTGGTCAAACGTCATATAAAAACCGTTCAAGTCTACTGAATCTTACGTCATGGAAATTCCTTAAACATGTGCCAAAATTGCGCCATCGTCCGTAAGACCTGTGTCAAACCTGTTGAAACCGGTTTAAACCTGTTTCAGTTTGAGACCTGTTTGGACATGAAATATTGCGTCACGAACTGCTCTCGTGCCTTTGAGTTATCACAAAGTTTTCTGATTCATTCTCGAAGTTGTTTGTTGGAAGTCGGTCGCACATTTAACTGGTTTATTTGGTGCTTGCTAGCTGGACAAATTCTCCGTCTTTTATCCAAGTAATCTGTATCGTAGTGACAGTTTTAGAGGTGTAAGGCATTACATCTCGATTTCGATAGCCGCGGGCTAATTTTACAGGAATACACTTTAAGAATAGACGTTTCAAGAAGTGTTTCTTTCTCGGTCACTACATGCAGACAAACGGATCCGGGAACTTTATGTTACAATTTTCCCACGAAGAGATTATGGTTTACCGCTGTGACCATACATGAAATTGGTACCATAGGTACATGCTAAAATGACGCTATATACAATGGTTGCGATAATAACCGACTGTTCTGGGCTCAGACAAGGGTCAGCCACCGCAGACAAAACCAGGCTCAAACCCTAACACTTAGGTGTTCTTTACGGGGGCGAGGCACGAAATAGCCCTCAACACGTAGTCTACTTTCACTTTCCCCGTACTCTCATCATAGTTGCAGACGGCAACTTTGGCTCTACGAACCACAGGCTTCCCTTTCCTAATTTGTGGAACTACCTCATGCACCCTCCCAAGTTGATACTTCCCACGTTTACCAATGTCTTGGAGAGAACCTACCACTACAAGTTGACCAGGCTCCAAATTCTCGGCCATTTTTAACCATTTTTTCCGGCCCTGAAGCCCTGGCAAGTAAAAATCGATCCATTTACTCCAAAACTGCTGAGAAAGTGACAAATTGAACCGATAATCCCTCCTTAGTTGGTCACGATCATGTGGTTGCCCAACAGCACAGTATGGGTCTAAGTATGGGGTCAAAAGTGAGGCAGGGGTGATGACAGTAAAATCCCTAGGGTCGTCACTCAAAGGTACCAAAGGGCGTTCGTTCACGATCCGAACGGCACTGCCTGTGTACGTAAGCAGTTCAATAAAATTGGGCTTACGTACTGAAGAGTCCAAAATGTGAAAAAAGTACTTGGTCATATCGGCCACGAAACCAAATCCACTAAGCCGAAATCTAGCCAAGACATCTACCAGAGGGTTTAACAAGTCAGGACCCGAAAACATTACATCATTAACACAAGTTCCTCGAAATTCAGACTTGCCATCGTAAACAATGCGCTTTTTTAATTGTGACGTCACAAAGTATGATAAATACCATTCAAATCCCTTGACATTTCCTGCTTCACCAGCACGCTCAATATAGCCATTAGCTTTAAGATCTTTCATGGTGTCAGTAAGGAAATCACAAAGTTCAGGTTGTTTTAAAGCCTTCTTCCTTAAAGCAGCAGCTCTATCTGACGCCAACACAAAAATTGTTAGGTAAATCAATATCTTCCTTCAACGGAACAGGTATCTCAAATCGACCATCTTTCAACTCAATATTCGGTTCAACAAGTTCTCTAGCCAAATTATCATTGCGAGACAATTCACAGGTTTCATTTTGCAACGTCAAATCCTGAATGACTTTATTCAGGTCTGCTATTTCCATATCACGAGACTCAATTTTACGCTGAAAGCCAGAGATGACATCCGACTCTGAAGACGTCTGCATTCTGCACACTGGGGCGCCGGAAGCGGGGGGGCAGAGGGGGCGGATGCCCCCCTGCCCTAAAATTTTCTTTGGATGGGGGGGCAGGGGGGGGGCAATGGTGCCCTTTTAAGGTCATGTAAGCTACTGGACATTTTGTAATATAAAAAATTCTGCTATTTTCTTTTAGCCTGAGTTAATTAACCTATAATCTTTCACTTTTGCCTCAAAATAATATTCACGACACAAAATGCTGTATCACAGTAGGTTACATCATTATAACATAGCATGATGCCCTTCCGTGCCATTGTTTTTCGTATACCAGCATGTAGTTCTTGTATCATTACTCGATAATGAGCCATTGTGTAGATCACAAGCATAATTTATTGAAATTCTACTACTCTCATGCTTCTCCAAAGACGGTTTTGTCACAACTATGTTTGAACTTACCAGCAGCTGTGAAAATCAAACGCCAATGATTCGAGGCACCACTAACAACCGTTTTGCATTGCAGAGGATCTAACGTAGGGCCGGATGGCCGGGATTTTGTTGATGGCAGACTTATGAGAAAAGAAAATGTTCCTTGCGGTCTTGGTTTTAGTTAGAAATAAGGTCTGGGTGATGCAGAGTTGTAGGAAAGTTAAGGAACGGTATAGACGTCTTAGCATAACAAAGAGTGTGAGAATCTGGAAGTTAAGAATTTTTAGAAAGAAACGTGTAAGGCGTTATGATATAGTGTCAAATCAGGAAAGGTGAAGAAATGATAGCTTTGCGTGGTAGGGTTAATAAAATATTATTTTGGAGGCGCTATAATCAACTATATGTGAGTTCAATGTTCAGAATACTGTAGGCCTATTGCTATTGTATAGGGAACCGTGATGAATATTCATCGCTTTTAACCTTGTGCAAAACGTTTTTCTCCTATGGTGTTTGCGTTTCTTAAAAAACTCACGTGTTGTGAGCAAAAATAATTGGTATATACGCAATTCTTGCCTTTTCTTTTAGCCTAATCTGAAAGTGCTTTATACAGGCTACCTCTGCACAAACAAGTTTTACATATAATTTTTGTTTTCAAATTCAAAACTCTATTCATTCTAAAAAGCGCTAACTTAGTTCAAAAATTGGTGTTCTAAATTCTGTAATTCGAACTCACAAAAAAAGAAATTCCTTGAGAAACAGCGGTTCTGCTGTCATCAGGGGATTATACACATTCGATAAAAGAACCTAGAATCCCAGCATTGGGTTATTGTAAAATATAACTATTTCTATATAAAAAAAAAAACGAAGACACCCCTGCACTATAATTAAATATAGCATCAGGCGTAGCCTAAAACGAAAGCCCGATGCAGACGAGATTGTAGAAAAGGGAACGAGCCACGTTTGTTGTCACTCGTGATTGTTGATTTGTTGTGACCTGTGTGACGGGCTTAGCTCAGAATTTTGAGTCAAAAGCATAGCCCTGAGCCCTGTAATCTTTATATTCCGTTTTGTTTTCTGTCTATAGGAAAAATAACATATCAGTTCATATACACTAGAGCCTAAGCCTATATTTTGACATAAGGATGCCTAACGCTTATCGCGTCAAAAAACAAACCCAAAAACTGCTGGTAAAAGCAGCAAATAAGCCTGGGCAAAGAAAGTTAGACGGATTTTTTGTGTCTTCATCAAGACCGTTACATCCTGTTGTAGAAACAGATAGTAAGGATAATACTGATTCCGATGTCGCTTCTACGGAAGTTGGAGAAACATCAGCTGATCCTAACTCCCCCAAACCGCATTCAACTTCATCATCCTTCGAGTCAAACTTCACCACTATAGTAAGCACTACAATGGATAACGATTTTTGGATACAAGGAGATGAATTTACGCAGGCTTTAAAAAAAGAAAGTGAGAAAGAAGGGCGTTTTTTTCAGGAAGATTGGTTTAAAAAATACAAATGGGTACGTTACCACTTAAAAAAACGGTCTGCTTTCTGCGTTGTTTGTACAGAACATCCACAACTTAATGATCCGTCACCATTTATTCATCGAGACAACGCTACAGGATTTAGAAATTGGAAAAAAGGAGCAAGCAAACTATTTGATCATGCTAACAGCGGATATCACAAAAGAGCCGAAAATGATGCAAAACACGCCATTAGTAGCGAAGGTGTAGATATCCAACTTGACCAACGCTTGAAACATCTTCAGCAGCAACGAAAGCAAGGGCTCATTTCTCACCTGAGCACAATAAAAACCCTGTTGCGACAAGGTTTAGCGATCAGAGGCAAAACAGATGAGGACTCTAATCTGACGCAATTCAACAAAGACAAATCTTTAAACGATTCAGGCTTAGAGCTGCTTCTGAAAGAAAGAAAGTTCTTTTCTCATAGTATTCTTTGTGAACAAGAAGTAAGTATTGTACTCCGAGCAAGAAGACATCTTCTTCGAGAAATAAGGTCTGCTGACTTTTATTCAATTATTTGTGACGAATCGACCGATATATCCAAAACGGAACAACTCTGCTTTTCTATTCGACACTGTGACCACGACTACGAAATAAAGGAAAATTTTATAGGTATTTATCCATGTACAGAGGGGATATCGTCGGAAGCTCTTTTGAACTATGTTCGTGACTTGCTAATTCGATGCAATGTTGATCAAGAAAAGATGGTAGGCATGTTATTCGATGGCGCTTCATCGATGAAATGCCTTGCAAAACTTATCAAGGAGAAAATTTCACGACATGCGCTATATGTGCATTGTTTCGCTCACCGAAATGAGCTTGTTTTTAAAGACGCTACAGCAAAGTCTCCATTGCTTGCTAACGCTCAAGACTTTTGTGAAGATCTGTATGTCTTGATTGGCGTTTCTCCAAAAAGAGTGTTGTTGTTTGATTCTATACAAAAAGACATGGAGGAATGCGAATCTAATGCTCTACGATTGAAAAACCTTTCTCGAACGAGGTGGACTACGCGAGGGTCGGCTGCAGATGTGATCATTCGGAAGAATCCCGAGCTGCAGAAAACGTTGCATGAGATAGCGGGCGACATGAGTGTAACCGCAGAATGTCGCGCTAAATGTCGAGGCTTGCTGAAGAAACTTCAAAGTTTTGAGAATACATTTCACGTTGCATGCTTGCGGGAGTTTTCTTCATTGTTAGAGATAAACTCTAAACGGTTGCAAAGCTCTAGTATCACTGCTGAAGAAGCTTCTGATAGCATTGACAAAGTGCATATTCGTTTGCAAGAAATGCGCTCAGACCAGGGATTTGAAAGAATTTCTACACACGTGAAACAGCACGTAGATACTGCAGATGATCAGCAATCAAAAGCAAAGCGTAAAAAAACTGAACCTTTCAGCTTTGGAGAGTATTATGTATATTCTCCCATCCCTGCAAATGCTGATCGGTCAAACTACCGCATGGATAAATTGAAGCAGCAGTATTATGAGACAATTGATGCGATTGCAAACGCTTTGAAAACAAGGTTTAACCAGCAAGGTGACCTTGCTATCGTAAGACAAGCGGAAAAATGCTTACTATCGGCTGCAAATGGCGCAGTGATGGCAAAACATGACATTATTAGTTTACAAGAACTAAGTCACTTCAAAGAGCTTGTTGATTTAGATACGCTCTCTGATGAGCTTAAAGAACTGCACGTGCACATCAAACTTTACAACAAGCAGAACACGACGACTTCGCCAATAACGAAGATAACAAAACTATCTACGATATGCGAGGTTTTAAACAAGCAACAAAGCAGCAAAGACTGTCTTTCGGAAATACACAAACTTTTGTGCATTTATCGAACAATCGCGCTCATCTCGGTCAATGCTGAACGCAGTTTTAGCGCCATGAGGAGAGTGAAAACGTGGCTTCGTACCACAATAACAGACAACAGTTTAAACAACCGAATGTTTGCGAGTATTCACAAACAGGTGATGGACACCATTGACTTAGAAGCTGTTGCAAATGAGTTCATTCGAGCAACCGACGAGCGTAAAATGTACTTCGGATTGGTTTGATATTTATTTATATACAGAAAGTTATACAAATTATCTCGTGGACACATTTTATACTTTGCAAGCTATGAGCGTGAAATTTATCTTTCGTTTCTTGTTGTTCAAGCTATTTCAATATATTTCATTATCTGTTTCACATTTCGATTTATATGGATAGGGGGAAAAAGATTAACGAACTGCCCAGCATTATCGCTATATCTTACCTTAAAACTTAAAAAAAAAATTGGCCTTTCGACAACAAAAGTGCCCTTTTTTTATAAACTTGCCTCCCCAGTCAAAAATCGTTCCGGCGCCCCTGCTCCCACTCTCGTCACCAAATGTCGCGTGGTCATACCAACTTTATAAAAACGTGACAACTTGCGGGCCATTTCAAATAAAATGATTGTGAGTGTGTAATCGAAATTGTTAAACAATAGCAAATAGAAATTTATTGCAAATGCCTGTAGTTGAGGTTTCTCTGATAGGCTACTATCGTTTCTACATCAATTTCAATGTTAGTGGTAGCAAGTCGGAGACTATCTTCCAGTGTTTCGTCTATCATTCGATTTCTGTTTTTAGACTTGACTTGCTTCATTCTAGAAAGTGTACTCTCACACATGTATGTGCTTCCAAACATTGAGTGCATTTTTAAAGCAAAATTTTTCAGTTTGGGAAATCTATCCTTGCTGACTAATTTCCAGAAGTACTCTGAGGTTTCATTTTTCCTTGACAGCAAGAATTGGTTGCACTGAAGCTCGCAGAGTTCGAGCTGATGTTCTGGTAGCTGTGTTTCCATATTAACATCCATAGGATTGTTATACAAATGGAGATTAGGTTTTAATCTGTCAAAATCTTTAAATCTATTCTCAAATTCACAAGATAAATCCTATCTTTCACAAAACGGGAGAATTCCACTTCAGAATCATTTACCACAAGTGCATGCAAAGAATCAAAGTGTGAAAGATCGTTATTTTTCAAGCATATAGCAAAAAGGCGCAGTTTCCGCTGGAAAGCTTCAATGTGTCCAACTAAATGTGAAATAGTTTGCTTTCGCTGCAAATTTAGGCATAACACATTCAAGCGCATTGTCATGTCTGTAAGGAAAGCAAGATTGCACAGGAAGTTTTTGTCGCATAACTGAGTTTGGTACATTTGTGTTTCACCCGATTGTTCTGTTTGAAGAAATGATAGTATTTCCTTCCGAAGACCAAAGAAATGTTGCAGTACTTTTTCCAGTACTAAGTACATATGTATAAAGTGGTAAATTAACTCTTCTAGAAACGTACGGTAATGAAACGCCTGTGTCTGTGCGCCTTGTTGCCGCCTCTAACTAAATTTACTATGTCGACAACTGTCTTCATGACATCACTTATTTGTAACATTTTTCCACAGAGTGCTTCCTGGTGGATGATACAATGTATAGACCGAGAGCCTACGACAGAAGATTTCACCCCATAAGGTACAAAAGGTTTGACCCCTTGAAGTTACTGGGGTCAACCATGTCACTCACAAAAAGTATGGAAGATTGACCGCACCGGGTGGATCTGGACCCTAGAACCCCCTAAAAAGCCCAAAAAGGGGGTTAGTTTCACCCCATAAGGTACATGGACCAAACTTGGTGAAAACGAAGTTCTATGTCAGGACATCACAAAAATACCAAATCTAACAATATTTTCGAGTGGAAAGGTGATGTAAGACTCCCATCAAAGTGACCCCCCAGGGAGTTAATTTCACCCCATAAAGTACATGGACCAAACTTGGTCAAAACGAAGTCTTATGTCAGGACATCACAAAAATATCAAATCTAACAATATTTTCGGGTGGAAAGGTGATGTAAGATGACTTCAAAGTGACTTCCCTTAATGTGACCCCCTCGGAAGGTATATTTCACCCCATAAAGTACATGGACCAAACTTGGTCAAAACGAAGTCTTATGTCAGGACATCACAAAAATGTCAAATCTAACAATAGTTTTGGGAGGAAAGATGATGTAAGACTCCCCCAAAGTGACCCCCAAGGCGATTAGTTACACCCCATAAGATAGGCTACATGGACTAAAGTAGGTTAAATTGAAGTTTTATTTCACAGCATAACAAAAATATCAAATCTAACAATATTTTTGGGTGGAAAGGTGATGTAAGATGTCATCAAAGTAACCCCCAGAGGGTTTATTTCACCATAGAGTACATGGACCAAACGTGGTCAAAACGAAGTCTTATAGGGCACCACAAAATATCAAATCTAACAATACTCTCAGTTGGGAAGGTGATAAAAGACCTACCCAAAAGTGAATCTCCTCCTATAGTTTAATTTACTTCATCCCTTACTCGAACCAACCTTGGTGTAACGGAAGTGCTATGCCAGGACAGTACGAATGAATTAAATCTAAAAATATTTTTATATAGGTTTTGGTGAAATACATTCACAAGCTGTCCCATGATGCATGAAATGGAACTATAGCCTACTTTACAAAAAGTTTTTGTATAAATCATATCCAGTCAATCGAAAAAAGGCAACAGGACATGACAATACATGGCTTTGTAACACCAAAAACAGAAAGTAGGCTACATAAGAAGCATATAGGCTACAGTAGCCAGAAAATTGATCCAAGATCTTGATACGACCACTAAATGTGGACTTAATCGAACAACTGACTATCCAAATCAAAACGTTTCGAAATGAATCATTTGGAACGTTAATTCAGGCAGTAATGAACATTTTCCAGCTGCTACCATAAATAACCCAATAAACCCAATGTAGTAAATTTTTGTTTAATGCCATTTGCTTCATGTCTCCAATCAGTTATTGTAACTGTTCATTCATAAACAGAGATTGTTTGTGTAAATGTAAACGGTCGTTTCTTTATTCTTCCTTGTCACTGCTGTCGCTTTCACTTTCTTTGTCTTATTCTTCAGATTCATACAATTCTCCTGTTATATACAGAGAAATAAAGACTGTACGAAACATTTGCTATTACGCACTACAGATATGCGTAACATACAATAGTAATTTTATTATCTTTTACAGACGTCTATTTTTCTTCGAATAATGCACCATTGCAACTTACTATTAACTGGAAAAAGTTCAACATTTATTTGTTATTTAGTGCACCCAGGCATTTTTCTCAAGATTGCAGAAACTATTGGTTACAGGTTCCTAAAACGAAACTTTACAGCCAATTATTGGCTAATGTTTACAGTAAGAAAGTAAATGACGGATAGACCAGAAGAAAATTTTATATTTATAAAGGGTAACCCAAGCGACATCCAATGCTGTTTACTTTCTTCTTGACTTTCCTGGATGAGATCAGATTCCACGCAGAGACATCAAAAGATGCTTTATACCCTTACCTTCAAACCACACCATTTTATAACAACCTCCTTCTTCTTTCCAGCCATACTCTAGCAGCGACGTTGCTGCTTGTTCACTTCTAGTTGAAGATAACCACAATCTTGTGATGAGATGTGTGCGCCTTGTCTTTTGGAGAAGTATTCGTAAACAAAGTGGTAGAGTACTACTATCTACAGTAGCTTCTGGTATGCATGATATCCTTTTATTTTCTTTTATGAGTTTGTAGCTGTCTAAAAATATTTGTAAACGGACTTCGTTGACATAATTAATTTTCTTGTTTTTGTACATGTTACACACAAAGTTCTCTATTGCGATGATAGTGTCTTCACTAATTTCTTTGTCTTGTCCGAGTTGGCTAAAAGCTGCCTGCGCTTCGTGGTTTCCTTGGAGTAATTTCAGCGGCCGCACTTTCCCTTTCCTGCTAAATGACGAGGTGTAATCAGAACCTGTAAAGGCATGATATGCAGGTAAACACTTGCAAATCGTCACAAGTGCGGTATGCAGCTAGTTGATGTTGATGTACTGCTGCGTGTTATTGATTTGCAAGCCAGCTTCTATCTATATCTTTAATGAAGGATCAAAAGTTCCATAGCAACCTAGGCCAATTACAAGAAAGTCAGTGTCAGACGTGCGAATAACCACATTGCTTGAGGCTGGTACATCGCAGACAGCTTGCTTTATCTCTGTATATAACAGGAGAATTGTATGAATCTGAAGAATAAGATGAAGAAAGTGAAAGCTACAGCAGTGACAATGAAGAATAAAGAAACGACCGTTTACATTTACACAAACAATCTCTGTTTATGAATGAACAGTTACAATAACTGATTGGAGACATGAAGCAAATGGCATTAAACAAAAATTTACTACATTGGGTTTATTGGGTTATTTATGGTAGCAGCTGGAAAATGTTCATTACTGCCTGAATTAACGTTCCAAATGATTCATTTCGAAACGTTTTGATTTGGATAGTCAGTTATTCGATTAAGTCCACATTTAGTGGTCGTATCAAGATCTTGGATCAATTTTCTGGCTACTGTAGCCTATATGCTTCTTATGTAACCTACTTTCTGTTTTTGGTGTTACAAAGCCATGTATTGTCATGTCCTGTTGCCTTTTTTCGATTGACTGGATATGATTTATACAAAAACTTTTTGTAAAGTAGGCTATAGTTCCATTTCATGCATCATGGGACAGCTTGTGAATGCATTTCAGCAAAACCTATATAAAAATATTTTTAGATTTAATTCATTCGTACTGTCCTTCCGTTACACCAAGGTTGGTTCGAGTAAGGGATGAAGTAAATTAAACTATAGGAGGAGATTCACTTTTGGGTAGGTCTTTTATCACCTTCCCAATTGAGAGTATTGTTAGATTTGATACTTTGTGGTGTCCTATAAGACTTCGTTTTGACCACGTTTGGTCCATGTACTTTATGGTGAAATAAACCCTCTGGGGGTTACTTTGATGACATCTTACATCACCTTTCCACCCAAAAATATTGTTAGATTTGATATTTTTGTTATGCTGTGAAATAAAACTTCGATTTAACCTACTTTAGTCCATGTAGCCTATCTTATGGGGTGGAATTAATCCCCTGGGGGGTCACTTTGGGGGAGTCTTACATCATCTTTCCTCCCAAAACTATTGTTAGATTTGACATTTTTGTGATGTCCTGACATAAGACTTCGTTTTGACCAAGTTTGGTCCATGTACTTTATGGGGTGAAATACACCTTCCGAGGGGGTCACATTAAGGGAAGTCACTTTGAAGTCATCTTACATCGCCTTTCCACCCGAAAATATTGTTAGATTTGATATTTTTGTGATGTCCTGACATTAGACTTCATTTTGACCAAGTTTGGTCCATGTACTTTATGGGGTGAAATAAACCTTCCGAGGGGGTCACATTAAGGGAAGTCACTTTGAAGACATCTTACATCACTTTTCCACCCGAAAATATTGTTAGATTTGATATTTTTGTGATGTCCTGACATAAGACTTCGTTTTGACCAAGTTTGGTCCATGTACTTTATGGGGTGAAATTAACCCCCTGGGGGTCACTTTGAGGGGGGTCTTACATCACCTTTCCACTCGAAAATATTGTTAGATTTGATATTTTTGTAATGTCCTGACATAGAACTTCGTTTTCACCAAGTTTGGTCCATGTACCTTATGGGGTGAAATTAACCCCCTTTTTGGGCTTTTTAGGGGGCTCTAGGGTCCAGATCCACCCGGTGCGGTCAATCTTCCATTCTTTTGGTGAGTGACATGGTTGACCCCAGTAACTTCAAGGGGTCAAACCTTTTGTACCTTATGGGGTGAAATCTTCTGTCGTAGGCTCCCAGACTAGTAGTGTTATACAATCCACACCATTTTTCTTAAGCAAACCTACTAATCCTTTGTTATGACCAGTCATAGCTTTCGCGCCATCAGTTACGATGCATGAACATTTTTCAAACCCTCCATAATTATGAATAACAGACTCGAGGGCAGCATAAATATTTGAACCTTTTGTACCTTCATTCAAGGAACACATTTTGACCAGTTCCTCTTGCACAGTAAAATTGTCATCAACAGTACGTACGAATATAAGAAGCTGACCTGTGTCACTTATATCCGTACTCTCATACACTGCCAATGAAATGCAGCTTTCTATTACACTCTTCAGTTTTGATGATGCATGTTCGCCAAGATCACGTACTCGTATCGCAATAGTCTGATGAGACAGTGAAGCTCAGTTGTAGCCTACTGACGAGACCTGATAGGTTGAAACAGTATAGGCCTTGCTGTCTACAACATCGAATTTAATTTTTGACACTTTTTATCCAAATGCTATACTTGTTCTAATTGAAATTACTTTCTGTAACATAAATACAAATTAAATCAATACTGTGAAAGCTCGCGGCCGCATGCGGCCCGCGGGCCTGCAGTTGGACCACGCGGTTATAAAAGGTGTTAAGCAAGGAGATGTCTTGTCTGCTATCCTGTTTTGCATCGTAGCTGCTGCAATAATCTCAGAAACAGAAAATTAGTGTACAACTGGATTCACCATTGGCGGTGATGTAATATCCAACTTAAGCTACGCAGACGATATGGCCATTTTGAATAATTCTAAACTGAAAATGCAGGAATACCTAGATGCTTTGTCAAAAAATGCTGCTAAATTCGGCCTCCAAATAAATGTGTCCAAAACCAAATGCATGACAACCGACAAAACTAATAACACACTCAATCTCACTCTCTATGGAAAACAAATAGAACAAGTACCAGAACTCATATATCTTGGCCACCAACTATCCGCGACCAACGATGGAAAGACTGCAGTGCAACACCGAATTGGCTTAGGCTGGGAAGCATTTGAAAAGAACAAAAAGATTCTAACATCCAATAGACTCCCAAAGCAAAAATTTTCAACACCTACGTTTTACCAGTCGTGCTGTACAGTCTAGAATGCGTAAATTGGACATCATTAACCATGAAAAAACTCACTACCTTCCAAAATCACATCATGAGAAGCATGACCAACAAAAGGTTACTTGATCACACGAAAATAGAAGATCTTCTAACTTTGACAAAACTACATCCAATTGCAGCAATAATACAATCAAAAGTTTTAAAACTGTTCGGCCACACTAAAAGATCACAATTCGGAATCAGCAAAGTTTGCACAGAAGGCAAAGTAGAAGGAAAAAGAAAACGTGGCAGACAACCAAAACGATGGCAAGATAACATTCAATCATGGACCGGACTCAACTTGACGACACTGGGCGAGTTGGCTCAAAATCGCCACTCTTGGAAGCAAATAAGCCATGTTGATGCGCAATCTGCCGCAGGCGGAGATGACGACTGATGATGATGCTGTTGATAACAATGAATTCTCTGGAGCCTTTCCAGTCACAAACGGCGTAAAACAAGGCTGTGTCTTGACACCTACTTTGTTTAGCATGATGTTTTCAGCAATGCTGACAGATGCTTTCAAAGAAGAAGACTACAATAGTATTTCAGTTCGCTATCGTTGTGATGGAAACTATTTAACCTGAGACGCTTCAAAGCAATCACCAAAGTGACCGAAACTGTCATTCATGAACTTTTGTATGCGGATGACTGTGGTCTGAATGCCTGTTATAAAAGTGAAATTCAACAACAAATGAATAAGTTTGCCTTTAGCTGCTGCGACAACTTTAGACTAACAATCAGCACTAAAAACAAAGGCAATGCAGCAACTAGCCCCAGGAAACTCGTAGGCTATGACGAACTATTCATGATTGTAAACGATTAGAAACTTCATGTCTGTCAAAGCTTCTAGTAACTTGGGACTTCAAGTAACTCTTTCTAACACAGTCAGGGCCGTTGAGAGGATAATTGATAATACCAATGATATTTTTGATCCCCAAATCAAAACACTTCTAAGAAGAACGTAGGTGCTATATCTATTTAACGACTCCGAAAACGTTAGCTTATTGTTTTGTTTTTTGTTTTTATTATGTTAAATGTAGTGTTGTTGTTGGGTTATGTCTGTTTATGGTTTAAAAAAGTTACCTCTCTACCCAAATTGTAATATTTAAAGAATATACGCTGGTTTCTTTAAGTTTTCGGGCCCCTAAAATTATCTCGGGCTGGGGGTCCAAAAGTCTCACCTGGACCCCCCTATCAACGCTACTGAACACAGCCACTATTGACTTAGAAATCAACAGCAGAATCGCCAAAGTATCTATCACTTTCGGTAGATTGAAGTCTATCGTGTGGGAGAGGCGTGGAATCAGGCTGTCCACAAAGCTAAAAGTATACAAAGCTGTTATTCTGACGACCCTTCTGTATGCGTGTGAGGCCTCGACTCTTTATAGGAGACACGAAAGGCAGGTGAACCACTTCCACTTTTTCTGCCTCCGAAAACTTCTCAAGATTCGATGGCAGGACAAAGTCCCAGACACCGAAGTTCTCAGTAAAGCGAACATGCCAAGCACTCTCACCATCATAAAAAAGGCACAAATCAGATGGGCAGGCCACGTCCACCGGATGCCAAAGATACTTCAGCCTCGATGACACTTAAAGCACTAAAGCTTCCATACAAGAATTTTCTCTCGATGTTGATTCTTGGGAAGACTTAGTCGTAAAACAACCAACATGGCACAGTCTCATTTCTGAAGGTGTAGAATCAGCCGAGAAACAACGTACGCTATCTGCTGTCAAAAAACAGAACAGCGCAAGATCTGAGCCTTGAACAAGAACTCATTGCCAACCATCCTTCTCGTGTCCATCCTACAGCAGAAGCTTCATTGCACAGATAGGCGCCATCAGTCATCTCCTGCAAGAGACGAAACAGAACTCTACATAAGAACAGCCCAAGTAAAAACAAGCTTCCAACAAATGAAACCAATTCTTTGCAATAAACATATCTCCTTAAAGACAAGGTTTAAAGTTTTAAATTGCCATTTTTATGCTGTTTTTCAATACAACTCTGAAACCTGGAATATCTCAACAGAAATGGCAGAAAAAATTAGTGCTTTCGTAAAACCCAACGTCTTTCATGGCTGGCAAAGAAGACAAACAACAAAGTTTTATACCAAGTAAAGCAAACCAAATCTCTGTTTAAAAATATTAAAACCAGACAATATAAATTGTTCGGCCATGTAAGCTAACAAGAAAGCAAAAACTGGAGCATCTCTCTTTAACTGGTAAAATTTTTGGAAAGCAGGCACCTGGTAAGCAAAGACAAACTCATCTGAAACAATTTAATGACAAGGCAGAAACAATCATTCATAGGACTACAGCATGTCAGAAATACTTGGTCTAATTATTCATCCGAGACCATCGATGCCTGGTTCAGGCAAGGCAATGAAGAACAAAAAATTCAACTCCATAGCACTTTTCATTGCTAAAGTATCAAAGATGGTTGAGGTACAAAAATAAAGGTGGTCCTATACTCAATTATTAACTTTCAGGGAATGAGAAGATGAGGTTCTCATCACATTAGGCCAGCGACACTAACGAGAGGAGGGTGGCCGGTTCCTTTCTCTGCCGCCTGTCAAAGGCGGTATTGGCTCCTGAATAATTGTGGAGTAAAATTCAGATACTGTATTTTCAATTGGAATTCACAAATCGTGTGAAAACGCAGCATAAGTGCCAGGAATAAGCTAAAACAAACAGAGGCTTGAGCACTAATGCAGGTAATGATTGGTTATATCTGCACATTAACTCTTGCTTCCGAGAGAGTGTGAGTTTATTCTTTGCTTAAATGAAAGAAGTGAAGTTTATATTTCTCCAACACTGAAAGATTTTGCCGCCAAAACTCATTGTTTTCGAGGCCCACTTTTGAATAGGTAATTGAGATTTTGAATTTTTGAGAATGAAAAAGAGAGGTGAGGGGTGAAATGGTGCTCACACGGTGCTGTTTATGCTGGAGAGTGAAGTGGGGAATTCATAAAAATTGTAATATTTTATAACCGGTAGTTAGCGCTAAAGATTTATCAAGATTGGGCTGGATGAAGTTTAGAATTGAGTAGCCAGCGTAGTCTAGTGGGTTAAGGCTAGGGAATACATTTTGATGATGTGGGTTCGATTCCCACAAAAAAAAGTTTACGATTGAATAAATAATATGTTCGTTACTTTCAACTGAATTTCTGTCAAAACCATTATGGTCATTTTTGCAATAATGATGATGATGTTCCTTTTCCAAAAATGGCCAACGAGTTTGAATCAGAGTTTAATATGTAGTTTACGTGCATGGGTACGAAGATGACTGATAAAGCCTATCTTTGCCGTGAAGCTTCTGCTAGCTACAGGATGGACACGGGAAAGATGGTTGGCTAGAGTTCTTGCCCAAGGCTCAGATCTTGCGCTGTTCCCGTTTTTTCGCAGATAGCGTACGTTGTTTTTTGGCTGATTCTGCACCTTCAGAAATAGACTGCGCTATGCTGGTTGATCTGCGGTTAAATTTTCCCAAGAATCAACATCGAGAGAAAATTCTTTTATGGAGGTTTTTAAAGTATCTTTGAACCGTTTTCTTTGACCACTCAATTGGCGTCTGCCGTTTGTAAGTTCATCGTGTTTTGGAATGCGATGGTTTGGCATTCTTTGGACGTGGCCTGCCCATTTAATCTGTGACCTTTTTTATGATGGTGGGCACGTTTGCTCTACTGAGAACTTCGGTGTCTGGGAGTTTGTCTTGCCATTGAATCTTGAGAAGTTTTCCGGGGCAGGAAAAGTGGAAGTAGTTCATCTGTTTTCGTGTCTTCTGTGAAGAGTTAAGGCCTAACGCGAATAATACTGTAGCCTATATCAGACTAACATAGATCTTTGGAATCATTGTTTATCGGAGGCATTCTAACGCGCAAGACTAACTGAATAAAAGAACTGTTTAGTTATAATTGTCAAACATGATGATTCTTCACTCTTTGTGATGAAAATGAAAGCCAGATGGATATAAATACACTGAAAAGAGAATACTTTCTTCTTGTGATGAGGTAAGATTTTTTTCTGATGTGAAGTCTTTGAACAACATACCACTACACTGTGAGATTATTTTGAAATATAAATTTCACGACGGTTTGGAATTTCACTTCTCTTTGATGTCACAAATATTGCTAGGCTACTAAGTCTGGTTGGTTTCCATTTGAACATCTTATTTGAGGCTTTTCTGGTATCCGATAGTGGTAGCTTCTTAGCATTGTATGGTTCTTACAGAAATACATTTCCAAAAGTGTCCCTTTCATGGCTCTCTTGCCTCAAAACCCTGTATTGGACTATACACTATCTCAGATTGTGAGTAGGCCTAATGTTGCGTTTTTGAAAGTAGATTTGCCAGTAAAATGGGCAAACTTTGTTTGTTCCCTCTAAATGTTTTACTCTCCTGCGACTAAGAGAACTGGTAATCAGAGTTATTTGTAATCGTAAATTTTGGCGTTTGTGGTTATTTTCATGTGGATTGATCTTCAGGAAGTGATTTTATTGATTTATTGCCAAGGTGATAAGTTTGAAACTTGTCGTTCCCACGATGGTGTGGACATATTGAGAAACCAAGCGTTAAAATTTGAAGCGTAAAATATTGCGATGCTTGCCTCCAAGCATATTGTCTTGTGTGGGGCTGATGTCACTGTTTTTCACAGTCATCTTTGAGCACAGCCCAGCAAGCTTGAGTATGATGGAGAGCTCAGCCGGGTCTGTTCCGAAAAACAACAAATTTGAAATGCTCAGCGGTTTGTATCAAGTTTCTATGACATATTTGACTTGGCAGCTAGACGTGGAACAAACCCAGAGTAACGTTGATTCAATGTAAACATGGAATCTCTAACCTACAGATAGTGATCAGAAGATTTGCAGCTATCTTCTAAACAAATTTTCGGTTGAAACAAAGTAGCAGGGTAGATTTACTGTTTTCATAATGATAAAAACTCTAATGAGGTGATCATAAGATTAAATGTCGGAGAGAATTAGGATCAAAATAGCGAGAAGAGCCGATTCGGCTCAGGGTCCACGTTTGAGCAACGCATTTCAAGACTGTTCTCCATTCAGCGCCACCTGAAGGATGGAATAATGCAGACAACAAGACGTCAACAATCGAAAACTTCACTCTGTCGATCTCGGTGACCGATCCAGCGTCAGTGGTTCAAGCCTGTACAAGTATGCGAAACTGCCTGGAATAATCCCTGGATCCACAGTGTTCAACCATCTTGAGTGGTTCATCATACCTGGACTCCTACCTATATGCGAAATGAATTGATATATTTCCAACTTTCACTGCTCTGTGCATGTGTAGAAGATATTTTTGGTCAGTGCTGAGGTCATTTTCATCAATTTCAATCTCTGGTGCAGGAACTGCTTTATATTTTACAACATCTAGTTGTGTGACAGTGACTAGCTGCTTTATTATGGGCCCAGTGAAGCTATCAGGTCTGCTAATATTGCCATGTCTTTTATAAGATGCCTAAAAGGCAATTCATTACTATGGAGTAGGCATATTGACCATTGAAGTGGCTTTTGGAAATGATCTTCCAGGAGCTTTATCACGACGCCTTTTTGATCTGTGTTTATTGCGGTTCCATCGCATCCAATTGCCATTACATTGTCGTAGCTAATTTTATTGGATCCAAAATATTCAAGAATACCGGTAGCTATTGACACATTAGATCAGTTGGCTGCAGTAAAATGACCAATGAAATGATAACTTGGCTCCTCAAGTAAAGTAATGTGTTCTTCAACTTCAAAATGTTTTCGAAGTCGCCAAGCAATTTCATTTTGTTTGATGGTTTAATCTTTTCGGCCATCAAAATATATGCTTTGCAAATTTATGCACATGATAGACCTACTTTCCATTTGAGTTGTAAACCTCATTTTTTTTCTCGCTCTTCTCACTTTGCTTTTATCTATGACTGATTGAGATTCGCTATCCGTTACAACTCCCGCATCTTGTAGAAATGATGAAGCAATAAGTGCTGCAGACCTATCTGAAATACCAGTACGATCGCATGATTCAGCAAATACTACTAAACTAGAAGCAACCTTGCTTTTTCTGGGGTTTTTCGAGGCAAAACTGGGTTGATAATCAAAATCTTCGCAGCGTTCTTCATTGGATGACAAAGTTTCTGAGCTTGAGCAAATTAAAGGTGTTTTAACTAAAGCGCTACTTGTGCCTGCTCTTGGGTCCTCACGTAAAGAACGGAATTGTTCTGATCTTGCGACTCTCCTCGGAAAACGTTTAAAATTAGATTTTGTGGCCGATCATGTTTATCAATCACCATTATGCGAGTTGTTTTTTGATCAAGAAGGAACTGTTGTTCTGTAACAGGGACACGATTTTTCTGCGGGCAAGTAGCCTACATTGCGGAAAATTGGAACAAGTTAATGGACAGAACATAAATGAGCGTACAGCGTTAACACTATCTCGTCCTTTTGCAACAAGTTTGTTTATTGAGCAATGACAAAATAGCATCTCAAATTGGTGAAAATTCAGCATTTTGGTCGTCGATGCGGGGGCAGTAAATCTTAAGCTCCGAACATGCCTTTACATAGGAAAGTTCTGGGTACATCCCACTTACAATTTATAACTAGCCAGTAGAAAAATTATAAAAAAAATTATGTTAAAACGGAAAGTGAAATTTCCCCCTTTTTTTTTTTCAAAAAATTGAAAGTTTGACCCCCCTGCGGGGGCAGAAGATGCACCCCCAAACTGACAAAATTTTGCACACGTAATTTTTTCATGCATGTGCCACTTTTTATGACTAGCCGTTTTTGAATTTCGAAAAAAAGTCAAAAACGGCCCACCCTATAATCCACATTCCACATATTATGCTCTTCGTACAAACACGAATATTTGTGATGTGGTATACTATGGTCTTCGTTGCAAACAAAATTACGAATATGCTTAGGAAAATATTTTTCTTCGTGCGGATACTTTCTTTTGTTCGTGAAACATCGCTTTGTTTGTACGAATATACTTGTGTTCGTACCAAGGCTTTTTGTACGTCATAATCTTTCAAAAATCTTCGTCAAAACTTTTTACGAGGATGATCACAAATGGTCAAGAGTCAAGACCATTTATAACTTTCAAGAAGAATTTTACATGTAAAGTTAAGAGCTAGACCCAGCATGCTTGCTTGACTTCATTGCAGTCAATAGGTTTTAGGATATACAAGCATGTGCTTCTGTGAGCATATTTGTAATGCATTTTTATAGCCTGTTTTTTCTTGGTGAAAGATATTACGACGTGGAAATGAAACTCAAAGTTGCGACCGACAAGACAAACGTGTCGGATATTTTTTCGGACAAGCATTTTCGGACAAGCTAACTAAATAAAAGCATCGAGAAACACGCAACGATTGAAAGCAATAGAGTGGAAAACATACAGACAGACGAATAGTTAGTTGTTTAGTTAATTAGCTACGGTAGTTACTGTCAAGAAGTGAAATTTATTGTAGTTTATAAATATTTGCAGATTCCTGATGAGGGCTTAAGTTAAGCCGAAAACGTTTGAATGTTGAACTATTTGTAAATATGTAATATACTGTTGTAATGCTCAACCCTGTGTTATTGTTGTGTCTTGCCTGTCTTTGGTATAAAAAAGCAAACTCTTTCCCGAAACTATATTATATGAAATTAATAATAAAATATTTTATTATGGTAGTTAACACATTATTGCAGTGCTTTGTGCGACCCTTATCTAAACTTAGCAACTGAATTCTAACCTGTCGTTGGGCTATAATGTTTCAATAGGATTGCATATCACAAACATACGGTTAATGCCTAGAACTGCCACTTGTATCAGGAGTCCACTTTATTTTGTATGTTGATGTAAAAGCGGCTCTACATGATGCTTTGTTGTTTGATGTATAACAATGAGCATATTGACAGAAGGCACGCGAACACCCATTCGTTAGCAGGACTGCGTTGGCGTCGGAGTCGTGGTAAAGGCGGATGAATTTTTATCTTGTCCGGAGTCGGACCTCACAAATTGTGAACCTGAAGTTGGTCCTAGTTCAGTTCTTTGAGTGATCAGCCATATCCTGATATTTCCACTTACAACTAGAACAAGTTTATTGCGCACAGTTACATTTAAAAAAATATTTTTGTAACTGAGATCACAAAAGCAACTCGCATTGATATGTAGACTTCAAAACGTGTGACGTAAACAACCACAAAATATACAATCAAGCTAAGGAAACCACTAGCCACTGGAAGCAACAAGCAAGAAAAGTGACAACTTCATTCCATAAATGTATCGTTTTTTTGCGTTGATTCAACAAAAATCAACCTGAAACTGCAAAACAAAATGTAATAAATAGGTTGCTTAGTGGACTGCCAAAGGGACACAACAATGATGTCAGTGAACAAACAATGGTCAATAAAGTAACAAACACTCTATCTAGAGGACTGTGCAATTTACTACAATAACAACTGTAGTTGGAAGGAAAAATGTCGGTTGAACAAAAATAAACTTTTGCAATGAAATGAATGACCTAAAAAAGTGATGCTCTTCTAGCCACCAGCACTCTAGTAATGTTTGCATGGCGGCGTTTTAACTGAACTCACTAGGAAAGTAATCACCATTTCTCGGTTGATAAAAGAATAACAAGCAAGCAACAATCACTCTTTATGCCTTCACTAAACATGCGACGGCTTATTTCCCACATAAGGACAAAGATTTGTCGTTTCAAAACCTTTGAAGGAAATTTGCAAACGTGAAGCTGATGTTGCTTGACAACCTCGAAAATTAATCTTGGTAGGTTTGGTCTCACCAAATCGAAAGTGATCGAGTGCAAAGAAAAAAATTATCAAGTAATCCTGCAATGAAGCCCAAAGCACATTGAACGCAATTGCTGGGAAAGTGTGGCCAAAGTTTGGCTGAGGATGAAGTTTTGATGGAAACTTAAATCCATTAATACATTTTTGTCTTGGATTAAAACGAAACCCAGTGATGACAAATTATTGTGATTCCAAATTAAAGACGGCAAGGCGTCAAGCTTATTGGACCTTTAGATTTTGGGGTAATTACGATGAATAAGATTGTTGACACTAAAATTAAACGGGTTGGTGACACAGTGAGCGCCGTGGGGAGACGATATAGACGAAGACCGACTTCCTGAACCGTACTGGTTTTGCTGTTGGCTTGGTGGCATGACTGACCCTCCATATCCAGCACTGTTGATAGAATCTGGACTTGTGGGAGTCGAAATATTTCCTGATATCCCGTACCTGGAGCATGCCTCCATGATGCTCCCGTTCATTCTGTGGGTACCCATGGAAGTGGGGCTGCGTTGGGTACCTGGAGTTAGCGGGCTTCGGGCGTGACTCCCATTGTCCATCGATTCCACGGAGTGTTGTTGTTGGACTTCCGGCTTGACGTGCATCCCTGGCATCCCGGATGTGTCCTGCCCATACATCCCCCCGTTGTGCACCCTTCCAGCCTGCTGTTTCATTCCAGCTAGACTACCGGCCGAGCTCGTATGTTGGTGGAGGTTGGGGGCCGGGTTAGGGCTTCCATCTGCCCTGTTATCTTGATTGGTATGGGTAGAGTTGAGCAGAGACATCGGTGGAGGTATTTGGGGCAAGTTGAAGTCGGTTGGCCTCTCTATGGCGTCCTTGCCCAAGATATTTGATTGGTCCCGACGTTTCCGTTTGCGCCTGAAACACAAGAGAATTGGTTGATATCTTTTCACAACACCCTGTCACGATACGTTTGGCGACAAGCTAACTGCGTCAAAAAAAAAATGGAGAGAAAGTATTTACAGGTTAACGTGTGAACTTAAACTAGAATACAATAAATCTAGTTTGTATCCCTGTTTGCAACCAGACAAAACAGAATATACTGTGCTCAATATATGCTTGAAGTTATCAAGTTAACAATCAAAACTTTACAAAGCAATAAAATGAATCATATGAAGCTTCATAATCATATGAATGCTGGGCGATGAAGAGGATTAGACAAATGCAAACGACAGAAATGAGGATGGTTTGTATGATGTGTGGAAAGACGCTTCTAGAAAAAATTTGAAATGATGTATTAAGAGAGTAGACTGACGTTGAAGAGAACTGGTGGGGTCTTCGTTTAAGATGGTTGGACATCTTGAACCAGATGGTCCTAAAATCGCACCTCCAAAAGCCCCAGCGCTTGAAATCTCGACGCTCTTTTTTCCACCACGCTGCAGCTATCTGCAACTCCAACTTCCACATTTCCGAAGTTTGGAATAGTGAATGGAAAGAAGTCGCGAGACCAGTTCCATTCACGGTCCTTCCCAATATCAATGCTCCACCAGTAGCAGAACTAACTCGAAAGGAATGGGTGAAGCTCAATCATTTGCGAACTGGGGTGGGCTGTGTCAATAGCAACATGTCCCATTGGAGCCTCGCCGACTCACCATTTTGTGCATGTGGCTCAGATTTTCAGACTGCATAGCCAACCACATTTTCTACCAATGTTCTGTATACCGACCCACGGATAGACATGTAGACCCAACAACGCTCGTTGAACACACAATTCATTGGCTGCTGCGCGTTGATGTAACAATGTGAGCTGTGGCGACCTCAAACGCAAGATTAACAAATGGATGAAAATATTTTGACAAAGCGAATTTGGAATAGGTAGTGACGGGAAAAATGAGAAAAGGAAAACCCAAAAAAACATGAGAAAACACTGTGAAGGATGACCTGGCAAAAAGAAAAATTGAAAATTGAAGATGCCAACGATAGAGAGAAATGGAGGAGTCATTATTCTAAAATGTAAATGTAATGAAAACAATAAAAAACCAAACAAACATTTAATATTGTGTTGTTCAAACCCACAGTCATGCAACGGAAAGTTGACTCCTGCAAATCTCAATGCGATTTTGCTTTTCTTGTTGCGTCAAATATTGGACGCGTTTGTGTTACTTCATTTCAGCTTGCCCAACAACGTTAGCTTTGTAAATGGATTTAATTCGACTTTTTGCCTTTCAAATTCATAAGTTTACAAACTTCACAGAACTGTCATGACGTGACGGCTAATCGCATTTCGATGTAATAACAAGAGAGGACCGATATAAGCGGCTGCGTCAGTTTCCACTGAAACCATAGTAAGACTGCCACAAAACCCGCAAGTTCGCAATGATGATGAGCCGAGGTCGCTTGTCATACCTGGCTTGGTTTTAGATCCGTCAACGTCACAATAAGGCGCGTCATACAGTTTAACCTTCATCATAGCATGCAAATTAAACCGTCAGTGTTGACCAGAGTACAAAAATAAAAATGTCCGGCTGGTTTTGCTTTCTTCAATCATAGACAGACAAAACCAAGCAACCACACGGCATTTAACATAATACATTAAACTGAACATAAACTATAAACTACGAACGTTTTCGGCCATACACATGTTAGCCCTTTTCAAACAACAAAAATAACTGATTTTACATCTACATTGAAAATAAATAACTGATCTACACAATGAATTGAAAAACAAAATGCACAAGAATGAAACGGCAAAGCAGGGGAGAAAGGCACAACCATTTAATATCGTTGATTTATCAATTTTAATTTTCAAATTTTATCAATATCAAGATATTATCAATTCATTGTGTAGATCAGTTATTTATTTTCAATGTAGATGTAAAATCAGTTATTTTTTGTTGCTTGAAAAGGGCTAACATGTGTATGGCCGAAAACGTTCGTAGTTTATAGTTTATGTTCAGTTTAATGTATTATGTTAAATGCCGTGTGGTTGCTTGGTTTTATCTGTCTATGGTTGAAGAAAGTCACCGCTTTACCAAAATTGGTTTTGCTTTGCTGTGCAGAAATTCTATCAATCATGCTTTAATTGCTGAGTTTTTAATTCTTGTTGATCTATTTTGTCTTCCTTGCAGGAAAAGCGCCTTTGATACAATGGAAGATGGAAAGAAGGGACCGCCCACCAATTATTTGTAAGGTCTTTGCAACAGTCATTCTGAATGCCTATTTGAGCCATAAATTGTTTCATCACAGCAATATTGTATTGCAGAATGTGGAGTGTAGACTATTGCATAGGAGCGCAAGCACTTGCTCAGAGTAGGGTTAGAAATAGTAGCTATTGCCAAATGCTTTTTCAGCAAAAATTTTAATTTTTGGTCACCTCAAAGGTAAACCGTTGCTTTCTCATTAAATTTATCCCAAAATTTATCACATCCAACAAATTTAGTTTATTTAAGTAACATTGTTTAGAAATTAAAGCTGTTCAAAGCAATTAAGTTAGGTTACAGCCTGAAAATACAGATTTTCAAAACAAGATGCTGATACAAAACAATCAATTTATTAACAAGTAGCTTTCAAATTTTAACATAAGTAATTTTTTTAATAAACTTGTTATTTTATGTCAAGTTGTAATTTCTACGGGCCAAAATATAGTAAAATACTATTAAAATCGAAAATTATTTTTGTTGCATCTAGGCTTCCAACTAGTTCATGATTCAATGGAAGATGACATTAGATTAAGTTTTTTTAGTTTTTAAAAGTCTTGCGTTAGCTTTAACTATAAAGCTTTATTTGTTTTTGAGCTGACCAAGAGCAGAGTTAACTTATAACAAAAATATCTGGCAACACTTTTCCATATCGCACCCTACTCTAAAACTACACTAAAACGCTAGCACCTTTGCATCATGAACTTCTACAAACGTATTGACTAAAATAATTGAATAAAACAAGGTAGACAGTATCACACTAAATCAGAAAAATTAATTTTTTTGATAAAGCTTTTGCTACATAAGTGTGGCCTCGTCAGTATATTCTTATGCAAATAGAAAATTGAATTAAATTTTCTAACATGTTTACAAACTTTCACAAATTAACCCTCAAACTATTAAAGATTTTGATCACATGCAACCGCTGAGATGGATGGTTGGCCATCTGTGAGTTATTTCATTTAAATTTAGTTTCATCCCAAGCGTCGCTCTCATACAACCATTCAATTTACCCTAACTATCTCAACAAAGTAGGGTCGATCGTTGAGAGAGGGTAGAATTTTAATAATTAAATTGGCGTTAAAAAACTAGATAATAAATATTTAATAAGACAATGTTACCGCTCAGTAAAATATTTACAAATGGTTTTATCTAAATCTTGACTGATGTCTGCTCTTTTCTTGAGCTTCACAGCAGTTAATTGTCGTGAAAGATGGAGATTCATCATCAGCTCTTTACTGAAGAAAGTTTGTCTGCGCACTGTGAAAAACATCGACATCCAAGCCCGCAACCAGGGGGGGGCATTGAGGGCATTTGCCCCCCCCAAAATTTTTTGAAAAATTTTTAAGCGTTTTATGCAGTATGAAATGTAGGCCGTACTATACGTCGTACACGTACAGCCATACTGTAGGGTACCCGGACATTTTGTCGAAAGGACATTTTGCCGAAAGGACATTTTGCCAAATAGACATTTTTTCGAAACTCATTTTGCTGAAAGACTAATTGCCGAAAGGACTAAATGCCGATTAGACAAATTGGCGAAATTATAGAATTCGGTAATTAGTCCTGTCGGCAAAATGTCCTTTCGGCAAAATGTCTTTCGTCAAAATGTCCTTTTGGCAAAATGTCCATGCACGTACTGTACAGTGTAGACTATCGAAACCTAAAGTAGGCTACGCTGGTTGGAAGCTATGCTAACAATTTTGTTCGATAAATTAGGCTGGCATCCTCATTATCTGTTTCGTTAGCGTATACATAATGTCAGCATCCATCATCACCATAAAAAGCGTTTAAAAACAACTAAATGATTCGAGATCAAAAGCAGCTGCGATAGCGTGGTGAATAAGCTACTCAGTTGGGCTTAAAGCATTTGTAAATCTGATTTTAAATGAATTCTTGAAAGTGAAAGGCCAGCAAGTGCGATTGATGCGGTGTCAGCAATAGAATCCCAAAAAGAGTTTTATCCAAACATTTACAAACTCTTGATAATTTTGGCTACACTTCCAGTCACAATTACTTCTGCAGAAAGAACATTTAGCTGTCTACGACGCTTGAAAAGTTACCTTAGAAGCACTATGGAGCAAGACAGGCTTTCTGGACTAGCTCTCATGCAAATCCATCGTACTCAAATTCCAAGCGCGGAATTGGTGTTAAACGAACTTGCCAAATCAAGTAGAAAGTTAGACATTATGCTCTAAATTAAAATGTCATTTTGCATTTGCAAAGTCAACTTCTTTGGGCCTACAAACATAAAAACTTGCTGAGCCAACAAAATGTTTCAGGATTGTAATTTGTAATTACCGTGTTGAGTTTATTCATATGTATCTGTTTGTTTGTGTCAGGGATATGGTTTATGTTGATGTAAATATATGTTATTGATTAATTTATGACTCCAGTCGTGCCAATGCAGTTCGTACCGTAGCCTACAGATGTTGTATTTTATTTGTAACCGACTGAACACATTACTGTGATATTGTAATTTTCTTCCTTGGGTAATCATAGCTAAATGAGAAAAGGTTACAAAGGCTAGTTTCCTTTAATGCTGTACTAAACAAAAACGTGATTGACATAAGTTATGACCACTGAACCGTAGCATGGTAGTGCCACACACTCTATCAATGGGCGTGGACATTAACATAAAAATGTCACAATGCATCATTTTAATGTTTGTTCTTTGATAAAAATTAAATGCCCCCCCCGAAAATATTTGCTGGTTGCGGGCCTGTCGACATCCCATAGTGACTGCAAAACTTCCTAACGACATTTGTTGGAATTAAGTTGCAAACATTTCAAGGACGCTATGTTTTTCGCTTACAAAACGACAATCCACCGCCGGCAGGTTTTTGAAAAACTCATGGGGTCTCCACTTTTTTCGGCTTTGGCCAATTTAGCACACCAACCACTTCAGCACAGAATATCATCTATTCCAAAAACTATCTGCAACCGCGCCTACTACGGTCACCTTTAATGATAACAGGAAAAAGACAACAAACAAATTGGTAACACTTTAAAACTTAATGGGTTACCAAGCGAAATAGCGGAAGAACAACACGTTCATTTCTCCGCCAACCGTCTGGTCAAACAAACTACCAGCGAGACAGTTTCACTGCCATTCCATACATACCGCTACAGGGGATTTCTGAGTCGATAAGTTGAGCATTGAACCGAAGATAAAAGTGCCATGAAACCGTTTCGAACCATCGCCAGTATTTTATCACAACCAAAAGACCCCACTCCTTTTCACAATAAATGTGTTTTATGAAATTCCGTGAAAACGCAGCATAAATTCCCAGGTTAAAGAACATCACAGATAGGTCAAAAATATGGAAGGTGAAAAGTTCGCACAAGCTAAAAGATCACAGAATAAACTGATCAGAAACAAAAACTTTGAAAAATGAAACAAATTGCGATCAACGCACCTCCGCAGAAAGTTGCTTCATCAACATTATGTCAAAACAATGCAATGTACTCAACCGGAACGATGGAAATCTGCTGCAGAAACCGCATAAATCTTTGTTGTCGTGATGGGCAGGCTTCATGCCTAATCGAGCAGTTGGAAACCTTCTGGCAATTCAATTTCGTATCGAATTTTCTGTTTGTTTCAACTGCGTCGACTTTATGTTTGATGTTGAAAGTTTTATATAATCTGACGTGGAAAGTAAACACATCTTTTGGTCTAGTTTTAAAATCAAGTGTGCTTCACTTTTTTCTCTTGCCTTCAAGAGCACTGCAGAATGCAATGTCTTAAATTTTATTTTGTATGTTGTTAGCTCTAAGGATGCGTATTGTCATGGTGCAAAAAAAGTCAGTAAAGCAATAGATCAACTTGTTTGATTTTGCTTTTACTTCCACTTTCATCAGATAAACGTTGCAACTATTGCTAGAAACGATAATTATTCTGATGAACATCCAAACTTTTCAGAATCCAGCCATGCTCTACGACTACGTCATCGCTTATTTTATTGTTTTAAACGTTTTTTAATCAAGTTTGGTAAAACTTAAATTGTTGGCATGAAACTTGAATGAGTCTGTTCACCAGGTATTTAGATAACATGATGCGATCTACTGGTGCAAATTAAGCTTAGAAACTTAATTGATTAATCTCCGCTTGCTTCTTGGAATTTTGTGTCTAGGCCTACGTTATCTTAATTTGTTTGTGTCTCCAGCCTTCATTTGTCTCACCGGAAAGTGGATTAGAATTGCGCTATGTGTTTATCATAATCGATTGCTACAGTTTCGTAATAATGAGTGCAAATGCACAGGTCAGAGAATAATGCGCTATTATCTCAGCGTGTTATTACCTTAATTTAGTTTAGGTGCTAAACGGAATCATTGTGCGACGCCCTTAGAAAATTTAAACGACGCACCAGGGCGTCGAGAAGCATAGTTTGACAATTTCTCTGTTTACGGCAAACCAACAGCGCATATATGTGAAGGACAATTATGAAAATTCAAAAATTAAACATTTTCAACTATGCTTGACTTGGTGGACAGCATCAAGCAAATCGTTCAGCACCCGCCACATCCAGTTTGTCGTCATCAATAAACTAGGTATCTTTGCATCTTACTCAAGGTTAGTTTACGACTGCTGGATTCATCAAGCTCATTGAAGCGCTGGACACTAGAGGTCACCTTAACAGCATTGACGTCAAGTCAAGCATGTGCCTACATCTGGAAAGGAAGGACAAAAATCATGAAAATATCTTTGGATGTTGCACAAAAAAGATCAATATTCTTCAGCTTAGCTTCATCACGTAAAGGTGAACACATTACGAGAAAGGTTATTAATGCCCAGATTGAATGAAAATGGAGTACACCATACTCGAGTTGCAATTTCGTTTTGAAATCGTCAGTGGTGCATATCCGTGTTGTCTTAAACGGGAATCGAACTTCAAACTTGATGAGAAATGTGGACGTCCTTGACTTAAGTAGAAAACGAACCTCTGTCGAGATTGTACTACGGTGTTTATTATCTCGTTCTTAACCAAGTTGGAAATTTTATTCCCGTTCAAGACAACATGGATATGCACCACTGACGATTTCAAAACGAAATTGCAACTCGAGTATGGTGTACTCCATTTTCATTCAATCTGGGCATTAATAACCTTTCTCGTAATGTGTTCACCTTTACGTGATGAAGCTAAGCTGAAGAATATTGATAATCCCAAAACTAGCGCAGAACTTGAGCAAAGTATGACATCTTCCATTTTCATTCGATCGGGGCAAGACAATAATGACTTTATAAAATCTCTGCATTTTCTTAATGATGAGAAAACAGTAATTGTGATGCCGCCTGGTGATCATCTCTGGATGTGGGGTAGGTGGAAGTCTGCCATCTTCAAGCCACCTAATGGAGTGGAAAGTCTGCGTGCCTTGTATGATAAAACAAAAAGTTGGCTGCTCTCTAGTAGCATTCCAGCTTAGTCTGGAAACATCGTAAATCTGGGGTGGTAAAAGGATAGACCCTCGGCCCAGAGGCTGACACGACGACGATGATGAGTCAGTGAAACCTCATCTCATTGAAAGCAATAATCAAGATTTCAATAATAATGGCCAAGGAAGACGCCAGATCAATAAGCCCAACCCTAACCCTTAATTTTAATCTCACTTTAATACATGAAAGTGTTTTCAGCTTTATTATCACGATCGCTCTTATAACTTATTGCAATGAAATCATGACTTTCTTTTTGTACGCTGCTTCAAGCATCGTTTCCTATTCCTTTCTACACGTTACAGCTCATAATGAATCATCGGAAACAAAATGGCGGCCGCTTTCGATTTTCCAATTGTTGATTGCAACATGTCGCGATCGAGACTTGTGTTTCGCAAATATTGAAGCTGTGATGTTTGGCGATTATAATACATGATTGCCGGCAAACCAAACATTTTTTTTGCTGATTAACTTTGATTTCTACATTTTCATTCCACTGCAAACAGTTTATCAACGAAAAAGTATTATTTCAGATTTAAAATACAGTATTTCATATAAATGTTGAGGTTGCAATCTTCAAGTTTGATAGTTGACAGTAGGCTGCTGATAGACTGACAATTCGTGCAACGGTTAATTATTTACATTTAAATGTATGCAGTTTAATTACCTGAAATTTCCGTTGTCAAACATCTTCTCACAGTTTGGGTCAAGCGCCCAGTAATTTCCCTTCCCTGGGTCGTCTTCATCTCTAGCCACCTTCTTGAAGCAATCGTTCAACGAGAGATTATGTCGGATAGAATTCTGCCAACCAGCTCGGCTCTTCTTGTAAAACGGAAAGTTTTCAGCCACGTACTGGTAGATTTGGGATAGCGTCAGCTTCTTATCAGGAGAGTTTTGGATCGCCATCGCTATGAGAGCTGAGTATGAATAAGGAGGACGCACCATCTTGAAGAGCTCAGATTGACTGGATAGTGACAACCACGCAAAATCTGACCCGAATCCAGGAGCTCCGAACAATTGTCTTTGTCCTGCAGCAGCTGCCGCGGCGGCTGCTCCATAAGTCGCCGACTGCATATATGATGTTGCAGGGTTGTAAGGGTTTGAACCGGACCCCATGGATGCAGAACCCGCAGCGGCGGCGTTCAGCCATAAATAAGGGTTTGAAGCCCCCGCAGCAGGAGAATAGTCTAAAGCCGAAGGGTAATGATGATGATGACCTGTTGCTGAGGCGTGCGGACCACGCGCTGCCGCGGCGGCTTGAGCGGCAATGTTTTGATTGTAGAAGTTGTCGTACATAGACGAGCCACTTCCGGCCCCTGCCCCATCAATGATATCCGACTGAGAGGAGGGATGGTGGTGGGGGGTAGGGATAGAACTCATCATACCGCAGCTAAGATCCGACACAGCGTTTGCCTCAAAATCTCTGCAATTGTCTCCCCCAAAGATGTTTCTGTATAAGGTAGCTCTGCCGTTGTGTGACAGCATAAGTGAAGATTGTAGAATTTGGTGCTCACGAGTGTTCGGGAGTATTTTGCAAACAAACAAATTGATATAATCTAGTAAATCGCTTAGCGAATCACATGAATGTTTAGAAAAACAATAACTATTCAGACAGTTTTCTGAACCTTGAAAAAATTAAGAAGAATGTTAAATCAAAGTTATCAACGCATCCAAGAGAGAAAATTGTTTAATCTTGACATTTTATTGGTGAAAAATGTTCATGACAGCAATTTTTTATTTAGTGACCATCGGCTAAACGTTAAAGGTAAATAGAAGCGCCAAGCGATATTTTTCCCTCGTGCCAACTTTTGCCTCAACCGTTTCAACTGTTTTCTGCAAAATAAATGTTTCTTTCAACTGTGATTTGTCAAAGTCATGATGGACCAGTGTTCGCTCCACCTTCTTCCAGTCAAGGACTTCAGTACACAGGAGTTGGCCTACTACGCACAATTCCACGTTACAGTAGACACAACGTTTATTTGTGGTTGCTAAGTCGAAAAATGTGCAAACAATTTATAACTTACATTGAAGCCCGAGAATAGGCTAAGCTTGTTCCACACCAATGAGATTACAAAAAATTTGTTCAAACCTTTGTGTTGAGAAGTTTTCATTAGAACGTCTACGGAAGTGTAGCCTACTGCAGTTCATTAGTTTACACAGGCAAGTGAACAGCATTTTGGCATAAAGAGAGTAAAATGGCTGCATCGGTTGAATCTTGCCATACAATCGAGTCAAAAAAATAAAATCATTTTATATTGATTTGTTTAAAACTTTGAAGGTATCCTTGGTTATTCTGCCCCTGCTTGGCCTACGTGAGGTGCAGTGAGTAGTGTAGGTTGGTGTCATGTTTGCAACCAAGCAATGACAGTTTCATATACGAGCTTTCGCATGCTGCCAACAGCAATACGCATTAGTGCTGCAACAAAGAAGCTGACTACTTTGATCAAATTTGAATATCTTTGCTTGTTCACGCAGTCAAAAATCATGGTTATTCCAACCAACATAAAATGCGTTTATTTAGTGGTGGGACAGCTTTTTAATTTGTCAGTTATAAAATGCTATCAAGTTGTCTTGTGACTATGTTTATTTACAATTTTGACGTCATTTGTTTCCTTTCCTGCTCTGTCACGCATTGTCAAACTAGTGCACAGTTGCACTGGCAACACTCTCGCTGGTTGCCAGATATCGGGTGCTTTCCCTTCTGAGTATTGAGCATTTTATCATAAGTTCGACCCGATTTCCGTTCCGATTTCCTTTCCACAAGAAAATGAGCAGCATCACTCACCAACAGAGTCATAACATCTAAGATTATTCTCACACTATTTTCTGTAGGATAATTAAACGGCAATATATATACTGCTGCTACTTCCACCCACTCCTTGTATCTTTTATATCTTCCAACAGCATTATTATGATTATTACCATCTATCATCACTACAACTCGGGAAGTCAAGGCACCTAGCGATTGTTATGGCGGAGACAATTCCTGGTCGCACAAAACAAAAGATGCTCGCCTGACTTTCTGTGGAATTCTGCTCTGTCACTACGGCAACTGATCGACTCAGCCATGTTCGTCCGGAAAGAGTCGAACAACTGATCACTCATCACTGCAATCTTCAGACCTCCAAAGTGACACTTCAACGAAATATATCAAGGAAATGAAAATAACATATAGAAGTGAAATCAACGTAATGCCTTTTTAAAAATATAAGTAATTTTAATTTCAAAATAAACATAATTTAAACTTTGAGTTTTGGAATAGACCGTCTATTAACTAGGCACTAGAAATAGCCTAATAACATGACGGGTTTGCTTTGATAAATACATTGTAGTTTGAATATTGAATTGGAATATTATCTTTGTTGTTCTCCCCCTGATAATTCTTCGATTGATGGCGGACCCTTCAGCGAACTGTTTCACTCACAACTGCAGATTAATAAGAGTCATTTTGACAATGCAGAAATCTAAGGTAAACAGCTTAAGAACTGATTGCCCGAGGGGACACGAAACATACTCTTGTGGCGCAAGATATCTCTCCGACACAAGCTTTTAAACTTGGCAAAAAAAAATTAATTAATTTACTATTTCCAGTGGAAGAAAAATATAAATCATAAATCGATATCGTATGCAGCCAGAATATGAAACCAAGCCATTTTCAACCAGTCAGTGTGAAACCATACTCTGCTTTACTAGATTACAACCTGCTCTATTGTAGATATCTAAAGTTAATATTTCTCGAGTTTAGAGTTTCAAAATGACTTTTAATAATAATAAGTTCTGCCAATTTTTTTTAAATTGAGGAAATTAGTCATCAAAATTTTAATACTGTTTTACTGGCTTCTGAATTTTGTCGGAACAAGTATTTCTAAACACAAATAAAGGCCGAACACTCTTAGTACAACTGCTTTGGCTAAGATTTGTTCCAGATTTCCTTATCTCTGTTTTTTGAAAAATGATTATGATCAAATAATTATAGATTGTCATCACAACTGATGCTTTCCTCTACAAACACATTAGCTGTTATGTGTACGCAAACTACCAGGGCGGAGACGAAGCGAGCTTGCTTTTATTAGCTCCCCTTCTTCAGCAGTTGAAAGCAAATCAAAAATCGTGGAACCAGCGTCAATGGCATTCTCTCTCAGCCTGATGCTAAGTTGTACATCGGATTTTTTTTAATCATTTAGGCCCCGAATTCCCTTCAAATTATGAACATTTTTGAACCTTTCATCGGAAGACAAGTTTGGAAACTTATGTTAGAATAAACAGCAATGCACTTAGTGTAGCAACCAACAGCTTGCTTAAGTCTTTAAAGATTTTTGTTTTCAATTTTTAAAGTGGATAAAATACTTATTTAAATGGTTTGTGTAAACATTTGAAAGTCGAAAGGTCAACACATTCCTAAAATTTTCAATTTCTTTTTCAGACGTTGTTAATTTTTTCTGGACGTTGGATCAGTGTTGTGCCAAAAGCCTGTGGCTTGTTCTACAGGTTTTGTTGTACAACTTGCATAACGTTTTCCAGCTCAATTGCTGTGCTGTTTGTATATGGTGCAGCAACATTTCTTCTTTCCCAAAAGTTGTCGTATTCTTAAAATTTTACACTAAACTTAAAGAATGCTCTTGTATGTTGACCGCGTGCAAAGAGGCCAACGCTACATTCGCAACGAATTGCAAATGAGAGCTGTTCCGTTTTCACAAACAGTTTGATCATTTTGTTTAAGATTGCGGCTTGAACCTCGAAATCAAGCAAAGATACAGATAAAATTTCGTTGGCGTTTGCGTAAACACTCCAGAGCGATAATCGAGAAGTCTCATTGTTTTTTTTTAAGAAACGGGAAAATTATTCAATATTTACAAAAAAATGATTTATTTATAAGATAAAGTGTCAAAAAGATAAGTAAGACTTGTTACAGTGTGACATGCACAATCTAAGCTAAACTAACTGTCTCCCGCGCTGCTATGCACGACATTTGTATTTGATTATGAAATATGCATATCGTATGACAATTACTGGTCATTTCTAAAGGTTTATTTTTGTGACTTGCATGAATCTTTCACAGGTTCATGTTAAATATCGGAAGGAACAGAATGGATTAGTGGCAGACCCAAGCAACATTGATGCTGCTTTGTTTCAAAATTAAATTCTTGTAGGAACATTCCTGTTCCCATTAACTTTACTTGTGAAAACGATCCGTGTGCCACCAAATGTGGTTATGCATTCAAAACATGTCAAAACTAAAACAGTTTAGTTTGGAGAAACTATGACGCAATTGCGTGGAATTGTTTGGCAGACGTGCGGCCTGTACACACATATTAAGCCTTTCTCATTTTAAAATATAGTCACCTCAAGGCAAAGTGGATTTGCAATATTTCCAGAAATATTTGCGCAGGGGATACATGCATTGCTTGCAAGATGTTCTTGGTCCTGATAGCTACAAACAATGCAGTCCGGCCGCTTGTTTACAGCAACTACATCAACAGTCACAAATCTATTTCTAAAATAATTCAATTAGTGTTTTATTTGTTCATATTTGCAATTTTAATAGGATTGTATTTACTGCAAGGCAAGTGCCCGCACCGCCGTCGCTCTGTCCCTATATTGTGTAAATAAGGGGGTTATATGCCTGAAAACACAGGTTTCAATTCCACCCGCGGATCGGATGGCATATGTCATAACAGCAAAGCTTTCACCTATAATCTGCTGTCGCTACCTCCGCTTGGCTGCAACAATGGAAATATATCAAAGTATGTCGTCATAACATTCTGGCGTCGATGAAGTTGCAATCCAGGACGGTCTGGTTGCCACATAATTACATTTCAAATAAGCTTCTTTTTCTATGAAAGAAACTCAGCAAGCAACGTGTTTAAATGAGACGCCAGTTATCGACCGACTTGATTAATAATCCCTTCAACTTGATGATAATTCAGCTTGAAGAAACACGTTTAGCCTGAAAAATTTGTCCATTAAAGGTTTTCCTTTGTTTACGCAACAAGCCTGCATTAGGGGAACCCAGTGTTTGTTTACTTCTCTTCGTGTTTTCATTCAAACAGCTCTTATTTTATTATGTATCAAAACATAGTCAGCTTGGGAAAACTCACGTTCTTCCGCGGGGTTTGTATATTAAACTTCATGTATTGAAAGGTTTTTGATCTAAAAGTGACTCCCGGCATTGTCTCCGGGAGTTTTTATTTTGCAAGAATTGTAATTTTCTATAAATCTCCACCTCTCAAATGTAAATCCGCACGATCTCCTCCCAAAACTTTGTACTTTCCTCCCATTTAAAGTGGGTTGGAGCTTTAAGCTTTCAAAGGTGCTATGACGTAACAATCACCACGTAACCACCCAACAGTGGTCTCATGTATGACATCATCACTTCGCCATATGTTTGGTTGCTTTTGTTCTGTCTTGTCAACTCTTTGAGACAAATAAAAAAGTGTCACAAAAAGTTTTAAACAAGAGTCTTATTTTGAAAGGATTTATTCTTCTAGTGCTTTCTGTTGTTATGGCAACAATTATGACGCTAAAGCGGGCGCGGGATTGGTCGGGGCATTCCGCAACTGTTGAAAGTGAGATTTGTGGATAAACCCCGCGCGATATGTTTGACGACAAACCATCCACTATCTTATCTAATTGTCAAGTTAGAGCAGTTGAACACTTTGTTGACACAGAATTAAATTGTTGAATGGCCCCTGATGCCCCTCCTTGCAGCATCTTACAAAATATGTTTACGCACCCTCGGACTGGGGCCAAACAAAAAGTGAAGGAAAGTGAACATGTATTTTTATTGTTGCAATTTTTTGAAACGCCATAAATCTGATAATACTCATGACTGATGAGATGATTATAATAAATCATACATAGCTTATTTTGTTGACAAAACACTTAGAGGAAATTCATGATCACCGAAATGAAAATGAAACTCTCTCTCATGCTTCAAGTTGAAACTAGAGCATCGCATCCTAGAGCATCAATAGCCCAAGTGCTGTAAACTTTGTTTTCTTTTGTTTATATTGACCTGACCATATTTGTCCAGCTGACTATTCATCGACTTTAATTAATGGTCATCTTAGTCTTAATTTATTTATTTAAGAAAGAACTTGCAGTTTAGTTTCTGATTAAAAGAAAAATGAAGGCAAAGTTTTGTTCTCCAGATTTTTAAACTAAAAAACCCGTTTGAAAGAATTGTGTGCGTCGAAGAGGAGCCACCGCGAAAGTACACCAACAATTGCAACAAACAAATGTTGTTTTTGTTTCAAATATTTCTGCTTGGGTCGGAGCTAGGAAGCAATCATACAACTTCCCTTGATTTGACGCCATATTTTGTATGTCACTGTTAGGGTTGAGAGGATTTGGTCGCTTCCACTGAGCCGTGTATTGTTTACCGATGCAGCACGAATGAATGGGCGACCAGTGCTGCAGGGGCAGGGACCGCTTGTTTGTGGCAGACAGTGTTTACATTAATTCTTGTCTTAATTACCTGAACGATATTTTGAACACGAAATGGCCAAATCACCGCTGGCTATCCGTTGATTGACAAGATCGGTGATAAGCCCTTGCCAGTTTTCTTTGAAACGAAAATCATTGCAAGCAACTTCGAATAATTTCTAATATAATTTTGTTGGGAGATTTGAAGTTGGAATGGAACATTGGACGGAAATAAAACAAGTACGGATTCTAAAAAGTGAATAATTTGAATATGATTTTTTCATGCTCATTTACAGTTGTTTTATATGTTTACAAATGAACTATTCCACCAAGAGTAACTGACCAAAACAAATCCATTTTAATTGTTGTTGCTGTTAGTTTTAAACATGCGCATTACTTTACAACCGTCCTCCTCATCACAGACCATGCTAAGACGTCATCGAGTCCTGCGTCATCAAAGGTTTTGGGCTACAAACTCATACTACTTGATTACCGCTTGGTGGAGCTCAGCGACGAAATGAGCCTGGTCAACGTGCAGCACGGCGCTAATTCTATCGGTCCATTGTTCACTTGTCTCATGCGCGATGACATTCTTTGCTTTTTCACCACTTTGTTCCCACACCAGCGAGAAACGGAAATTTGCTGAAAGCTTTTTGCTTAAAATCGTTTGTACACAATCTCTTCTGGTCTGGCAGGTTAGAATTATTAGACGTCGAATACACGTATTATTTCGTAGTTTCATTGCGTGCAAACCTCGACAGTAACACTAAGCGACAAATTATGTTGAAACTGAGTTAGTCATTTTCTTCCTTCGCATTTTCGATCCACATGATCAAGCAGCTGATTGGCGACGCGGCATTATGGGTCAGGTGGTGTTCCCAACGTAATGCTCCTCTCTAATTATTGCCATGACGCCATTGAGCTGGCGCACTAAGAGCTTGGCCGCCTCTGTTCGCTAATAATCAAGGATCTTGTTTCTGTTTACAGTTGAAGCTCTGCTCGCTCTGGTGGATCGAAGAGGAAAGTTTTGTCAACTTGAAGGTTTCGGGTGTTTCTGTTGTGCCAACACCGCTCGACGCACCGGTTGTCGCGAGGCCATCAATAGAGCCCAGAAACCGACCAGCTATCTTTGTTAAGATTTCGAGCTGCCTTTACAAGGTCGCGTGAGAACAGAACTTTAATTGGTGAGTTTATTTCGCGTACCATTATGACGTTACAACCACATGATTGGATGAGCAATTTCCAACTATTTCACAAATTTGTCGCAGATTCTGATTGAAATGAGCAAACATTGTAATAGCAGCAATAAAATTTTATCCTAGATGATTTTGTATGTCGACCATGCCGGGACGTTCCTTTTAGGGGTAGGTTGAAGTAAGTTTTATAAAATCTCAACTTGGGGCTGTCGTCCGTCAAGGTGGCATGTTATCAGCAAACACCTTAATTATTTACTAAAAGCTGCCTCCAGCGAACAATAAATTTGTTGCCCGTAAACCTATGATTGCACATACAACAAGCATTGAAGTGAGAAAAATTATTGTGTTGAACAACGTTTACTCAACTAGCAGGAGCAAAATTTGGCACAAACGCATCTCGTTTGATGGTTTACTCAAGCTTGACTAAAGATGTTTGATAATAACGTGTTTGGCGATAAATTATATCCTGCACATGCTCCGGACACTATTACGCCCGCTAACGTTCATAAACAGGTGACAGACTGTTTTAGCTTCGTTGCTTGGCGTACTCGTCTGCTCATCGCATCAAGGAAGTTGTAGTTTGTGATAGCTGCAGAATGATCAGGGAAGCTGTAGACAAAGTAGTTGCTCAAATCTCAAGCTTAACTTGTGGTTCCATCATTATCTTAGCACAAAGAAGGAAAATCTTAGCACGTTAGCTAAGAAAGAAAGGAAAATCTTATCTTAGCACATTAGCACAAAGAAGGCAAACGATGGTTGGTGGCACTGAAGGACCGATAGCAAGACTCCAAGGTTTCGTTTCTTCAACGTACCAACCAGTGGCGTATATTCACGGTGTTCAAGGTGTGCACTGCACACCCCAAGAAATCCAGAAAAAAACAAAATTTCCATCGGTTGTCGATGTTCTTTACTTTCATGATATTCTAACATCTTGCTGCATGCTGATTGCTTTCTTTTCAATTGCAAAACTCGTCCCCTTCTAATTTTAATACTCCAACGTTTGAGGTCATTGCCTTTAATTTTTTTCGGTCATTATCTTTAAGCTGGGTGTGCACTGACAGCTTGGCGAGTGCTATTTAAAATAAACAATTAAGAAAAATGACGTCACAAGGCAGCGAAAACAGCAATGGTTTTAGGTCAGCCAGGCTGTGCACTTGCTGATCTGCACACCTTGGCGCGTCATTGGGGGAATCCCAGGCAATAGCAAGTTTTAGCTTGTTGGATTAAGCCTTGTTCACACTGACAGGCTTGTGCTGTGCCTTGTATTGAGCGGAGCTTTGAGCATTGTGAAAGCAGGTTTACATTGTATGTACCAGACAAGGCTCCAGGTCCTGACAAGCGGGTGTTGCTAGTGGAAACCGGCACGCTTGACTGATATACTCAAACATGCAGTATACTACCAGTGTTTTATATAGCCTATATGCATTTCAAAATAACAAAACACATTCTTCATATCATACAGTTTTCTCATGTTAAATTTTGCTTTACAATTGTAGTCTCCACAGCTTTGGTAGATGCAGGTTTAGTTGCCTAGTTTAAAGAAGATGACACTGACATAGTATGTATTGTAGATACTAGCCTAGCGTAATCAACCAGTCAAAAAACTTAGGAGTGCCGGTATATAGTTTTTAATGATTAGCTTACATGTTTAAAAAAGCCTGCTGAAGAATTTAAAATTGCAAAGTAGCTTTTCTTCTACCATGTAAATGTATATGAAATCTTAGTCACCCTACACTTAACTTGATTCTGTATTAGTAAAAGCCTAAGCCTATTTCATCTCTCCACTCTGCAGTTCTAAGCCTCATCATGCAGCTTGTATACCTGGAGGGCAGACACGAAAAAACACTGCACTTGCAAGGAAGGTTAGATAAAATGAGATATTTTGCCTCCTATCTCAAGTCAAAACCTTTTATGGGAGTAATTTTCATTTAAAGCAGTTTTTGTGATGTCACAGCACCCACAAAGGTCCTGCTTGCCTTTCAACCCTTGTTTACAAATCTCGCGTTCTCGCTTGTGACTTGAGCCGAAATCGCTCCGTTGCAATTCTCGCTCAACCGTACAAAGAACGTCTCAAGCGACCACGTCACAAGCCGCGCAGTGTGAACAGCCGCACTGAAAACCATTGGAGCGAGAACGTCTCAAAGAACAGCACGAGACATGGCACAACAGTGTGAACGACGCTTAAGAGTTTGAGGTGATCAGCGCTGGAAACAACTTTTGCTAGAACTGAAGCAAAAGCAAGCTTTCTACGACGATGTAATTCAAAAATTTATTGCACAAACAAGAAGAATCGAATTATGCTATAGATGAATTTTCCTTCTGTAGTCGAGGTGTTAAACATTTTCGTTTTTACTAAGTAGTACGGCGGATAAAAGTACAGCCGACCAACATAGCAATCGACTTTCTTTTCTTGTTTATTATCGAGTTGCTTTGCTATTGTTTTTTCTTTTAACTTTCACCTGTTTGTTTTTAATTCGCTTGTACATTTCTCAAGGTGTTGCGACCGTGCCTAATCCTTGCATGAAGTAAATCATTTCCATCTCGAGCACGCTTTAACTTTCGCGATTTTTCAGACTCCTGCTGTGTTATGGCAAGTAATATTGTTCGTTTTGATGGTCGGAAATAAAAAGTGAACTGAAGTATGTGACTTTAGAAATGCAACTTAATGTTTGATATTATTAAGTCTTTCATTCAATGCGCTGTCAAATAAATATCTATTTTGTATTCTTCTCCATTCCGACAACATTATTTTTGTCAGTTCTGTTCATGTTCAGAATTTGTGCTGAAAATGCTCTCTGAACGCACCAAATTCAATGTTAATTTTAAAAATTTTCTAGGGGAGGCCCCCCAGACCCCCCGCTGTTGCTTTGCCGTCACTGAACACCCTGTCAAAGTGGTCACGGTACGCCACTGGTACCAACTGATAATAATATTCTGTAAATCTACGTACAACGTTTTGAGCTGATTTCTTTATTTTTCTATTCTGTTCAGCTTCATCATTGCACAATAACACTGTGAAGAAAATATAAATTTTTGCAAACTCTTCACAGCTTCATTTTTGAAGCAGAGGGTGCGTCTTTTCATGGTTTACGGCGATTTTACGTTGCATGGTGTATAGTTGTATACGAATGCTTGTTCAAACTACTCTCTTAGATTACTGTCTTTCGGTAGGAAGAACATCATTCATTTTTACTGTTTTGTTTACTATTACTTCCACACATATCATTGACATGACGTATACTGAGTTCAAGTTTCTTATGAATTCTCTTGTCAAAGCGCAATGTCGAATGAGGCATTCATTAGGCGAGGAAAAATACAAAATGGCGGTAGAGTCATTGCCAAAGTGTTGGGTGTTGATTTAAATGAGAAGTTTCAAGAACAAGTTACAACAACTATGCTGGTGTTATCTATTTATATAGCAAAATCAAAATCACAGTAATATTATTTGAAACAAATCCTTTATAAAGTTGAACGCATCAATGAAACATGTCCACAACTGGCGGTATTCAGCCATTCGCTCACTGCTTCAGCATTGCCGTGAGCTGGTGTTGTCCGCCGAAAGGTTTGGACGCTTTTTTGATTTTGTTTTTTGTTCAAATGTTGAATGTTGCTGTTGTTGTTTTTTATAAACTAAGTTCATCAGATGCCGTATTCTGCAGCCAAACCAAAGACGTTGGCCAATGCTGGTTTGTTGGAGCAGAGAGGAGTGTCATCAACAGCCACAATAAATCGTTGTTAATATTTTTATTCCACGAGGTTTCAACCACTCGTCTTTATCACTGAAGTAGATTGTGGTACTTGTTGTTTTATGCATAAACAAGTCACGCAAGCACAAATAAAACCCAATACGATGGTAGCAATTTTAGACACAATCATTTAGACAATTACGTTTGTCAAAATCCTTCATGTCTTTCAGCTCTGTGCTACAAACTTGAAGAACTCGTCAGTAACGGAAACAATGTTAGACCCACTGGAGTACAGATACAAACGTTTTTGTTGTTTGTATGTCATATCCAGGCTTACACCCGGTGTTTGAAGATTTAGATTAAGTGAACGGGAATGCAAGGAAGCCAATCTTCGTGTCCACCTTCAGGCAAGGCTTTAAGTGTCTTGCCAAAGACTCAGCCGCATCATGTTCTTGAGCAGTATCGAACCGGCACCCTTTCGATTGCCGCTCCAGGGATTTCACCGCTCGGCTGTGCAGCAGAGCGGTGATGGCCCAAAATAGGAAGACGTAAAATTATCAAAAAGTTCCAAAACTGATCCAGGCAACTTTACATTTAGCTGTACATAAAGTTGGAAAAGCAATGGCTGAACTTAATCCTACAACAAAATGAATATAGAAAAATTGCTGTTATCCCGCGTTTGACTAATTACAAGTAAACCTGAATAAAAATCAATAAACTCTTTGATATCTGCCGCCTTTTGTTTTTAAAACTCAAGAGTCAAAGCCATCGCGGTCAGTTGGAGCATCATGTTGCCCAGGCGAAGGGTAGCCTACTTTTTGTTGCGTCATCGGAATATTGTCAAAATGAGCTGATCGCTGGTAAGCCGCAAGGTCCGCTGGTGTCGGAAGCGTCTCGTTGAATCAGTTTGCAAACCATTGGTAACGTAGTTTGTGGAGCAGAGAAGCAGTGCGACAACTGGACGTTGTTCTCGGCGCAAAGTTGTCTGAAATGTTGTTGTTCTTGATATCTTCTCGCAGCTGGTGGCCGTAGCAAGGTATATCGAATTATATGCAATAAGTACATTAATCAAGTTAATAACCATGCAAGTTAGCCGACATGATGATGTCACAATGACATGCAATCCTTCATCATTAGCGTCATGAAAGGCACAGGTGCACGTCACAGAAGACTACAACGCCAATGCAATTTTCCGTGAAATTTTTCGAATCGGTGTATACTTGTGGGAGTCTAAAGATAGTTTGCAGACAAAAAATAAATCATGTTTTCTGACGTTGATTTTATATTACAAGTAATCCGAAGACAACTGGCCCAACACGGAAAGCAGGACATCCGATTGAAATATTATTCACTGTCACGCTAAGTATGACAAGACACATACAAGGAAATCAAAGGTACCATGACTAACACATAGCCGCTGTTCAGCAGGAATTAGCCTCTAATTTGACAAGCCAATTTCAAGGCTCTTCTATTATATCATGGTAGAGTAGCTGACAAAGCAGACAGACTGTAAGGTTTACATTCTGAATAAGAGATGAAGTCTGGGCTTGAATCTTAGCAAATTATTTTTTTCATGTTTTTTTTTAAATGTCTGGGGGGAGCTTATATTCTAACATGAGATCCTTTCAAAAACAATCACGCAACTATTGTTGCATCAAGTAAAAGCATTGAGTGAAAACCTCACAAACGTTGCCATGGTTGCAAATACGAGCTTCTAGATGCCAATTCAGGCCACTTACTACGCTAGAAGGGAAGTTTTCGTTTTGGTCAAGAGATTGCATGTGATTGTGGATGACGCACTCATCGTTGCGTTGTTTATTTCATATACGTCTGTGTGAGTAGAGCACAATGTAGCCGTGAACTTTCTTCGAGGAGCAACTGGCGAAGAGTATTAAATCTGTTTATAGAGAAGCAACCAAAGCCGATTTGTGATAATCAACTTTGCTTCTAATTCCTCAGAGAGTTTCTTGATGATTTAAAACAAGAAATGGCTTCTTCAGAATGATTTTGCAAATTGACTTCATGAACGGTTCCTAGTTAGCTTTCTAGCACAGTCCAACCACTCAGTCCAAGTAGGATGAACAGTGAATACGCTCTGCAGCCCCTGGCACAAGAGCTACCTTTACGTAATGCCTCTTGTAAGCATAATGTGGAACTAGGAACTGTCGACAAACGAATCTCGATTCGGAACGTTCAGTCCCGGAACCATTCTATTTAGTGAACGGAGTTCCGCTGTTGACAAATACTGTCGTCGAGCAGTTCACTCAACAACAACAACAACATCAGCCATATCAACAAACCCCCTCCCTGGAACCGTCGAACATAGACCTCCCGCGTTATGTTCATGACCATCTTCAGCAGATGAAAAATTAAAATTAGTTGAAAGTGAGAATCCGTGTACACTAATGTCGCCAACAAGAACACCAACGTGATGGATTACACACTTTATTACCTTGATGATCATGTGGAAGTTTTTCATTCACCTTGCGTTCCGTCAACGTCGTAGTAAGACAACAAGAACAACTTATTTAATCTATCTCTTGTAAGCATCAGAGTTTCATGTCGACTTAATAAAAGCAGGTGAACATACGACAACAACTTTCTTCTTCACTGAAGGCGGTTAATACCAAATATATTGTTGTAGAAGGCTTTGTGAGCAGCTTGACTTTAGATAAGCATAAACAAACACATGAAATGCAACCACCGGTGATGCGATGCAGTGGTGCCCACCGTCTCCCACGTCTGCTGTTACCGCCCAACCTGGTGCGGGAACCATCCAAAGGATTGAACAGAATCAGAGATTGTCGAGTTTTCACAAAAACAATCTCTGATTAAGAAGATTATGATCTCAACATAGTTGTCAGACATCGACGCACGTCGTCGTTAAAGCAGCAATCGATGCCCGCTAAAGTCTCCTGCTATATTATGACTGGTATTGACGTTTGTCTGTCATATCAAGTTCAAGATGGAATTTTGAGAAGACTCAAATCAAACGATTGTTGTTCTTCAAACAATTGTTGTTAGAGACTGCTTTGTTGACGTCATGCATTTATTGGTTTCTATTTGATGTGAGCTTAAACGCGCGAGTTCCAACGTGTTAGCTCTAGGATTTAATTTAATGTTTTTCGGTTGTAAATTTTCTAAAGTTTGTGGCCTTCAACAAATTCCTTCAAATAATTGACGCCATGTACTCTCTTGTTTTAATTAAGATGTTCGATAAAATCTTCACTAGATGAACTCAAAACATAGAGGGATGTTATGGCAACTGTAAAAATGGGTGAGCGCCGTTTAAGCTGGCATGTATACATTGGGATAATTAACAAATTCTCCATATATTCGAGTTTTTATAAACTTTGTGGCAAACTTTAGGTAAGCTAAAACATGCCGGTGCAAGGTGATAACAAATACAGTTTAATATTAGCAAGTTTTTCATTGTTCTGTAATAACGATGATGGATATTGTCAGCTCGTTTACGCCCGACCTCTCTGTTTATTACAAAACAAAGTTTAGATAGGTTCTATTTAGTGTTGAGGACTTAAGTCCATTGCTCTTCCTGCAGTTGTAAACAACGTCACTCATGATAATGCCGTGGCTTACACTGTGTACAGTTATATCCGTTATGAGTTACATGCTTTGTATAACCATTGAATGCCAAAGTCATGTATAAGAGTTGACAGAGCCTGGTTAAATTAGATTTTGATTATCTTTCGATCTGGGCTGCCGAGATAAAATCTTGCTGAACAGATTTACAGAATTGTTCTCATACTTCACGCACATACAAACCCCGTCATTAGGTCGAACGCTAATTTGAGTTTACATAAACCTAAGCAAAGCCATGGCCTCTGAACTTTATGCGGAAGAATTGTGGTAAAAGCTTCAATTATCTTCATCACGATTTGAAGCAATAGAAATCGGGATTTCAACATAAATTCTTCTTGGTAAACTGATGATGAAAACTAATTAAGTTGGTTATTTCAGGCTGGTGAATCATAGTTCACAAAACAACTTAAAAGGAGGCGATACAACTTCTATTGGACTGACGAAAACATAAACCCAGTGCTATTGACAGCAAGTAGATAAATGTGCAACTGTTTAAAACTATGGCAGACACACGTGACGTAATCCACCGTGGATGGTGTTGGTTTTAGATCTGTGTGGTTAAAATTTTTCGATGTTTCTGAAAGAAAACTTGTTGCCAATGGTCACACTAACTTCTTTACTGTATCCAATTGTTAAAACGTCAGAAATAAAACAAATTTGTAACACAAACTTTTTCTAGCAAAAACTTCAATGACTTATCCTGACTTAAGCAGGAAATAGAAATAGCTGGTGACAACCATGAACCATATTCAGCTTACAATGACATCAGTGTTGCCAGATGGGAAATTTTGTTCCAAGTTTGCGTTATTTCCAGAAATTTTAAGGCCTTTAGGGAAAAAGTATGGCAACACTGGTTTATAATCCCTCTAGTTACTTATGGGCAGGAAAATTGGACAATGAATAAAGAGGAACGTAGAAGAATTGATGCTTTTGAGATGTGGTGATGACGAAGGGTTTCAAGAATAGCCTATGACGAACAACGAGAAAACAAACAATTTTTAATTATTGAAAAACGTAGGCTAAGGTTAAACGATTGCTGAAATCTCTGCTAGTTTAGTTTATTGAATTATACACTTCCATATTTTGACCAAGCAGCAAGACACCCGGTATAAAAAATGATATAATGCTGGCGACTGGAAGAAGAAGAGGGAGACCAAGAAGGAGATAGATCGAAAGAGTCATGGAGCCTTGCAAATTAAAAATATACAAATTAAAAGAAAAATCTATGGAGAGAGACGAATGAGGAGGAATGATTCAAAACGTCCCTCGGAGTGGGCATCAACAAGGGATGGATGTTGATGATTTGAGAGTCATGTCATTAATGTTGCATTCACATTTGCTTGGGTAGCGTCAGCAAAAGTCACTGAGAGCTGTTTCGCAGCAGTTGCAAACGTTGGTTTTTATGTGAGTGTCATAAGTTCTACTCATTACAGCTTCCTGTCGTCTTTCTGTTGTTGAAGGTTGAGCAGTTGTGTCGGGTACATTTCGCCATCCTACTCGATCTATCCTACTCATTGATTCCTCGTATTCCGTTAAAAATTAATTTTGTGGATAAATGAGATGTGGTATGTCCGGCTATCTGTGGCAAGATAACAACTGCAGAACATCATCCATTCACTGCAATGTCCATCACACCACAACTGGCGCTCGTGGCCTGAATGGATTGGGTGGCAACTCCAGCTGAATACTCGTCAGGATACCCACAATTATAGTCTAGGACGAGGTCACCGTCTACTCTCAATGGTGATGGAAAGCAAAACATTTTATATTCTGAGACAAACGAAGAACAAGGATTCACACGAAGAAGCAGAAGAGCGTTGAATGTTTTATTGTGGGAGCTGATTTAACGTGTGTGGTATTGATAAGGCATCGTATGACAGGTATACGTAATGTGATGAAGATGAGATATCTCAATCTCGGCAGTGACAGAATTAATATTGATGATGACGTTTCTTGGTCTGTGAGTGTGCTATGGAGGAGACCGAATCATCAACTTTACAATCCATTGAGTCCCAAAACAAAGCGCCCGGTCTGGCGAGCATTCTATAACAAAACTATTCAATGACTGCTTGATACCTTCCCTGATTTTTACTTTATGCCATCGTCAACATCACAGGGATGGTAGATGACTGGCAATAAAGAACTATACAAAGAAGGATGTTCATGATGCTTTCAAATAACTTTTCAAGACAGCTTTAAAATATTGACAAAATGAACCGATTGAACAGAGAAGAACATTTCCTGCTGAGGTCACGCAGATAGTAATTAATCGCGGCAACAGCTAAATGAATAAAACTATGGAGTTATTTTCATCTTTAGAAGATTTTCTAATGACTGCTTCATTTATCTCACAAGCACTTATCTGATCTGTGAATAACACAAAATCCGACAACACAAAATGGTTTCGCAAATTGAAGCATAAAAAATAAATTACTTTTCATAAACTAACAACGCCATGTCACTGCAAGCAACGTCATGTTACCGCGAGCAACGTCATGTTACTGCAAGCAACCACTGTCGCTTATAATTATATTCGGTAACTTATGCAGAGCTTTTTTCTTGCTGTTGAAGCTTCGAGTTCTTTGTTGTTTCTGTCATGGTGTTTTCTTATGGATGTTTGCAGATTAATTATCGTACATCAGCAACAGCATGAAGGCGCCACTCACTATGACGCAGCATCAGATGAAATTCCTTCCACTTTCCAGTTATCTATTTATCTTTAAATACCAATGTACAAAACTCGTTTGTTTTTAATTTTTATACTTTTGGTTTTGGAGGAATTTAAATTCGTGTCTCATTCCAAACATCGACTCGACAGCAATTCCCTATCATCATGTTCGCTTGTAGGCTTCTTTTTGACAATTTCTCCTCAATTTTCTGTTCACGTTAAGTTTGTTCTCGTTTTGTGATTGCTCCTCAAGAGTTGGATTGGATTGTTGTTGGATTATACTCCTATAATGAATCCTACCAATGCTCACACTTTTTTGGTTTCTTTCAATAAATACGCCATCATGCGGCATTATTATATATTTAAAAAGTCCACTGCGTGGGGTTACATTTTTGTGTTGGTGACAGTGTTCTTGGGTGAAGCTCTAACAGGATTGGCTTCAGATGAACTCACAACTTTTGTTTGAAAGGCCAATAGCGTGACACAGCAACGCCAAAACAATGGTAAAACGGGCAAAATTGGTTTAGTGGTTTGAGTGTCGTCTCTGCGTCGGTAGATGTTTGTTTCAACATCCGGTCGTAACATGGATCTTTAAAAATGGTACTAAACTTCATACCTGCTTGGCAGGGCCATGTGAGAATTCCCCAGCTTCCTCCGAAATCTACTATTGGGACCTTATTTTTAGTGATGATACCTGAAATTTTTCTCAAATCATGGGTTATGTAGTGAGATCAAAAACATCAGACTGACTCCACAATCTGACTCCATCTTTGATTTCATAACAATGCAAAGGGCAATGCACCAGGGTTACTCAACTAAACTTAACAAAGGTCCAGTTTGACAAGTTGAATTTTTAGCGGTCCGATGAATAAGTTATTTCACACGCAACCACGAAAGTTAAACTATCTGTACCAAACCACTTTTTAGGTAAAATGTAACTCGAATTGGATTTCTCTGCGAGCTGAATGAATGTCATTCGGACAACGAGGAGGACTCCTTCAGAAACTTGGGACTCGATTGCATTCAAAAGGCCTCAACGTTAGTTTTAGGAAGGAGGCCGAACTGCTAAACAAACAAACAAATAAGCAGCAACGGCAAATGAACTTAAACGAAATTTTGATTTGGGTAAAATTTTAAACCTTCTGTGATTACAAACAGATGAAACTAATTAGGAAACAAACAGAAAAGAGTTTTTGAAACCGCAAGAAACATTTGAAGACAAGGTTTGGTGAAGTAAACAGCATGAAAATTATTCAGCCTACAAAATTTGCATTTTATAAATTGCATCTTGCGATAAACTACACCAGGATCTGTGAAAAATAAAGGCACTTTGTAATAATATCTTTCAAATTATAATTATCAATGTGTTCTACAATTATTTTCTGAAACTTAACAATTCGAATGACTGGAGGTTGATTTACTTCTGAGAGTAAACGATTCAATTGATGACGTTGTGTACTCGCGTGTTTCATTTCAGAAGGAATTTGTTTTCCAAACGAAAGCTCTGGATTCAATGAAAGTTTTGCTCTGCAAACATTTCTATCTTCCAAGCTGTCGTCACTGCAGCCCGACGTCATTTTTCTTATTAAAAATTTCTTGACAATCAAAAATCCGTGTCCCATCTGAACTTGTGACCTCAGATGACGATTTATAATTTACATGACATTGAACATCGCTCAAGGCCACCATCGTGCAGCAGCTTTCGTATGTTGAAACAATGTTATCTAATGTAGAAAAGCGCAAAACAATGTGGAACATGGAATAGCGACGATGATGGTGAAACATTCTGATAAGAGATTAAATTCGATTAGCGTGCTGTGTGTAGCTTGTTTACAGCAAACACACCAAATAAAAAATTATAAGTTTTTGAATAATGGCGTATTATGTGACTCAGATAAACATGGCCTTCCTGCAGCCTTCCCTTAAGCCTATCAGGCCGGCACAAGTTGTGTGCCTGGCAAAAACTGATTATTATCCTAATCGTATTAGCGTAACGATTTATGGTCTTGGACTGATATGGCGATATACATGAAGTCGTTGGCGGTTTGCGGCCGCTATGACATGACGGAAACGCAGGCTAATTAACGACCCATTAACGTTGCAGTTGTTGAAAAAGTAAAAAATTGACATCATTTTGTTTGGTAGAGATTAGCTGAATGTGATTGTCTCTTGTTTAAAAAATTAAGTTGACACTAGCCTACTTTTGGCTGATTTGAATTCAAAATATTTGCAGCCAATGCAAACATTATATAATTTGTTGCTTATTACACAATGCAATTCTAACAAACACACTCCTTCAATAGTTTTTTTTGTTGTTGCATAGTTGCATAGTTTCTCACTTTTACGAGGTCAGGTATTTTAGAGGTTTATTTGTTAACGCATTGATTGATACAAACAACTCTTGTTCACATTCCAAAAAAACAATTAAGTTATTTAAACATGCCAAGATCAAGAAAAAGAAAGAAATATCTTTTGACAAGTGTCAAACCCACGACAATGCTTGATATGGACGACTTGGTTACATGTCTTGTAAACAAAATTATTTTCACACGAGTGAATTCAATCTTCAATTGCTAACAAATCGATTTCGGTTTGTTAGATCATCTTCAGTTATGCTTGTTCAGGTATAATCATATGCCTTGTCAGTGAATACGAATGGAATGCAATCGGCCTATCGCTCAGCATGAGAAAGTACAGAAATTATGCAGAGGAAGAAAAATAACCTTAGCATGGTGAAGCACACAGTCCGATCAAAACAAAACAATACTCAACAAATTATTTTCAAGCCAAACGCGTACAGCGGTCAAGAGCTTGCGTACCGGCAATGGTTGCCACAGCTTGAGTAGCACTGTGATAAGCTACAGACTACACTTACCTTGCATGTAAGACTTTTACCATCACACAGTATCGACAACAACTGAATGATATTGTCTGAATTAGTCTAATTGTAATAAAACTTGAGATTGATAGGCTACTACAGATAATGATTAATAGATAAGCTCTACTGGTTTCATTTTGAAATAGAAAGAAAATGCATTTATGGTTGGTTATGTGGTATTGTTGTGGCATTCCCATTCAAGGTTCATTAGCGGAATTCAAGACAGATTTTGTTGCTTAGTGCAAGTAAGCATGAATCATGGAAGTGATAAGAAGAATTGAGTAAAGTCTAAATGTATTTTAACATGGCAGAGAAGAGACTCTTGAGGATATTTCTCAATCGTTTTGATCGACTCTCTCATCCATATTGAGCTCCGTAACGTCTCTCCCACCTTTTTGACCATTTTTATTTCAGTTATATTTAACTTTGACAGACACACAGCCCTTTGAATTTCACAAAACAACAAGCCAATTATATTGGGTGGTAAATAAGTAGTTGCACTTTTCATAGGCGAACATGCTTTTCGGGAAAACTTTTGAGGTGCAGTCAGTGCAATAGTGGCCTAGTAGTTTCGCTTACTTGTAGAAGCTTTTGACGCAGAGCCGGTTACCGAGATTGGCAGAGTGAAGTTTTCCGATTATTAAAGTCTTAATGTCGGGGAATTATTCCATTCACCAGGTGCCGCTGAATGGAGAGCGGTCCTGAAATGCATAGCTCAAGCGCATGCCCCTACAGACTAACCAGCGCCGCGTGATCTTGATTCGGGCTCTTAACGACTGAGCTAATGGCGAGAACAATCCCTCTTTTCACAAAAACTACTTTTCCCGTTGCTCATAAGTCATAACTAGATTTGGTTGCTTTTTCTTCACTGTATCGAAGGACAGCAAATGTATTGTTGAGAGGAAAGAGCCACAGGATTGTCTGTGACTGAGCAAAACGAAAATGCGAAACAACGCAATGCACAGTGATAACGCCACTGGTGATGACGCCACTGGTGATGATGTCGGCTGGGATAGTACCTCGAGAGCCCAGTTGAGTTCAATTACATTCTCGAGTACAAAAGGTTTGGGAATTAATAGCTCTAAGTGTTCTTATCAAGAAAAGACAGTTCTTAAGTTTTTTCTAACCATACATTTTGGGGCTACAGGCTCTTGAAAAGGCCCAAAAGTTGCATTCAATTGCACTGAGTACAAGCCTCATATTTTGCAGAGAAACTATGTTTTATCTAGTGATTTCAAAACACTATTTCAAAACACAAAGAAGGAATATTTTGGGCCATTTTTACTAAAGAAGATGGGTCACGTAGGCGTTGAATGACCCTAAATTACACTTTTGAGTACAAGCTTCAAAATCTGCAGAAAAACACAAATTTTAATAAGCTCACAAAATAAGCTCACCGTACGTTTATTAAATGCTCGTGTTTTTGATTTTGCTTTTTTGTATTAGTTGTGAGGTTCAGTCGTCTCCGCATGGCTTCATCAACTGTCACACCTCCAGTTGCTTTAGATATGTGGAGCCAAATGATTCTTTCAACTAATTCATCTATTTTAAACTGTTAGGTTTGGTGGCCGTGCTTAAATTTACCTTCATCGACGTATCCTTTAAATTTACATCGCATGCACGTTTTAAACTTCTTTGGTTTTGCCGCCGTTTCCTTTTGTTGGTTTGTTCCCGTAAACTATTAGTAACTTTATCATTGCTGTTGTTTTCCGACAAAGAAAAATAAATTGAATCGAATTGAATTGAAATTTATGCGCAGGTTTCAAAGCAAATGTGAATAACGCAGCGGCCATGTTTGCAAATGCAACGGTTTGCTCATAAAGTAAAGTTTAAAGCAATTACAAATTTCAAACCAAGATTAGACAATTTTTACAGTTTGCATGAACAGTATGCTCTGATGCAGGGGTTCTTAACCAGGGGTGCACGCACCATTAAGGGGTGCGAGACCTATGCCTATAGGGGGTGAGGGAATGCTAAGTTATCAAGGTTTGTTATAATATGACGTAAGAAGCAAAGTTGTTTTACCAGGTTTCAACAAAAATTTCCGATCTGTAGGCGTTTCGTTCCGTAGGCATTTGATCATGTAGGCGACTATTACTTTTCAGCCAATCCTAGAAGGGGGTGCGAGAACTTTTTGGTAATTTCAAGGTGGTGCCGACAAGGCAAAAGGTTAAGAACCGCTGCTCTAATGCATCGTCAGCTTGCATGCATAGCGCTCCTACATTGGAGGCTATTTTTAACCATAAAAAAGTCAGAGCTTCAAAGATTTTACCAAAAAGTAATGCCGGTTGTATTAACTCTCCTCTAAGCGATAGCTATCATCATTGTGACAGTTATTATCAGCGATAGATGCTCGACTTCACTCTATAAGCTAACATCTCTGAACAAAAGTTTCGATTTCTACTTGACTGACCAAAAAGTTTAAGTTGGTTAACACAAGATTTCCCATTGGCGGTAATTCAAAGCCGGTCTATTTGGGTTGTTGGAAATGTGGAAAACTTTGGAAGTCTTTTATTATCAATATCCAACCTCCACAGGCGGCAACAAAGAACCTCCAATCACATTAGTTTGTGACATGACTGCTGCAAAATTTATCCGTATTTCTGGTAGAGAAACATTTACATTAGTGCTTGAAAATAATTTGTCGTTTCTTTAACCAATGACACGACTTCGCTTTCTATTTTAATCAATACTGCACGACGGAGAACAATAAAATTCATTATCTGTCAACAACAATACAACAGACTTGACCGGGAATAAAAATCGTGTTTAATTTATTCAAGTCAATATTTTGGTTGATAAGCTTCTCTGTTCTCTGTGTCTTGAGAGCTGATTTTGATTAAACGTTGTATTCTGTTTAAAAAGTTGATTTATATGCTTTTAGATTTCATGGGTTCGCAGACGTGGAACGTTGAACGCAGCTCATGGGTAGTATGATGATCAGATATGGGCAATTTACAAACCCGTGCGAGTCTTATGTGATTGGTGTTAATTTGTATTGAAACACTGCACTAAACAATTAAGCAAAGTTAATTCTTTATGATTCTAATTGACGTGTTTTCGTAACACCAACATGAACTGTGAGAGTGTAACAGTTTTGATGATGATGGCTTTTATGTATAAGCAATAAAAAATGTTGTGTAAAACTCCGACTTATAAATTATGCGAGTTTTCGAACCTGACTGATTTTGTTTGCTGATTACTCAAATGCTTCTGCAAGACTGCGGCAATTATGTGAAGGATCGTTTTGAAAACATAAATCTTCCGTTTAGATGCGTGACTGCGGCTATCAAAGCAGTACGGTTGCTTCATCTAATTGAATGTTTTGCTTTTCAACTTTCTTTAGATTTGCACCTCAATAACTAATGAGAAGAGATTAGCCTCGGCTGGTGAGCAAAGATGATACATGACCTTTGCCTAACAAACTTGTTCAAATCAGAATTACCTCATCAGTTTAATGATTTGCAGAATTCAATTCTTTCAAGTAATTCGATTTTCATCTGAGTCAATAACGGGGAATCTTTTTTACATCATTGACGAAGTTGCCTTCCCATCAGTCAACATGAAAGCTAATTGTTCAAGGTATAATTAGAGCTGACACCTTCTACGGTTAATGTTTACAAAGTAGCACTTCTTTGATTGTACTGTACTGTGCAGCCATCCTTACTGATGCTGGTGCTTTATCTATGAGTCCCGACAACTCAATCGATGATCACTCTCCCACAATACAAGTCAAAACCAAGGGACGGTGGTTCGATTCTCGGTGTCTCAGCTCAACAAATAATTTCAAGGAAAACTTTCCGTGTAGCGCCACCTAGTAGACGGAGTATCCCTTTGTGACACTACTTTCAACTGTCTCTTTTGAATGAGCGTTTTATAAAAGGTCAAAGCAGATGGTGGAAAGCCAGGCTGCTGGTTGGCTTCGAATGTCAACCCTATCGTTAAACACTCTGCTACGATGCTCGAGTTTGTCATAAATTCCATGAAATAAAAATTTATAAAATGTTCATGGGTGCCGTTGTTTTTTATATTGATACCATACAACATATAGATTAGCATTTATGAGTTTATTTCATAATGTTTCATGGTTGAAAGATGCTTTGCGCCGGTTACTGATGCGTGACGAACCACACGTCACTTTGCTAGTTTAAAGATATTAAATTATCACGTAAGCAATTGTTGATACTTTTGTAACCTGAGATGGAAAACTAAACTTGATTTTTGGTCCGTTTAGAGAGCGTTTCCAACGATTGTTTTTAACGTTTAATCGCCGTCTTATAACTACGAAATGACGTTGACTTGGGTTTTAACAGATTAAAACGAGTTTCCAAGTTTCCAGGTCACCTCACCTGGTACACCGCCACTCTGTCAATCACTGAAGCGTGTCGGTCTCCATACAAATCGTCGGTCAGAGAGTGGAAGCCTACACGACGACCAGAAAATTGGGATGGAAGTTTTATACCAAACGATAGCGATAAATTTAAGTAGAAGATGAATCGACTTGAAAGTAAATTTGTCATCTGTAAGCTGTAGCCCAACATGAACATGACTTCTTTCGCTTAAAGACTTTCAAATGAGATACTATTGTCCTCTCTTTTCATATGCACCCCGGTCTTTTATCGTCAGCCCAAGGGTGCAGGGTCTGCTTGTTACCATCCCTACAAGCCAGAGGAGTATAGAGCAAGCATTGTGTTCTTCAATCATCCAGTCCACGCACATAGGCGTAGCCAGGGGGGGGCGAAAGGGGCCATGGCCCCCCCAAATTTTCGAAGTTTGGATTCCGAAGTTGAGCCCTTTGTTGAAAATATAATAAAATTTGCAGAAATTTATAACGTTTTCCAAGACATCTGGCTATTAACACCCCAAGGACTTGTTTTAGACACACAGAAAGACACCAATAAACTTTGCAAATCGTAAATCACGCAAAATTTTCTGGATTTAAGTTTCTTTTAACTAATTTGTGGAAGCAATTTCAGAATGGCTTACTCTGTTGGGTTTTTCTGTAGCTGAGTTTTTGGTGTTCTCTAGTTTTAGCCGCAGATTTTGACCGTTCGTGTGTAAGAGCTACCTTTAATAAGTTAATAGCTGTTTATCTGCTAATAAATTTCATACAAACATTATCCAAAAAGTGTTTCCAGAAAGCGCTATAATCCATTTATTTAAGTGTAATTTTGCAAAAATTTTCCGGGGGAGCATGCCCCCGGACCCCCCTAGAATACGCGTGCCTTCGGCACGCTCTAACCCCCACCAGTTTCATTGTTTCCCCTTGCTCAAGCCACCAGGATACGCCACTGCACATCAGGTGGCGATGTTTTAAATCAAACACTTTGTCATTCTCTTCAATTCATCAAATATTTGGCCCCCCCCCAAATTTTTTTCCTGGCTACGCCACTGTTCACGTACACCGGTCACCTGGTTCGGTGTACCGTGCACGTTGGCTTGTGCTGGTGACGCTGCAGTATGCGATGTAGTATTAGCGGTTTGGAGGTGTTGTGGCACGCCGGCATCTATATCTGAGCCTTGGAACGGCAATCGAAAGGGTGCCGGTTCGACACCGCTCAAGAGCATGCGGCTGTGTCTTTGGCAGGACACTTAAAGGCATGCCTGAAGGTGGACACGAAGATTGGCTTCCTTGCCTTCCCGTCCACTTAATCTAAATCTTCAACCACCAGGTGTAAACCTGGATACGACGAATATCTTAGTGCAAACTTACACAAATACATGGTATTTTTATTTATTGAAAAACAAAATTTATTTCATAAAAATGAGTTTGCTTTGGATTATGTTTGTCGAAGTAAAAAAGCACAAGTAAGCTAATCAACGATACGATGTAAGATTTTGTCTATGCACGTTGCAATAGTGAAATGTGCTTTTCTATTTGAGTGACAAAGTGAAAACATTCTATCAAAGTTCCAAAATTGTGAAGTATCGTTTTGCCGACAGCTAAATATCTTCCAATACTTGGATAAAATCCTTCCCTAAAAAATATCAAATTACCTTCAAGATTAAGATTTATTTTCTTTTTTCTAAGTGGCAGGATATAAACCAATGATGCGGAAAACGTTAAAATGGCGCAACTGCTCTTTCGTAAATCGATCTCATGAACCAATCGATGGACAGATGCTCGTGGCATCACATCCGCTCATCAGTAAAAAAAAGAAAAGAGGAAAATTACATAATTTTATTTCCTTTCACAATGAAACAAACAGTTTTTAGTTTCAAGAAAAGTCCTTCAAATCATAAAAGTGCCACGTTTTACAATTCCCCACAAAAGCTGTTCGCTTTTTTTACCACACCCTGTTAAAAAGCGAAGGTTTGTTTCAAGCCCGTGTTTAGGCTCTAAAAAGGGTTATGATTTGATGACGAATGAGTTAAAAACGAGATACTTGACATTGCTATTTTCTTGGGCTGGAATATGCTGCTTCTGAATCACTTACAATTCTATCTTCACTTAATCTTGATAACAACAAATGCAGAAAAAATAATCCACAAATGCCTTGGTCGAAACATGTTTCCAAGAAATTGGATAAAATTGTAGAAGGTATAATGAGGCCAGAATCCCTTAACATTGAGTTAGGTAGTCTTCGATTGTTCTTATCTATGTCAGGAAGACAGGCACTGATAAGAAAGTACCACGATGATTATTATTAATCATGGATTTGTTTTTATTGTTGGCAAACAGACCACCGCTAGGATAGGAAGAGATACACTAATAGGTAGGCTACATCGCATATCTTTAAAACTGAGCTGATTTAACAGAAATAAACGTGTTACCAAATACGGCAAGTTTATCCCTAAACAGTTTAGTCGGGTATGTCGCCTATAAAGAAGCGTAGCTTACGATATGTCGACATAAAGACTTTGCAAAATAACTATGTAAATTATGATTTCTTTTTATCAAGAGCGCCGCTGAAAACCTCTACGGCGTTCTAACCTACAGGCCATGTGTTTCTGGGCAGCCGATTGGTAGCAAGAATTGTAAGAGACGGCGGTCGATTACCTTTGTGGCAAGAATACGGTGCGATACTGATGAGCCCAGCCTCATGGGCGAAACACGTGTCTATCGCTGTCAATTCTTGCTACAAATCGGCTGCCCAGAAACTTATCGTTTATTGCAGGTCTGAATGGCTAGCGTGGAAGCTACACCGTTATGGTTAGCGAATCGCAACTGCTGCTCGCTGTACTAGTGAATGATCAGCCTTGTGCTGATGGCCGGGAAGAACGTCCCTTCTTCATTACAGGCCATGTATTTGGCCTAAATACGATCCAGTTGAACCTCTCCGACATGAGTTGAATTAAAAGCAATTGATTCGGTTTTACTGCGTTTTGATGTTTCGAACCTGACAGCTGTAGAACTGTGTGAAACGAAAACACTTCGGAATATTTCGTTTCGATAAAATGATTGAAATGATTGATTAATCAAAAGTTGTGTTTCGAAAAGCTCTAGACCAGACATGGCCAAATGGCGGATCGCGATCCGGTTCCGGATCTTTTCAACTTATTTTGTGGATCTTTCAAGTTGGCTCTGTAAGAATCGTTATAAGTAGCAGGAAACCACGTTTCGATAGTATTGTGAAATCAAAGCCCACTCATCATATTTCTCACTAATACCAAACCTGTTTATTACAGCACACGCTTTGTTTTAGATTTACACAAATAATTGCATGTTTTTTGTGTTATACAAAAGGAAAAATGCACATCTTCAGCTCATTGTGGATCTCTAAGTTGTCAGATTTGGCGGTAATGGATCATGGCCAAAATTATTTGGCCATCCCTGCTCTAGACCATGTCTTGACCAACTCAAACTTGAGCGAATGTGTACGTAGGTGCAGCCAAATAGCCTCCAACGCTAAACAAACGTGATATGACGTCAACGGCAGATTGCCACGCGGATGGCCGACTTTGATCGTTAACTTCTCCACCGCTCACGCAGGCAGGAAGCCGACATGGTTACTGTTGGTTGTTGCATAGTTTTTTTTAAAAAATAATTTCGTTATTCACAAAATAGAAAATTAATAACAACTTTTTGTACGGACTTTCGTTTCGGCGTAAATTTTTTTCGTCTTATCGTCGTTTTAAATTATTATTGTTTGTTTAGTAAATTCGTTTTAGTTTGAAGCGGCATTTGTAATGCCTAGTTTCATTTTGTCTCACCCTAATAAAAATGTATTCAGCAAGTCTGATCCTTAGTAATTAGTAGGCTACCGATACATCAACATCTTCCGCACATAGCATAGCTCTTTCAAATCGAAAGGAGTGTTTGCTTGTGCCGTTGCAAAATTTGCAGTTTATTAACAAACAATAAACTCGATTGAAAGACAAAAAATAGCAACCACATGCACAGAACATTAGCTCATTGTAACTCCTCCATTATTCATTACAGAGTTGATTATTTTAATATCACTACTTTGCATCTATAGGTTTTTCAATGGCGTTAGTGACAAAATTAACCTAGCCAATCAGATTACCAGATGTCAGATGACCATCGTTACCAGTGCTTTTCCGTTTCAAAGATCAATGTGGTTTCAGTTTAATGGTCAAACAGTTTTGATGAAGATTTTTAAAACTAGGGAGATTTTTAGTAGGGAATGGTTGTTGTTAGAGAATGGTTGCTGTTAGAAAAGGGTTGTTTCAACTGCTTTCTATGTACGGTATTCATATCGTATAGCATTCTTTTGATATCTGTTCTTTTCTACAACTCTTCCAAGCATACGTTTGTTTCTTACTCGTTTTGCAATCTACCATGTCGAATGTAAACCTGCAAAACCACAAAAAGGTTCTTTCTTGTGAAATAACGTTTGACTTGAATATTGAAATGTTATAAACAATACCTAACAATACAGTCGTTAAATGAGAGAAACAAAATATTTGAAACAACGTTTTATTATAAATTCATAATTGCTTGGAAAATCATTTAATGTCAAATGATTAATCCTATGGCATCTTTGGGTACGGTCTTTGAATGAGTTGATTGACACTAAAATTAAATGGTCGTTGAAAGGAATACTGAGATGAACAATGAGGAAGAGTTTGAGAATTGCTTGCTATAGAAGGTGCAGATATTGAGAGGCTGTTTCCGACGTTGTAATGTCCAGCATAGTGTGACGACACAGCCTGGGATGACGTCATTGATGAGGGGTGGGCGACGTTGGTGGACAGATTTTGATAGCGACACATGTCTAACTGTGGCTGGGTGGTAGAGGGACGAAAGTCTGGGAGTATCGCTGCAGCAACAGCTTGTGTGATTGGACCTTCGCTCCGTGCGGAGTGTTGACTGACTTGGGCCTGGTAGGGTTGGTTTGATAAAAGGCTTTCCAACCTCGGAGCTTCACTATGACGGTTGCTTTGAGGGGCTGGCGAGGTCAGTGGCTCTTGGACATGGAAACCAGTCCCGGGTTGTTGTTGGAGCCCCATGTCAACAGAACTAGAACCGTCCTGTTCATGAATCGGAGAAGAGATGCTGCTGTGTCGTTGCTGAGGATGAAGTTGCTCTTCTCTCTGTGGCTCAATGTCCCTTCCGTATGGAGAAGTCGCTGTTTCATCTGTGAACTTGTGAGATAATGAAGATGCCGCGTATGAAGCTGCTGTCGAATAGCAATGAGGTATACGAGGAAGGTTGAAGTCTTCAGGCTTCTCGCCTTTGCTTTCCACAGACTGGTCTCGTCTCTTACGCCTTCTCCTGTAAAAGCAATGGTGATTTATTGCTCATCGAACCAAAAGTATCGCGAAACACAAACAAATTATTGTTCTCAAACACGATCATGTAGTTTTGGCTTCGTGGAAGAATTTTGAATTTATCGTAGTTTTTGACTTCAACTAAGTTAAGCCAACTTACAATTTAGGCCAACTTACAATTGTCAATGGCTACCCATAGTGTGACCATTTTTAGAATGTTTGTGTTGTGAGGTTTCGATAGACCAAATAAACCATTAGTTGTCAAATTATGAAGAATTTTATATTTAGCTGAGCCGTGTCAGCATCATTGGTCTTCCAAGCAAACTATTTAATGATTTTAATTCCTCCAAATTTGCCAGAGCTTTTTTTTACAAATTGCCACAGTTTAAATCAGGGTGTGGCTCGGTTGATGCAGCATTGATGTTACACACTAGTGAGATGGCTGGCTCAACAAACCTTCTGCTAGCTAGAGCGACGACAACAAAAATTCCAAATAAATAGAAACACCACAGTAGAGAAGTTGAAACTGCAAAGAAACTTGCATAGAGATTGAAAGGCGTTGCAATATACACATTATGTTGGCATGAGAAAAACTTTAAAGATAATTTTGTAAGCCAGGCATCCTTTAGTTTCGTGACCGACTTGGGCTCTTTAATTAATTAATTGTCAAGTGGCTTAACTGATAATCGAAAAAACAAAACAAAATCTCTAGTGGAGGTTTGTTCCATCAAAGATTCAAGCGTGAAAATAATTTACAAATATTTTTCATTGATTTGTTTTCAGATAACAGCGAGAAATCAAATGAACATAAATTTTCACTTTTTCTAAATCTTAATGCCATTTACGATTAAGGTCAAAGACGCCAAACACCGGACTTACACATTTTTACATGCAAAAATATCGAATCGCATCTAGCCCAAAAGGTTAGCAATTGGTAACCTGGTGTCATTGGTTGAAAAATTGGTAAAGGTCTCACATTCTTTTAGAGTTAGACAGAGTCAAGACTTTTATAGTAACAACTTTTCAAAAGACCGGGTACAGTAAACCTGGCTTTTGCAACAAACGATAAAGAATGGGACGACGAGGAATGTTTCCGTTAAGGGGCTTCATAAGTTGGCAAAGGAAATGTCAGTTGCCTAAGTTTGTCAAAGTTTTCAAAATTATCTCATAACAAAACATAGAGATAATTGATTTTGATTGACTCTGAAACAGTGAAATCTCATGAATTATGAATCAATAAAATTGCGACATGAGCCATGGTCCCTACCGCCCTGTGACGTCATCGTAAGAAAACTGCTGATAATGGGAAGGATATTATATTTCGAGGTCACGCTTGAGTGGATGCTGTCTAAGTTTAAAATCTTGAAAATCAAACACCATTCCCTCTCCCTTGCACGTTGGGTCAAAAGATAGCATCATGCATTGGTAACAACTGTACACTGTACAGTGACAAAAGTTTGAAAATAACGTTTCTTTGTTAAGCTTGCCAATCTCAAAAAAGTGTTTGTGTTTTTTATATGTTTGCAAACATAAAGTAAATCACTTATATTTCCTGCCAGTAAAAGCTAAATTAGGACAATTGAAGACACATTTTGTGCAACTTCACATAAGAAGCAGCCTTTGGACACACAGTCTCATTCCAACCCTAGAGGCAGAAGAACAACTCCTGGCATGGCTAACCGGTGCTGCTTTGCACGATATTCAAATAGTTTTTTTTACAAGCCTTACTTTCAAAACATTCATGAGACGCCAACCGCAGGTGGTGAGTGATCAGCGAAAAAAAAAAGTGTACAAAAGCATTGCATGAGGGACTAGCTTGTTTCATTTCCTTGTATCGGTAAAGTAAATACTTTTGTAAAACAAAAACGTTCCACATATACATTGAGTTTGTTTGATGAGGCCAACGCCATTTCCACATGTGTTGATATAAAAAACTCTTAAGGTTTAATTTGGAAACTAATTTTTCCGTACAAAATCGCTTATTTGATCCAAGATCACTTGATAATGCAAAACCGGTGCGGTGTAGTTGGAGTTAGGTGGTAGCACAGTGTCGATCGTGCTATATGCCCTCCATGACAAACAATCGTTTTGATTCCAACTAATTAATGTCACTTGAATATATTCTTTTGCTTCTTTCTATATTAGCATTTTGCCAATTGATTTTATCTCGCAGTAAACTTTCAACCTCGTTGCTATGGCAATTAGACGTGTTTCGTAGATACAAACCATAATCCTCTTATCGAGAATCATGAACTGCTTCATTGTTTATCATCAACTTATCAGATGATCACCTGTTTACCTTCGCATCGCGATGGAATGCCACCGTGTGACGTCACTATAGCTTAGTGTTATGAAAATTAATTGTTATCGGGAGCAAACCTTTGGAAGTCGCTTTGCTCATGAAAACAAAATCTACAACGTCACACTGGAATACTGAGTGACGACATAATATTCACTCGTAGCGTCGCAGCGCGAGTAGGCCAGACGCAAAATGGCGGACCTTGATTCTATGATAAGTTTATAAAATGACGTTGTTTTGTGAGCTCTAATGCTTGTTTCAATCTTCGAATGGGAAGATCGAGACCCTGGAACGTTTGAACCGCAGAAATATTGAAACAAACTTTTTTTCAACTGATTCGAAGAACAACAGCAGATAATGAGACAAGTCCATCTCATCAATATTTAATGCCGAAGAGAGAAGTCAAAAGGCGATTTACTCATATTATGTGAACATTTGTTGTTACATCAAGAAGCAAAAATGTTTGGGTATATCTTAATCATTGATTTTAAGTAATCGCGATTTTTATTACGGATAAAATTAGCTTATATCACTTTTTGTTTCATTAAAGTGTGGTCATCTGATTTTTTCAAACATTATCTTTGAACAACGAACAAAATACATGACTTAAAAAGGTTTAAAAATATTTAAAAGCAGACTATTGGTTTTATTTTCAACATTTTAAAAGTTTGTCAATCAAAGTCAAATTAATAAAAAATTACCTGAAATTTCCGTTGTCAAACATCTTCTCACAGTTTGGGTCAAGCGCCCAGTAATTTCCCTTCCCTGGGTCGTCTTCATCTCTAGCCACCTTCTTGAAGCAATCGTTCAACGAGAGATTATGTCGGATTGAATTCTGCCAACCAGCTCGGCTCTTCTTGTAGAACGGAAAGTTTTCAGCCACGTACATGTAGATGCCAGCCAACGTTAGTTTCTTCTCTTTTGAGTTTTGGATCGCCATCGCTATGAGAGCTGAGTATGAATAAGGAGGACGCACCATCTTGAAGAGCTCCGTTTGACTGGATAGGGAAAGCCATGGAAAGTCTGCTCCAAATCCCGCCGGATGAGGGTTGGGAGGATGATGCGAAAACAGTTGCCGTTGGCCCGCTACAGCGGCCGCATGGTGGGAGTGGGGCGAAGGGTAGCCTTGCATATATGAGGAATTATAAGGGTTGCTAGCAGCCGCCGCCCATAAGTAATGATTGGCTGCCGCACCGCCCGGGTATTCCATTCCGTAGTGGCCGGGATGGGAAGCTCTCGTCCCCGCCATCTGAATGTTGCCCGGCTGATAAAAGTTTTCGTACATGGAGGGAACTTCCATAAATTCCTGAGCAGTTGGAGCATGGTTTGGAGGAAATGCGCTGTTCATTATGGAGCGGTCAATCAAAACCATCTTTTTATGAGAAAAAAACTTAAAACTAAAAACGTTTTTCAGCAAACAAAACCTGCATGCACCTAGCACCTGTCATTAACCAAAACGTTAAACTTAGCTTTCAATGATGTTTAGAAAATTTGTATAAACTGATATCTTGAAATTATCTGCTGTTACAACGGGATTTTCAGACGCACTTGTTCCCACTCGCTTGCTTGACTGGCCAGTGCGAATGATCGGCCAACCCCAAAAGCTTTTTTATAAATTCTCTCTTTCTCGCGCTGCGTTCGCTACCAGTGCGAGCGAGACATCTTTTCTCATGAACGCCGTAGCGAGTCAGCGCATTCGTTGCCTTTTGTCACAATCATCACCAGAAGAACGTTTTATCAATGTACCTCTGTATTTGGTTGCGTTGAATTATATCGATGTGGGTTTACCATGTTGTAGGAAATTCAAGCAATAGCTGTGGGAGATAAATTAAGTCTATCATTCAAAGACATTTGTATTTTGCAGATATATTTGACGCTGTCAATAAATTCCAATTGCTTTTACGAAGCATTCCTTTATTCGTTTTAGTTAGTTTTCGCTGTATTCTTGCATTCTGTTGTTGATTTATTGTGATGTCTAAGCATGTGCTACAATAAGAAAATGAAGAAGTGACCTCCAATTATGTCGCTGATGCTCATCGATGCCGAGCTGTGGCGTATTCGAAAACATGCTTGGAAAGAGCAATCGTTTGGCGCAAAGGATTCTTCGCTGAAACTATGGAATTGTTTCAAATGGATCTAATTCAGCAAAAATTTATTTCTGTTCATTGATGTTCAAATAAACCTGCTTACTGAAACTGCGGCGGGCACTTAAGTTACTTCGGTTTTACAATTTGTGGAAACGCACCTTGAGCCGGCTCTATCTTTAAGAGGCGAAGACAAAAGACAGGTTTACTTTCCATGAATTACATTCATTGCACTAAATGTAAAATTACTTTTAATACAACTCAAGCGCGCCAGCATGCGGCAGAAGATCGGAAAGTCTGTTGGGCTGGTTGCAATCTGATGTGTAAGCGAGAAGTTAAAACTACGATGATTCAGCTCTTCATTCAGCTTTTTGATTGCAGCTCTTCATTCAGCATCACTGAACTGATAATAATTATAATTGTGTTATTAATAAATATAATGAGAAAGTAGTTTAGAAGCTCTGAGTAGGAATACAAAACTCAGCGAAACCCAAAGTGTGACAGCAGCGTTCGCAACAAGGACGCCAAGTGAGGGGTAAATAGTTAAAATCGTTGAAAAGCTGCTGTTCTGCGCCAAATAAAATTGGTTTGAAGAAATCTGAAATAGACCGTACGAGTATTTGTAATTTGTAGGCCGCTGCAGCAAATGGAGTGTTTTGACTGGAAGCAGTGCCGGATTTACCATTAGACTGGAAAGGCTGAAGCCCAGGGATTCAAGATTTAAGGGCTCACAGTTTAAGTTGTAGCCCCCTACGTACGATATATTTAAAAACGTTTAAATAAAATCTAAAAACAATAAAAACTATTAATACTACAAAAATTGCTCAATGCTGAGCAAAAAAGCAAAGCAAAGCGAATTAAATCAAATATAGTTTTTACAATCTGAATCCTTAACAGCCTGTTTCACCTTTAACGGATCATCAGAAAGGTCTTATTCAAATAGAATTCTATTTGAATTTGAATGAACCCTTCTGATGATCCGTGTAGGTGAAACAGGCTGTTAAGGATTCAGATAGTAATAACTATAAATAAAATCGATGTGTTTGTAAAACTTTCACTTGGTAAGAACGTGAAATTTCCGACGGTCACTTTTAATAAAGTTATTGATGAACACGCCGTAATGCAAATAAAATTTTGGGGTGTTTGTTTTTTACTTGAAAGAAATATGACACAGCTTAAACGTTACATTTTTAACTGTTAATTTGCAACATGGCTTAACCGTTAGTAGTTATGACTGTTTTTCTGTTTTCCCCACGCAATCTGGCCGCCATTGAAAAACAAGGATGAAATGATGTAGAATGTCATCTGCTTCACTATTCTAATCATCTTCGGGTTTTTGAATAGAAAAAATGTTTTTGAAAAAAATCTAATTTGACAAAGACCCCACCAAATAAAGTTTTCGTGTAGTTTTTTTTTTATATATAAAACCGTTGCAAATCGCACCCGTGCAATATACAGCGGTGGCTAGATCTGTTTCATGCCCAAGCGCGTATCGTGAAAACTAGTTTTAAAGAGCCACAATACAAACAATCAGATAAACCAACATTAGTAAACTCTTTCTCCTTTTCTGTATGAAAAGTTATATTTTCATGATTTTCTCTGTTTAGCCTACTAAGTTTCGACAGCGATGTTTCTTTTGGTACTTTCCTACAGTTTCTAGATGAGTTTCATTTGCTGCAAAAACTGTGATTATTTTGCTACAAGGTTTTAATCTATCGAAGTGTACGTGGATAGTTTATAATTGTCAATTGATCGGCGTCTGGTGTAAAAAAACAAAAACTTTTCAGACTTTGTTATGACTATAGTAGCCTGGACACGCTTTAAAAAAAATTATCCTACCAACCTCCCCGCTTCGAAATGTAATCTTGTACTCTCTGCTTCCAATCCCGGCGTCGGTTTTGTCAATCTAGATACCGCTTTAAACTTTGTGATTGTTTTGCTTTTTTGAAGGGATGTCCTCCCTAAGATAAAAATCTAAAACGTTTCTTAATTTTAATGTAGATGATCTGATGTTTATTTGAATACCACAGTTGAATACCCCCAACAGCTGATCTCAATACTTCCTGGTGATGTTGATGCGAACTTCAAGAGTTCCTCTTTTAAACCATTCCATCAATCCTCAAAGAGTTGATGGACCACCAGCTATGAAGCACACCTAACACGACTTGATGGGACTCGTGGAAACAAATATTTGACAAGATGACAAAGGCGCAATGTCAAGATTGAAACTGTCGCGTCATGTACCGACCATTGAGCTCACAATTGCTTTAAAATTTATTCGACGAAATCCTGGTTGAAGTAGTGTTCGATAACGAACCAATCTTTGTGAAGGTAGACAAATTGCCGAACTGCGGCTTTGTGTCCCCTTACTCTGCTGTTGAGTTAAACTGTTGAGTTAAACTCATCTGGACACTTATGGATGAAAACATCACAATTTTTAAAAAAGCCCAGACAAATTTCAAATTATGAAATAAACTTGAGTCATTCCAGCGTTCTTGTTCTTATCAAATATTTCATTGGTGTAACATTCAAAATGGTTGATTTTGTTTGCAAGCTTCATATGATGTGACAATCGTTTGCAACAATCCTTAGCTGAACCGTTCCAATTCAAACAATACACAATCGTGTAGCCAAAATCGACGCATCGCTTCATCACGTACATTTTTATAAAACAAACATGACGCAAAATGTTGCTGCGTTTATGAGTGATCGAACAAAACCGAATAGAAATGGCGACACAATTCAAACAGACAAAGTAGGCTGTTGTAACATTGATGAGCATCAGTGCTAGTCGCCCTAGTTTCCCTGTAGCATCCAGAAAGTCTCTAAGATTGAATTGGCAATCTATTCCTCCTCTTGACCGTGGGTTACGATGTAGCAGAGAGACTTGTAGTCCAAGTTTCCGCCTGCATCAATAGGCGCGATATCAAACATCTGGTTCAGCTGCAGAATAAAAATTTACCTAATTAACTCCAAAATTTTTATCTTGAGCTTGCTAGATTATGAGCTTATTTGATTTAAATATTATTAACATATATATTTGATAGAGCTTTGATAGAGAAATATATATTTGATATATATTTGACTTAACTATAGACTTATATATTATTAAAATATACAAAATTAGTTTTTTAACACTATATCTGAACAATAAATATGGTTGAAGGTGCAATAGAAGTGAAAAATGTTAAACAACAAAGCTTTTGGAAATTGACATCCTCCCGACCCAAAACAGTTTTTTAGCATAAATGAAGCCATTTGAAGGTGTGAATATATTGTGAAAGTTAATGTGTATAATATAATGGAAATATTAAGATTATTGCTGCAATCAGCAACGTTGGCAGTGGAGACTAGGGAGTTCTTCTAACGGTGCTAGTTGCCCCGGTTTACTGGTCTTCAATATTTTTTGTCGAATTGCTTCTGTGCAAATGATCTGACTATCAACCTAAGTTGAATGCAATTCATTACACATTTTCATACTTTTTGTTGTTGTATTGTAATTGCAATTTCAAAAAATTCTGGTCCAAATCATATTGCCAACATTTTCATGATATCAGTGAGTTTGTTGAGCCGCTAGTTGAGATTCAAAAGGGACTTCTACGTTGTCAGCTAATCTTTGTCAAATGCAATTGTACTTGTTTTTGAAAATATCAAAAAGTAAAAAATCATCGATGAACGTAAATATTGAAACATTAATTTCCGTAATTGAAACGTCTGGTAGGCTACTTAGTTACGTTTGAAAGTCATTGCATTGTAAGTGAAAACTTTGGTGGTGTAATTGTAATGCAATTGAACTGAAAAGTATGTAATTGATCCAACTCTCAATTGATCCATATATCCCACTGATTGATCCAACCAACTCTGCTATCAATTATGTGAGTCATGCAACTTATGCTTCTAAAAGTCTATGGGTGTATGAAAGGAATGATGAACAAACGGTCACCTCGCTCCTGTCGAATCGGTCCGCTTGCGTTGTCAGAATCTCAGCCAATCTAAACAGAATAAACAACATTAGCAGCAAACCGTTCCTTTAACAACAAATTCAATCAAAATATGTTGAAGGAAAAGTACAAAAGTTAAGAAGTTAAACCCTTCAGCGAGTGACAATCCTGTTAGAAAGGATTTGTTGTCAGGAAGCACTTTAGAGTTAACAGATTTTATATATATATATTTTTTTACTTAAAACAATGAAAACTATTTAATACTACAAAAAGTGCTCAATGCCAAGCAAAAAGGCAAAGCAGAGCGAATTAAATCAAATATAGTTATTACTATCTGAAGCCTTTACAAATTGTTTCACCTAACGGATCATCAGAAGGTCTGAAAAAACATGCAAACAGTAAAGAATCGATAATTCTGAAACGATATTAAATATTACAACTGTAATTTAATCTGCCAAAAAAAATCTCTAAACCTGTACTTCCTGAGAAGATATTAAATATTATTATTAAATATTATGTAATATTTAATATCTTCTCAGGAAGTACAGGTTTAGAGTTTTTTTTGGCAGATTAAATTACAGTTGTAATATTTAATATCGTTTCAGAATTATCGATTCTTTACTGTTTGCATGTTTTTTCAGACCTTCTGATGATCCGTTAGGTGAAACAATTTGTAAAGGCTTCAGATAGTAATAACTATATTTGATTTATTTTTTTACTTGAATATAATAGTTTGATACACAGATAAGTTCTTTTGTATCACCAAAGAAACACAAGCAGGCCTACTGCTTGTACAAATCATATAGCCTATCCTGCTAAAGTGCATTTGTTTTTAACCAAAAACGAAACCGCAAATGCTTGTATCTACGCTAGTTGATAAAAATAGACTTACAGATTTTTATTCAAGACTCCTTTGTCATCTGAGTCAAGTAGCTTAAACGCGGCTAGGATGGTTTCTTCGGGATCAGTGCCTGGTACATAATAAGAGGCCTGATTAGATTGAGCAATATTCAGTAAATTATACGCAGTCTTGGATGAAATTCATCTATTTGGATTTCTTTACTGAGATGGATCCAAACCTGACTTTCTGATTATGTTTCTTGTAAACTTACACATTGATCTAGCCCAGTGGTCGGCAACCTGCGGCTCCGGAGCCGCAAGCGGCTTTTTAGCTAAATGAAGCGGCACCCTCCAGATTTGACATGATTTGGTATAGCCTATGCGTTCGATGGTGATAATGAAACGAAAAAACGGCATCAAAACGTTGTTTACTAGTTGTACAAGATGATGCAGCAATGAGCCAACTCTGATCGAGTGATACTCTGTCAGAAAATAATATACTTTTTTTTACAATTTTTGTTGTTCAAGTTTTGACTTTATCAGGTCAGTTTACAGCTTTTGGCGTGAACAGCATGCCCTTTTTTATCAGTAGCCATGCACAAATAGAAAAGTTTTAGACAAAAAAAGAGATGTTACTCAACATGGACAATTGGACAAATAGCCTATGTGGGGAAAAATCCCAAAATAAATGATTTCAAAAGGCACTGCCAGAACAGTCATAGAGCACTAATTTTGCTGCACGTTATCCCCTTTTGGAGATTAGATAAAGTAGGCAGTATTGGAACTTATGCAAAGATCGGAGCAGAGTAAGGAAGCTTTCAATAAATGGAAAACAGCCCAATGCCACACCAATGCTGCTAGTTTTGTGGCAGCTCAATAGATTGTAAGCGAGGACAGCCGTAGTCTACACAGATAGAGATGACGGCATAAAAAAGAATTGTTCGGTAGCAAAGAAACTGTGGTCTGATCTACTTGAAACACATATATTACGTTTTGTGGCTCTCAGCTGGTCATTTCCGCCAAAATATGAAACAGAATCGCTCTTTTGTTAAAAAAGGTTGCCGACCACTGATCTAGCCTATTCACACGCTTCGTTAGCTCAGTGGTTAAGCGCCCTACTCGATCACCCAGCGCTGGTTCAACTCGGGGTGTGCGCTTGAGCAACACATTTCAGGACTGCTCACTATTTAGCGGCACCTAATGAATGGAATAATTCCCGGCAACAACATTTAATCGGAAACTTCACTCTGTCAGTCTTGGTAACCGGCCCTGTGTCAAGAGCCTCTACAAGTCTACAAGTATGCGAAACTACCGGGAATAACCTTTGTCAGTCCGAGGATAAAGATTCAAAAGCAAACACAGTCCGAAACTGTTTTTGTTAATGATGAAGTGTTAACCCGAATAAGAAGTTACAATAGATTTTTTCTTACCTGATATTTTGTCTCCAAACATTCCTAAAAAGACTTGAAAATTGACTGGTCCTTTTCCCTCAGCGAGCATAGCTGCGATTTGCTCTTCAGACAACACTCGACCTTTGAATAACATGATTTAAGACAGTTAACATTATTTGCTTATGACAAGATACATTTTGTTTAGTTATAATGCCACAGTACGATCTGTCTCATTACAGCAACAGCAGCGAGAGTGGTTAGGACAAGTAAGCTCCCACACCCACGCAAAAACTGACGAAAAGATGCGAAGAAACATTCAATTGCTCAACTACACAAAGTTATAGATTGATTTTCGCGTGTAGCGGCATGAGCGTTGTTTATTTCACAAGGGTAGACACAAACTATATGTTTCAGCCTGATGCACCGATAGCCTGATGCTCAACACACAGCAATCGCGGCAGCAGCCTCAACAAGCAGAAAAGAACCTTATAAAACAAAGACATTGTGACTCCAACGCCACTCGTCATTACACCAGCTCAGTGGCCGAGTGGTTATCGCCTTCGGCTCTGGAGCATGTAGATCTTAAAGATCAATTCCAGATCGGTCATACCAAAGACTTTAAAATGGTAGGCCTATACCATACCAACTGTGTTGTTTCTTGCATAACGCACTGAGGATAAATGGGTTAATAATGTGTATGACATCGTGCCCTGTCGCTAAAAGACCTCAGCAGTTGTAGAGTGACAATAAATAAACCATAACATTATCATTATTCGTCATAGCATATAACTAGGGAACAGTGTTCAGAAAGCTAGTGCAATTTGCTATTACCACAGCCAACCCACAGCATCAGGCTAAAACAGATCGTTTGTATCTATACTTGTGAAATACACAAAGTTAATTTGTCTTGGAGGCACATAGCAGTCATTTCCAACCCGGGGTTCGGGCACTCCTGCGAATGTGAAACGTTTTATTGCATTGATTTAAGGTATTTAAATTCCAGCAGTAAAATTCATACAAAGGTAAATTTTCCAAAAAGGATCTGTGACAAAAAAGTAAAAAATTGATGATCTTTCAAAATTGTCTATTTCGATCCGTTCCCACGATAAAAGTTAAAGTTAAATACATTTCTTGTGGACTTTGATGTGAAAACATGGTACACTCGTGTTTGTTCTTCATTTATGCAATACGAAAGTATGGATCCAACCAACCTAGGGATGCATAAGTGTCTTTAAGATCTTCCTTGTCGATGAATCCATCTCGATTTGCGTCAATCATAGTAAATGCCTGTAATAAAATCCAATTTATAACTCTGAGAAATAACCGTTTTATAACTTTGAACGTGCAAATAAATTTAAATGTAATTTAAGTTATTGACAGTATTCTGTAAGCACTTTACATATTTTCTGTCAAAGTTAGTATTTCAATGGTGGGCTACTGTAGTACTTAGATTTCGACACAAAATTTCGACACCCTATAGTTTTCGGGTTTAAATACCGTGGTTCCGTGTAATTCAAAACTGCAAGTATCTAGGTTTTGGGAACACTTTGATTGAAAACATTATCTATCTAGAACACAAACTGACTCAATATTCAGAAATTAAATATTTTTCCGTTACACTTTTAAATTTTTTAAGAAGATACATGTTTTTTTAACAGTAATTTGAGCGATTGGTGTCGTTTCATGAAGCTGCCGTGTTATTATCAAGGTTTATTATGATCAACACATCCAGCGTCTGTTAGCAGGATCCTTCTCTTTCAGGTTCAAGTTTACTAATTTTCATTTCTGAATGTAATCACTTCAACAACTCATGTTCTCCACACCACCTCCTTAAACTCTTGTATCTGGGATTGGTCGAACATAGAGAAGACATTGGAAGTTGCTCTCTGTGATCTCTGCTTTGATCCTTCCTTCTTCTTGGTTTTCCTGCTTGCCTGAACAATTATCCAGATTTTACAACAAGATTTTAATTATATTATTTATCCCACGGCTGTCGCTTCTCTTCGAGATCACAGCCGCCCATTGAAAGGTGACCAGATTATTATTGTGTTTTTACACATTATGATTTACTTTACCACATTTCTGTGACTACAAATCAAATAACATGAAACAAACCACGGATAAAATAGCAAACGTGATCATGAATGTCACTTTACCGCCTGCCTCAAGCTTTAGCGTCTTATGCAACATAATTACTTTTTGTTATGACACAAGACTGCTGTTCACCAGTTGGCTATGCCATTTCTTTAAAAACTGCCAAGTACTGTAATGTTGCAGATTGCTACAAGTTTATTTAATCATTTTTTGCTATGAAACTATTGTTAACGTGATATTCAACAGAATCTTAACTACAAAATTTCTTACCATATTGCTGATAATAAGTTTTGATTTGGTGAAAAGAAGCTCTGCTATGACGACAAAATTAATGTATTGCAACGCCTGGCCCGATTCTGACAAGTGAAGTGAAGCCAGCTACCGCTTACAAGAGGATTCTTAAATTAGAGAACTGTCCTGAGAGAGTTGAGTGAGAATCCTTTTATGGAGAGGAAACGTTCAGCTGTTTCAATGCGCGGCTGCCGGTTTAAAAATCATCTACAGTCATAACTCACGCAAACGGCTCATTGCGCGGTTCGCTCGTGTGGGTGAACGTAGAATAAGTACGGCCATGTCACCAGAGATGGAGACCACTACCATTCTCTATCACAACTAAAACGATATCATATCGATGCAATCGCGCTCAGTTATTGATAGATAGAAAATAGGAATACTCTTGAGAAATGCGTTTCTTACGTCACTATCTGTTCTCTTGCAGCAGTCAAACTGAATACAAACTGTCCATGTAGGAATTGGAAATTTGTTGAAAGGTTGACATTGATAACAGTGTTGCCTAAAAGCAAAGTCACAGTTGAACGGGTTGGCATAAAAACTTTGTTATCTTTCCAATATCCTGGCAATTGATGGCCGAACACTATGGGACAAGGAACCATATGTAAAAAGATTTATTATCTGGATTTATGATTTATTTTAACACCAACGTACAAAATCTGAATTGACTACGAGTAAATTTTATTTATAGCATATCCGGAAACGCCGCGATTGCGTTTCACAGCAGCACAGTACCGAACCCGGAACGCTGAAACATCGCAACAGGAGCACCAGCACCGGAACGCTGCACAGAACCTAAAAATGTCAACAAGCAGTTATCCGCTGGAGGGGCATCTTTCCTACGAAATTTATACCTTTGGTATCTGTTCTTCAGTTGTACGAACTGGGGCTGCGACTCCTGCCTTTTCTCCCTTGGCCTTTTAGCTTCGGACTTTTTCTTGATGGCTGAAAAAAAAAACTATCACAGATTTTGGGCCAAACAAATTTTGATCGATGCAGAAATCTTAGAGCCAATATCATAAAATGCTTAAACTACCATCTTGTTTGTTCTATGGAAATGATAACGTTAAATAACGCAATATGAACATGCATTTTTTAATGTGTAAAATAGATCATCAGGAATTGTTGTCTTTTCGGTATTTTTGCATCATCAAATCTGACCCTCTTGAAAATATTTTGGACACCCCTGTTTTTGCCCATACTTTCGTTTGGTCTGTCTCGGTTTCAAATGCAAATTAGACTAAAATTCTGAAGTCCACAATTTGAAAGAAACAAAACAAGATTCGTAGAAATGGAGCTCTGCTGATCAACATAAACAAACCATGACAAAGAAGGAGGCGATCTTTTGTTCATAAAGCGAATCAACATAATGTTTCTGTCTATGAAGGCTTGAAGTTGGTTTTATAAAAATTAACGATTGAAAAGTTGCAATTTTCTTGACAAAATAACAGAATTGTAAGCAATAGTCTACAAGTCTTCACAAAAAAATAAATATGGGAAAAACACCGTTTTAATAAGAATACAACAACGCATGCATGGTGGCGGCTACCTTGCAATTTGTTCGAAGCTAATCGGTGTTCTATGCAGGCAGGTGTGTGAAGGAATCAATCATCTACGTTTCGTCGTTTTCCACAATCATTTAAAAAGACTTTTTTACATTCATCAGTGTGACGCAATAAAACCAACAATTTAAAAAAATGCGATGATTAGGCCTATTCAAATCACTCCACTGGTTGCAAACCTCTGGCGTCAGCTCAGGGTAGAGTGTGATGGGCTTGAGTCTGGATAGGCCAGGCTGCGATACCAGGTCTGGACAAAACAAAGATGTTAAAATGATATTGGTTACAAATAATAGTTGACTGAGGTGTCAGTATGATACAAAATTGAAAAGGTACAGTGCCGTAAAAACCGCAGCAGTTGGATAGCAACAGGAGTAAACCACAACACGCATATGTGACAACACAGCTTACTGGACTTCTCAAAACTGTTTTATAAATTCAGAGCTATGAGTGTCCACGAAGCAGTTTGTTTATCGAAACATTGGCATGAGTCGGACCGGGAATATGTATTTCGTCAATTGAATTTACAACACTAAACATGGCGAGGTTCTGACCAAGTCAAGTGCGTTAATCAGAAAGTTATTGTTGTACCACTTTGTTATCAAGTCGCTGAGGATTATTTTCGATATGTTTGTTGTTGCCACAAGAAGCCAAATAATAAAAATATCATTAACTAGCTACCAAAACACTTCTGGCAAATTTACATAGCAATTTTGTGTGGCTTGTACACTTTGCGTTACATGTAGGTTGATTGAAGCAGAGTTGACGGCAACAGCAAAGAACAAATTACCGTTCCAAGATTAACTTGCAGTGTCGTTTGTGTGTGTTGTGAACGCATAATAGCTCGCTGTTGGTTCATCAGTTCCAACTGTTTATCGGTAAATTGGCCTTCCAGTGTTTAGGGCAAACTAAAAGATTGAATAAAAAAGAGGATTTCATCTGAAAGAAATGTGCGAGAGAAGGTGTTTGTACATTTCTCTCAAAAGAATTGTTTTTCATGACCTAGCTTGTCAGGCAGCTTGCGACCAACGGAAGAATTTTCGAATAATTATGTGAAGACAAATGAAATATTTTCGGAGCTTTTCTTTTCTTGGTGCAATTTCATCCTTTTCATTATTTCATCACAACAGTTCATTGTCACCAAGTTTATACCCCAAACAGTAAGCTGGGTTGCTGTCTGGCGACGAGCAACAAGGATGGATTGGAAACATTTCAGGTCAATTGTTGACTGCTAGTTTGCATCTTCGGATATCAAAACGACGAAAACTTATTGGATTCAGCTATTCAACCAAGCAGCGCGATATCACGCGGGCGCCCGAGAAAAATCTGTATCGTTTTGCTGCCGCGGTGTCACCTTACAGCGATCAAACGCGATTTAGTCAATCCACTTATCAAAGACAATGACGACTCGCGAAGGAACAATGTCCGGCTCGTGTTTATGGGGTAAACACTCCCTAGCGTTCCCGAACCTCATCCCAGGTTGCCAGCGTGAGATCCTAACCCTGGTTTCGGCTTTCCAAAGCGCGCTAATCCATAAAATCAAAGCAAACCGCACTTATCCTCAAAGAAGCCGCGACAAGAAAACTACATGTACTGTGAGGTAGATAATAAAGGATCAAACGGTCTAACTAGTAACTATTACCTCATAATTATAAATTGAAAAAAACCCTAATTGATGATGCTCTGCATTCTACTCTAGAGGCTTTGATCTGATTGTTACGTCACCAAAGTCATTTGCTTTCTATCTTATCAATGCAGAAAGTTGTAATGCCCTCCAGCCTCCAAATAAAATAAAAAGCTGATATCAAAAGGAAGATGTTATTTAAAAGTTCTTTTGCAAATGCTAATTAGGAGCGAGTTAGCTGTCCTCTGCACCCCCGACCGGACAATGCCACGGCTGTTTAGGGGTCGTTTTCGGCGAGTCTTCTACAAGTCAGCAGTTGTAAACTGAGCAGGCAACATTTCAGCAAGTGGCTAAAGTTGGTAAATGATGAAACTGAAAAAGTAACAACTGACTACTGAGCAAGCCTTGACTTGGAATTTCACCAAAATGATTTTGACAAACGATGACCAAGCAAGTTCGACATGAGCACGTAAATCTCATTTGCTGACTTGGCAGTAGCTGAAATGTAATTGCTGAGTAAAAGCACTTGATTGATTGATTGAATGTTTATCCTCGGACTGGGAAAGCTTCTTGCAGAGTTTATTCCTGGTAGTTTCGCATACTTGTAGAGACTTTGAATCACTGACGCAGGGCCGGTCACCCAGATTGACAGAGCAAAGTTTCCAATTGTTGAAGTGTTTTTGCCGGGGAATTATTCCCTCCATTAGGTGCCGCTGAATGGAGAGCAGTCCTTAACGTGCGTTGCTCAAGCGCACGCCCCAAGAGTCGATCCAGCGCCGATTGATCTTGAAGCTTCTTTGTTTCAGAAGTCACGCGCTAACCAGCTGAGCTATCGGGACGGACTTCCTGAGTTTTCGCATGCTGAGTTGTCCGTCTACCGTTTTCGGCCACTCATTTTCAGTCTGTTCAACTATTTGAAAAGAATATGGCAATAGTGCTACAGAAGCAATATTCAATAGCTTACATACATAGGCGTAGCCAGGGGGGGGGGGCGAAAGGGGCCATGGTCCCCCCAAATTTTCAAAGTTTGGATTCCGAAGTTGAGCCCTTTGTTGAAAATATAATAAAATTTGTATAAATTTATATCGTTTTCCAAGACATCTGGCTATTAACACCTCCCAGGACTTGTTTTAGACACACAGAAAGACACCAATAAATTTTGCAAGGCGTAAATCGCGCAAAGTTTACGCGATTTACGCTTCTTTTAACTAATCTGTGGAAGCAATTTCAGAATCGCTTACTCTGTTGGGTTTTTGTGTGGTTTATGAGTAGCTGAGTTTTTGGTGTTCTCTAATTTTAGCCGCAGTTTTTGCCCGTTTGTGTGTAATAGCTACCTTTAATAAGTTAATAGCTGTTTATCTGCTAATATATTTCATACAAATATTACCCTAAAAGTGTTTCCAGAAAGCGCTATAATCCAATATTTGAGTGTAATTTTGCGAAAATTTTCCGGGGAAGCATGCCTCCGGACCCCCCTAGAATACGCGTGCCTTCGGCACGCTCTAACCCCCCACCACTTTTATTGGTTCCCTTGCTCGACCCATCAGGATACGCCACTGCACATCAGGTGGCGATGTCTTTAATCAAACACTTTGTCGTTCTCTTCAATTCATCAAATATTTGGCCCTCCCAAAAAAATTTTCTGGTTACGCCACTGCTTACATACCGTGCAAGGCCGTGTATACCGCTTTGAAAAGATGGACATGAAACTCACTGATTGTGCCTGAGTAACGTATTATCGTATGACTTTCCACCCAAAGCATGGCTGTTGAGTATGAAAAATTTTGGCGTGTTCAATTGCAGAAGTACCTCTTATATTTTTTTACACTTGACTTCATAATTCTTTGAGTGGTTATTCGTTACGAAGTCAAAGACAGTACCAAAAACCAGAAATACTGTAATACAAAGGGCCTTCTGTTATGTCATAATAGGCTACTTCACTGGAGTCAAGTAAACGTGGCAGCGCTTGTACATCACCTAGCGGAAATATTCATAAAAATTTACTTATAGCAAATAGAACAGTTGGTTGCAATTCAAAACAACACAGTGAGTTCATTCTTAATACTATTTAGTTAAAAAATGGAGTCAGGTTGTTTCCTCTAACAAAATATAAACAAACGCTATATAAATTCTCGGTGGCCCAACAACTGGTGCAGTCAATGGGCTACCTAGTGATCATGTAAACAACCAGAGACTGGCAAGATATTCAGTTTTAGTAATCTTGAAGATCACTTTCTAGATTACTTTTGAGCATGTTTTTTGAACAAATGCCGTTTTTGATCAATGAAGCTGCAAAAAATAAATTTTACAGTAAGCAACCGGTTAAAGTGAATTGCTATGCATCTTTTGCTTTTAACTATTCGAGCGCTGGCTTAGGAATCGTGGTAAGTTATTGACTATTGCCATTATCAATTGTTGTCGTAGTTTGAGTAGGATTTCGAAACATCACGCCCAAGACCGAGAGTTAGTTTTGACCACCTCGGTCGTATACCCGGACTGCATATCTGGGCATAATTTGAACTGTCATGCAGTTATATCTTTATAACTTATATCTTTGAAAACAAACCAATGGTCGCAAAGTAAAATACAATTATTATTGTTTTAAACTAAGTTTTGTTTTGAGGAAATTCGTTTCGGCCAAATAAATCCAAGTTTTGAGCATTCCTTGTTTCTTCGGTGCTCTATCAGTTGAGGCAGATCCGTTTTGTGATTCTTCAAACAGCTTTGCACTGGCGCATTCTTTATCTTAGTCGAGTGTTGTTATTTTGCTATTTCGTTGGTTCTTTTTGTCTTCTCCTCAACAATTGTCCTTGGACTGCCATGTTTTGAAATCTACTCTCGAGGCTAAGATTCGATAGGAACAACATCTCAAAATTTGTTGGAGTGGAAGACCTGCAAAGAAAGTGACGCAACATCAACTAAGGATGGAGCGACCGAGTTCAGAGTTGTCTGTGAAATTATCTACTAAGTGGCTCTGAATGGAAAGCAGTCCTGAGTTGCAAGCGCACACCCAGAGAGTCGAACCAGCGCTGCTTGATCTTGCGGTTTCTTTGTGTACAAAGCTGTGCGCTCAACTAACTGAGCTACAGGGGCGAACATTTACGACTTGTGCAAACGAATGGCAGCCTTAGCAGAGCATTAAAATCATTCTTTCAAATAACAAATTTTGTGATAAGATTGAGGTGGATTGTCGAATAAAGATCTCCTTTGACAAAGTTACCTTCACTCTCGCACTGGGCAAGCCATAGATTGTTCTGTCGTCATCGCGTAGTCGTGAAATAAACTTCCACTTCACGTGTTGCGTCGCCATTCGTTTCTGCATGGCGATCCAATGTTTGCTTCTGACGTACTGTAACTGTTCTTGTTGCCTAGCAACATACAAACCAATATTTAAACCACTTCGCAACCTGTGTAGCTTATAGGGGTTTAGGGACACGAGGGTTGCCTAATAAATAACTTACGTCATTTCTAAATGTAGCCTACTTCAGGTCTCCGAAGCGTTAAAAAAAAATTGCAAGCATTGGACAATTACTAATAAACAGTTTTGCACCGCACTAAGAAGGTTAGGGCATCTAAAACTTAATAAACCCCGATCCTTTAAATGCTGGTGTAAGTATTCATCAGCCCAGCTGCTGCCACAGCCTACCACAGTGGTGTAACGCGGCTCATTTGGTTGGGAGGAGGGCACTCCAGAAGCACAAATATTAAATTGACATGCAAATTGGCAATTTTTAATCTGCAAAATTTGAAACATTACACATTATCCAATAAACGCATTTGCAATAAAACCTGGCCATTTTTTATCTTTCTAATTTGGCCAATTTGCCAACTTACCTGATACACACAACACAAAAACATTCATAACAAACACAACTTTTCATCGATTGCGATCGACAAAACAAAATTTCTTTAACTACTATCGATCACCCGGACGGTAATAAAGACACTAAGCAACTTTTTTCCTGCAACACCTTTACTTTAATGAGTTTAATGGATTTACAGGGTGCGGCAAATGTTCTTGGACAACTTAAAAATTGAATAATTCTTTTAAAAGTTAATGAAACAAGATAAAATTTTAACATGTATTAGAGAAGACAGTTTGCAACATATTCACAAAATTTCATTCAATATGACACCCTCTCGCCTGAATAACAAGTTCAAGTCTCTTACGGAAACTCTTAGCAGCGTTACACAGGGTTTCCTGGAGTATTTTGAGCCATGCTTGTTCCAAGGAGCGTTTCAGAGCATCCACAGACCCATGAGACAAAGCACAAGAATTTGCCTCCAAAATGGACCAAACAGAAAAATCCATGGGGTTCAGATCTGGTGATAAGGGGGGGCCAAAGTTGCTTGCTCCAGAAACTTGGGGAATTGTCCTGACACCATTTCTGGGTTTTGTTTGACGTGTGTGATGGTGCTCCATCTTTCTGGAATGTGAATGGCCTCTCCTTGAAGTGTTTCTTGGCCTCTTGAAGTGCCAGAGTCAAAATCAACTCGATGCAAGAATTTGTGTTCACTGTTTCATCTGTGTGCGTACCATCTTTCAGTTTGTTGAAGAGAATCTTCGCTCGAGTCAATCGTTTTTCTTTTTGGAGATCCATGAGGTACTGGCAGGTTTGCATTTTGAGAGGCGATAACTTCAACTCAGTTTTAACAATTTTTCTCATGGTTTTTTCACTCACATCCATGTCATGAGCCATTCCCCTCATGGATCTCTTTGGGTTGCGCCTAACACGGGCTTTGACAGCTTTGGAATGCTAGCAGTTCGTGGTCTTTCATTTCAAGGTCGATCTGCAGCATTTCCACATTCCTCAACTCTTCGCAGTGTGATAAACTGTTGATCTGGCAGCTTTAATCAGCTTTACAATCTCAGAGTTTGTCTTTCCAGCGCGTTGGAGTTCAATAATGGCTTCACGTTTAACCTTCATACTATTAAGTTCAATTAAATTTTATCACCCAAGTAATGAAATCTGAAAGATAGGGTTTATTACATTCCATATCGAACAATAGCAACGAGGTAAACAGATTAAAACCTACTTTAAATTAATTTACAAAATATGTCCAAGGACTTTTGCCGCACCCTGTACATTCATCGCACATTTACCATCGTCAGTTGTTGTCCTCTGCTTAAGCTCGATCATTGGTTATGTCTTCAAACTGTCGGCTGAGGCTTTGGATGCCCAGCAGTCTGTGAGGGAATAGACTTGAGAAAAAGTCATGGAGGATGGGGAACGTGGTTTTTTAGCTTTTCTGTTCTAATGTTTCGTTTGTCCTTAGCTTTTCTTTCCTGTTTGTTTTCGGAAAATTCCGCGCCATTCCTGGTTTTCTTTCTCCAGATTGATCTGTCGCTGGTAAGTTATTCCCACGATTCCAGGTCAATGTTAATTTGGTTCAAAGATACTTTTAGATGATCTTTGCAGTTATCGAATTTTTGGTATTGCAAGAAGTGTTTTCCTTGCCTCCAGTTCCTCATCATAGAACATTATTCAAGGAAGCCTGGTTGGGTCCATCCGCACGAAATGACCTGTCCAGCGGAGGCGGTGTTGCAATAGGGTGGCTTCTAGTCTGGGCAACCCAGCTCAATCGAGAATTGCATCGTTGGTGAGACGATTCTTCCAACGAATGCCCGGTAACCTTCTTGCTTCAGAACATCATCAGTACTGAGCAGTAGGCTATACTGATGTATTTATATTTCAATCAATTTAGTAGAAAAAATTAGGCGGAAATAAATGCACGTACCAACTTTTGTGAAAATAACTAGCCTCTTTTTTGACGCAAGCAGAAATCAAACTGGAAACTTAATTATATTTCTTTGTCAAGGCATCTGTTTTTTTATCCTTGTTACATGAGATATTGCTTCAATAGGCGTGTATAACAAGTATTTTGTTTTTATGCCTACTGACACCCTGATTAAACTTACCCAAAGTTAGTTATCTGAATTGATCGACAAGCCGACACGATCGACCGGTCGACCGCAATCGACGTGTTGGCCACCCCTGCCGCCATAAATCTTGAGAAATTTTTTTTTTGAATCAGTGGTGGGGGCAAAAAATATTCATGGGGAAATTGAAAAAAAAAATTGTATGAAGGTGGTCACAGCGGTAAACCATAATCTCTTCGTGGGAAAATTGTAACGTAAGATTCCCGAATCCGTTCGTCTGTATGTAATGACTAGGGCAACCAAAAGTCAATAAAGTCAAAATTTTTCTGCCTTGTTCAAAGTTTATAAAACGTCCACAAACTAAATTTCAGGCTGACACGAAGAGAGGTTTCAAAGTTATTAAGTAAAAAAAAAGTCAAAATTCATGGTTAGGTCAAAATTTTCTTCTAATGTAGTTTTTCTTCTCTCTATTGATATTTTATTAAAGCTACACAGATACTGATTTTTTGTTGCAATTTCTGTTGCTATTCTGACGTAATAATCGATTTGTTGCAATTTCTGAGGTAATAATCTTGTTTCGCCCGCTACTGACGATTGAATATGAGCCAACTACTCTGCTGTTGATGAATTGGTTGCCAGGGTTAAAGCAGTGACCATTAAAAACAGGTCAAGAAGAGCTAGTTTTACTTCCATTGGCCAACCTCCACAGCCAAATGTAACTAGATGGGCCCTTGGTTGAAAGCTGCTTTCTATTATTCAAGAAGTCTACCGGAAGTAAGAAATATTATGGAAGGCTTCCATGATGGTGGTGTCTTGCTGCGGCGTGCTCAAGATGCTGTAAAAGCTCCCAATTTAGCTACTCACCTTGTAGAAATAGAGGAGCAGTACAGCGCACTGTTTGATTCAATTCAGAAGATGGAAGACAGCCGATACACCATTCAAGAAGCTTACCAGAAAATGAGGTCCCTTAACTTTGGTGTTGATGGCTGCCGAATTGGAAAATATATTCAAGCAAGAATCTCAAGGAATGACATCAAGTGCATTGTAAAAATGGGACGAGATGATATTTCACCACATTTTTATAGCCTGCTGAAGAACTCCCAAGCAACTTCTGTATTTCTCTATTTTAGGAAAAAATTTGGCGAGAGACAGGAACTTCAAAGGCGATAATGTGAAACATTACTTGATGTTGAAGTATAATAGTGCAGAACCCTCTCAGTAATTTCGGGACATTTAAAGACTCTCCATATATATCTTTTGCAGTTTTTCGAGTGACTTTCATTATACCTGTTCGCTATTCGTTAGATGTGGTGTCCTTGAGTCTTCCACATTTTTCTCATATTTCATTAGTAAAGAAGATATCCTTACCTATAGCGGTTTGATTTCTAATATGCTTTGTATTTCGCATTTGGGTTGCAAACGCAGAAAGCTATTGGTCAAAATTAGGTCAAAATTTGTAACTTATAAAGTCAAAATTTCAAGTTTTTAGGTCAAAAAATTGGTTGCCCTAGTAATGACCGAAAAACAAACACTCTTTTGAAACGTCTTTTCAAAAAGTGTATTCCTGTAAAATTAGCCCGCGGCTATCGAAAATGGAACGCAACACCGTACGCCTCTAAAAACTGTCACTACAATACAAACTACTTAGATAAAGACGGAATTTTTGTCCAGCTAGCAAGCACTAAGCCAACAGTTAAATGTGCGACTAACTCTCATGCAACCATTTCACGAATGACCAGAATAGATATCAATATCTCAAACTCACGTACGCAGTACTGTGACGTAATAATGAAAGACATTGTCACGCAATTCAAACAGGTGTTCAAAGCTGGTGATCCAATGTTTCATGTTTAAACAGGTTTGACACAAGTCTTACGAACGATGGTGCAATTTTGGCTCATTTTCTAGCAACTTCCATGACGTAAGATGGATGGATGGTCATTTTATTTTTGTTTGGATGCGAAACGCCGAAACATACATAAAACAAAAAAACTGATAGTGTGCATCCAATGAGAGAGTGCGAAAGACCGTAGCCCTGAAGGCGTAGGAGGTCGTCGAGTCTGCACTCTCTCATTCAAATAGTTATACGAAAGAAAGTATTGCGTTTTTAAATATTGTAGCAAATTGACACAAAAAAGAAGAAGGAAGGAAGAACAGAAAAAAACAAAAAAAAAACAAAAAAAATACAGATACTACAAAAAATAATAACAATTAACATATTCAGGTAGTGGATGTCGTTTTTATAGCTCTGGATTATTGAAAAAGTGTTTTTTGCACATTTTATTGAAAAACTTGAAGCCTTTTTTCATGTTTTTTTTCATATATTGAGGTAAACTGTCCCATACCTTGATTCCCATACATTTTAAACTTTTTTGAAATAGTTGGGTATTTGCCTGTTTAGTATAAAGTGAATTGGAGCTTGAACGTCGGGTGTTATACGAATGAATAGCTGATACATGTGTAAAGAAAGTTTTGAAGTTTTCCGGTAGTTTATTATTATAAAATTTGTACATAAATTTGCTTATTTCTAGTTTATAAGTAGAATTAACAGTTAGTATTTTATTTTCTTGATAGAGTGGCAGTAATTTAGTTTTCATTTCAAATGCTCCTGTAACGATTTTAATTATCTTATTTTGTCTAACTTGAATTCTATTCAAGTATTTTGTGGGTGCGCATCCCCAGTTGATAATTCCATATTGTAGGTGCGAGTGTACAATGCTATAATAAATATTGATGAGAACTTTTCTAGAAGTAAATTTTCTAAGTTTACTCAGTACGGTACGCCTGAAGAAGAGGATAGTTTTTTCGAGAGGCTATCAATGTGTTTATTCCAGTTGAGTTTGTTATCGATTGTGATTCGTAGCGTGTGTTGTCAACTTCCTTAATTAGTGTACCATTTAATTTAATTTGCATATCGGAGAGTGTAGTCTTTTTATTGTTAAAGAGTATATAGTTAGTTTTACTCAAGTTGAGTGTCAACTGATTGTTATCAAGCCAAGTGTATAGAGTTTGCGTAATTCTTTATTCATTATCGGCTGGAGGTTGCTGGTAGTTTTTTGAGCCAAATAGAGAACTGTGTCATCAGCATAGAGTAGAGTTTTCAAATTAGTTGCATCGGGAAGATCGTTTATGTAAACTGAAAACAAAAAGGGGTCAAGTACACTGCCCTGAGGAACTCCAATAGTAATATTTGAGCGAGAAGAGTTGATTTCCCCGCCATGTACATATTGCTGCCTATTGGTTAGATAGGAATGAATAAGGTTTTTAACGTTTCCCCTTACGCCATAATGATTCAACTTGTCAATTAAGATTTCGTGATTAACTGTATCGAATGCTTTTTTGAGATCTATAAACACTGAGCACACAATGTGATTGTTTAGTTCATTTATGATATTTTCATGGAAGTGAGTAATTGCTAAATTGGTTGAGTAGTTTTTCCGAAATCCAAATTGCAAAGGGGAGAAGAGTTTATATTTTTCCCAGAAATTAGCCAAGCGTTTGTGAATGATTGTCTCAAATATTTTGTTAAAAGGCGATAAAATCGATATCGGTCTGTAATTCTGAGGTTCCTGCTTGGAGCCTGATTCATAGATAGGTATGACTTTGGCTATTTTCAAAGCTTCAGGATAGTGTCCACTGATCATACAGTTATTAAAGACTTGGGTAAGATAAGAAGCTATTAAGAACTTGGAGCTCTTTATAATAGTCAAGGGAATGTCATCGTATCCTGGGGACTTGTTATGCTTGAGGTCATCAATTATATTTATTACTTCGTTATTATCTGTTGGTTGCAGGCTGACGGAAGTAACAGGGCTAGACCGTCCATTTTTTAGAGTATTTCTGTAATTTGTGCTTATTTGTTTACTTTTGGCTAATTTATGACCAATATTCACAAAATAGTTATTCATTTCCTCGCAGATTTCTTCTGGTTTTTCTGTAGTTGTGTGATTGTTAAGAGAGATTTTGGATGGTAATTCATTAGTTTTGTTTTGTTTACGAGTTATCTTGTTGATAGTTTTCCAAGTATCTGAGGAACTCCTACCCAATTTGAATATTTCTTTGTAGTAAGCCTTTTTCGCTTTAGTTTTTATGCGAGTTAGTTTGTTACGAAATTGCTTATATTCACTGTGTATTGTGGGATCCTTATTTTTGAGAAATTTTTGAAAAAGTTTATTTTGTTTTTTGATATGCTTCAAGATACGATTAGAAATCCAAGGTTTACCTGATGAGGAATGTTGTTTACGTGTTTGTTTAACTTTAGGAAAATGTAGGTTTGTTAAGAAGATCATTTCAGCAATAAGCCATTCAATACTATTACTGCTTATTGCGGTTGGAGTTTGAAGGATAGAGTCAAGATCAGCTAGATATTTTTCAAGCCTTTGTGCGGTGATTTTTCTAATCAATGGCCTTGACTGCTCTTTATGTGATGCCGTAAAGTTTGTTTTGACCATAATGGGCACGTGATCCGATAGCCTACGTCACTTGAAATTACAAAGGGTTTCATTTTATGGGCGTGTAAACAGTTGGTGTAAATGTGATCAATAATTGTGCTGGTAGTTGTAGTTATTCTAGTTGGTATGTTTATTAGTTGTAACGCACCCGCAGCGGTAACTTTATCAAAGTAAAGTTTGAATTTATTGTTTTCATTATACTTTCCAAAGTCGATGTTGAAGTCACCTAGGATCAGATACTTCTGCTTAGGTTTGAATGATTTAATCAAATTAATAAAGCTTTCCTGAAAGCAGCTTATGTCGCTAGAAGGATGGCGGTAAATCTATCCGATGATAAGGAACTCATTGTTAGGCAACGAGATTTCAGCCCAGACGTCTTCGCAGTTTTTTAAATTAAGGCGGAGAGTGTCTAAGTTATTGAAAGTTAATTTATTTGATAAGTAGATACCAGCTCCTCCTGCTTTTGTGCTGGAATTCACGTTAATTAATTCGTACCCAGGAAGCCGAACGAGACTTTCAGTGCTAGTGGTTAGTCGTGTTTCAGTCAAACAGAGGATATCTATTGGTTTTAAAATGTCAGAAAGGAGTTGATCTAGTTTTTCTATGTTTTTATTTAGACTCACTATGTTAACATGACAAACAGTTAGATCTGATGTCGTGTTAGTAAGTAATTCTTTTATGACACTGGTGGTTGTGTGTTTTTCACATACATTTCGATGGTTACTACTAAAGTCTTCATCTGTTAATTCCATAAGCATACCGTTGTGGTATTTCCAAAACAGTTAAAAACAGGTAAAAGTAATAAGTAAAGAAAAGACAAGAGGAACGACAAATACACCCACCATCACAGCTTTTTTAGATCATCTTCTTTGTTAATTATAATTGAATCGAAACCATCACTCTTTCTCACATATATCCGTCCATTTGTAGTCCAAACATATCGGCATTCTTTGCTTTTTGCTTTTTGTTTGCATAGCCAGAAAAGCCTCTTTCGTTGCTGTGTTAAATTTTCGTTGATGTACAGTTCTCTCATTCCTTCTATTGGGAATACTTGGTCTCGAGCAGCTTTGCGTTTTTTATAGATGCGGTTGCGCACGTTGCGATTGCTGAAGCGCACGATGACCGCAGGTGGTTTCGCATCATCCTTCTGTTGTAGTCGATGTGCTGCTATAATTTCATCTTCTTTTACTTCAACATCGAGCTTGCTGGCCAGTTGAATAACAATTTTGCAAATATCTTCATTTTTCTTCACTGGTATTCCGACAAACTCAAGATTTTGTCGTCTTTCGTATTGTTCTAGATTATCTAATTTGATACATTCTTCGTTTGTTTTGGTTTCTAATTTCTTTGCACTAGTATTTAGCTTTTCAATTTCAGTTTCCTGTACCTTGTTTGATTTCACCACGGTCTCGTATTGTTTCTTCAACTCTTCATATTTGTTGCATATAAAGTTTTGGCTGTCTTTTAGCTGCTCAATTTCAGTTTTAAGTAGTAAAACCTCTTCCTCGTGCTTTTTTACCAGTCTTTCCATTGCTTTGTTTATCAATTCTTCCATTCTAGGCATACATTTTTCAACCATTTTATCCAAACTGTTTTGATTAGAGCTGTCCGAGTCGCCCTCTCTTACAGAAGTACCAGACTTTCTTGATTTTTCACTTGGCATTACGTCCGAAGCCAGAGAGAAGAAAGAAAAAAAAACACGTCCGTTCAGCAGAACGACAACTTCCTTACTAGATGCCAGCTAGGTTAAGTAGACCATAACGGTTTTTATATGACGTTTGATTAGGTGAACCATTGTCGGGAACAGAAGGTACATTGATTAAACAGAACCATGGTATCTAAATTTTACTCTACGGCTGAAACGCAACTGAGCTTATTGAAGATTACCAAATCTAAGTTTGTAATTATAATCATGTTCAGAGCTATAAGTTTGTCCAGTAAATTCAACTGACGTTACGTTGTTAGGTTAAAAAATTCGATAACCTTTTGGCTCAGTGGGCATTACGTAGGCTAAAACATGTGAAATGAGAATTAAACAGTAACCAAAACAATTCGTTATTGCTTGCTATAGGCTGCAAATCATATTCAAAAGGCTACAAATCATATTCAAATATGTAGATTCATCAACTGCTAAGCGGCTAAGCAGATAAGCTCTCTTACATTATGCTCATTACGCAAAGGTATCTTCTGCACCTTTTGATCGAGTCGAGAGTCTGTTTCATTTTCTTTTTGCTTTCGTTCATTGTGTTCACTTCTTGCTTTCGTTTGATCACTTCAGTTGATTTCTTCATTCGTTCCCTTCTGATGTGGCTCCACTTGAGATCCAGGTACACTCTCACGATGCTATCAAACTGCAAATGAACGATCACAATCGAAAAATACAACACTGACTACACCCCTGAGTAAGTGCGACAGATTTTCATGACAAATTCAAGTTTAGTTGTAAATTTCTGATGCAACAAAATGTAGCGTGATCATGCTGAAATTTTTTACCAAAGTATTTGTATTACGGGACATATTTTTAGAGGATCGGCAGGACAGCTACATCAATTGGTTATTGAAGGTATGGTGGAAGGAAAGAGGTGCAGGGGAAGAAGGAGACGAACATGGGGAGAAGACGTCATACAGTACGTTGATTTGTCAAGCATTGGAGAAACAAAAAGAGTAGCGGAAGAACATGACTTGTGGAAGAAAATGACAGCCAACCTTCGGATCGGAGACGGCACGTGACGATGATGATGATTTGTATTACTGGAGATATTTGCTAAGAGCTACACGCGTTGTGAGATCTTTCTCATGGAGATTTTATCAAAAATATTTTTACTTGGGGATTACAATCCATAATTAACATATTCATACATTTTGCTGGAGACTAAGCAAAAGTATGGAAAGGCTGTTGAAGTTACAAAAAAAAAGCGTAACTACATTGTTGCTACTGCACTTACATGGTTCATCATGTTTGTTTGTTGTAATGCAGAGACTTGCGCACGTGACATGTTTGGTGGCGGCTGCCACGTTCCATTGACGTCTATCTTGGTTCTAGAGAAGAGATCTGTTCGAGCCTTGCGATTTAATTGGGTGTGGGTGAGACCATGTGACACTGTAGAGTTGTGAGAATTTTCTCGATTGATCGCGAGTGTTCTTTCTTTTTTTTTGCAATTTTTGTGAAACTTGTTGCTTAAAAGACCACCACTCCATTGTTTTGTAGCATCTTGTAGTGTGACGTAATCATTTCGATTGATAGGCGATGTTGCATCTTTGTTTTGTGCGCTAATGTATCGTTTTATGGCGTAAGTGTTTTTCATGTTCGCACGTTTACCCTCATCGTATTCCTCAGTGGAATGCTTTGATATGGAATTTTCAGTTGCAAAGACATTAACTGCTTTGGTCGTATCAACGCTTCCAACCGCTCTTGGTTTTATAAAAAGATCTTCATGTTTTCCTCTTATTGACCGCTCATTGCGAAAGTCCATCTTGAAATCCCAACGCGGCCTAAAAGATAAAAACAACCAACTTATATCAAAAAGTGCGTAAACAGGCCTATCTTGGGTTTCTTAAGTGAGTGGGTTTTAACTCTTTTGTCCAATATTCATTTTTAAAAATAGCTAAGGAAACTATACCGTTTCTAGACGAGGAAGTAAAAATTAATATTGAAAATTGAAGAGCCTCCATCGGTACAACACAGCTGTAAGGGGTAATGGATAAGATCAGATGCCCCACCATTTTACAGCTCAACATGGAAGACTACACAACAAGCAATGAACAAAGTTGTGGAGCAGCTTGCCCATACCAACCGGGCACTCGTCATCTTCCTCCAAGAGACCCACTGCACCTCTGCAGATAGGCTAGCTATTCCCAACTACATTGTCACGTTTGTGCATGAGAGCCTGAAGTGGACCTTTGTCGACCAATTTCTTGCTGATGCCGAGATTGAGTGTGTGTTCAAATGTAGCTCAGACTACAGCATCGTCAACATCTACAAGCCCCCACTCTCGCAATTGTTGCCACCATCTCATCCAATGTTCCCCTCCTCCAGTCTCTACGCTGGCGATTTCAACTGCCAGCACACCGACTGGGGCTACATCAACGGAGAATTGCTGACTGACTCTACAAACCATTTTACCCGCCTATTCAACCCAAAGGAACCAGCCAATTTATACTCCGGTTGCTGGGGAACAGGGACAAACCCTGACTTGGCTTTCGCGAATCTCGACAGCTTTCTTCTAGACAGACCTGTGCTTGAAAAGTTCCCGCGGTCCCAACACCGGCCGTCCCTCATCATCGCGCCAAAACTTGTGGCACCTGTGCCGAGTTCACTGGTGAAGCGATGGAGCTTCAAAAACGCCGATTGGAATCAATACAGTCTCCTGACCAATGAGTCTACTACAAAGTTACCATCACCTGAAACATGCAACGCAGACGAGGCATACCAGGACTTCTGCAATGCCATCATAACTGCGGCAAAAGCCACAATATCACATGGCCATCGAACCAGCTATGCACTATGGTGGGACTCTGCGTGTGAGAGAGAGAGAGATGTTTGTTTATTTGCTTTTCTAATACGAGTCGAGAAAAAGAAACACAATTACATAAAAGTCAAAATATAGCAATAGAAAGGTCTGGCAGCACCGAACAACCTTGCGGTTAACCAGTCAAGGTGCTGCCTGACATCAGGCATCGTACATTTCAGCGTCAGACATTACAAATTTTACATCAGCTGAATTAATAAACAGCATGATTGAACAGTAGCTTCGAAATCGAAATGGAACATATGAGGTTTTGTAGGAAATTGAATCAAGACCAGCTAGGAAAACATGACCATATAATCAGTGATGTACGCGCATACAAAAAATATTGACGCCGTCAGCGTAAACGCAAACGTTCGAAAAACTATACGCCGTATGCGTCAACGTAACTTGTAAAAAACGTTGGCGGCGTCAGCGCATACACTAGCGTAAACTAATTTTGTTTGCTAGATGCCAAACATTCACACGGTATAAACCACTCAAAACAAACAAGTTTTATTTTGAATTTCCACGAAGATACACAAGCATCTGAAAGTGTTCATCTGACATTTTGCTGTATTTTGGTTCCATGTCTTTGCCCATTGAAAATATTCTTTCAACTGCAGCGCTGGAAGGTATCGGCGTGTTGTAGCGAAAAAAGACATAAAAAGTATGCGTTGACGCTATGCGCTATAAAAACCGCGAAAACTTTACGGCGTAGATTCAAGCGCAAACTATTCAAAAAATGTGGCCGCAAGCGTTAGCGTAAACAAAAAGTCTACGCCGCAAGTATTCGGCGTAGAATCTGCGGCGTATACGTACATCTCTGCATACAATGAATCATATCGGGAGAGAACACAAATTACACAAATATGAGGTTACATACAGATAAAATAATTTAACAAGTAAATTTAATAAGTGTAAGGCTCTCTATCGTTCCTACCTAAACGCCACGTCTGATACTGCTTTTAACACCGCACCATCAGATTACTTGAATTGCTAAACGTAAAGAAGCTTGAGCGATGAAACGAAGCCGTCCAAACCGCAAAGCATGGAGCAGCATCAACAACCTCACTGGCGCTAAGCAATTTTCCCTCGCCAGCGCCCCGTTTCTGCAAATGCTGATCCTAACCTACTTTGTCCAGAACAGGTCTACAAGACAAAAGACCTCAAACCTCAAGGCATTCCGTCTTGTCGCAGCGGAAACACCACAAACAGAAAAAAATCTCTGGAGATTTCACTCCAGAAGAGTTCTTCTACTACAGTTCAAATTCAACATCGACATTGTCCCTCTATACAACCTTTAAGATTAGGAAATATTTTTCGCTGAAATCCCCCGTTCCCAGTCTCTTCGTTTCAACATTGTCTATAAATTTAGCCTACTTGTTCGTGTGACACATATGTCCACAAGACAATTGGGCTACAAAAGAAACACCTTAATTTGACAGATATCAACAAACACAGTGTAATTAAAGCTTAAATGGTTTAGTTTGGTTTTGAAGCATATATGACCAGAGTACTTGTTGTGACCGCAATTTTGCATTGATTCATTCATCACAAATTCACTTGAAATAATTCAAAACTGTCAATCAGACTTTGAAACCCAAATTCACCAGGCACTTCAAATAAAACAACGCAATCCTCAGCTCAACAAGCAGTTTTTCGCTGGAGGAGCATCTTTTTTATTAAAGTGATATTAGATTGTGTTTGCTTCAATTTTAGAATAAGGACGGAGTGAAGGCTTTTTTCCAACTTCCAAGAAAATATGCATTGAAGTTTCCGTTACTTCAGTGTTAATTCCAGAAATTTACCCAGCGCGAAATTTATGCAGCTTACAACAAACAAATACCGATTTCAATTTTTGTTATTGCAGATTATTACTTTAAGTTTAAAGTTTCCTTTGAAGATGGTTTCCAATTACAGCTTTGCCTTTTTGTTTACGAAGATCACATTTTTAAACATTTTTTTAACTACAATATAAAAATGCAGATTTGATTGTGTAGTTGCCCAGTTGCGGGTAAATTTCTATCTCATGAAAGATTGTTTGGGGTACAAGTGTCAAATACAACAAGATCCACTCACATAGTACAATCAGGTAGATGCCTGAAAAACAAAAACGAATATATAGCTGGCATTGTTACATTCAGTCTAGTATCTATCAGAAAAGTTCGCAGGTTCCTGGTCCTGAAGGATCACTAAAAATTGGCAGGATGAGGATCAGGACAGGATTTAAAAGTTTTTACAGCAAATGAAAGATTGAAAACAAAAGATAAATTTATTCACCAAGTTTCATTCTTCACATGCAGCCTATGCATGACATGAAGTGAACTTTTAGTTTTGTTGTGCACCATAATTCTAAATGACTTTGACATGGATTCTATATCACATTGACATGTCATTTAGAATTTAGTCACGTTATTTTTCAAAGGATTAAGGAGTGTGTATCAGAGTTGCCAGGTAGCAGAGAAGATTACAGGATCATTGAAAATTGGTGGTATCAGAATCTGGCCAGATCTTTCAAATTTCCAAAATCTTCGGATCTGGACTTGTACTGGTCGGATCAGGATCTTACAAAAGATAGATTTAATCATCTTTGGTATCTATAGCGTCATAAAACAATATCCACGATGGGAACGCAAATGCATCAAACGGGCATGCTGCGCCATATGAAGTTTGCACTTACAATCATGCACTGCTTACCGTTGTGATGTATAGTGTCGTTTGATATTGGGAATGTTTCCACAACAAAGTTTCGACCGGTTTATGATGGGGAGGGGGCCACTTCTTTTGTCAACTCTAATCCTAACATCTTCTCTCTGGCGCAATTGTGACGGAAGGGTTGGAAGGGGTTCAGCGGGCTCATCTTCATTTTCAGATTTTTCATCCATTTTATTGTTTAACTAGATAGTTTGGTTGGGATGCTTATAGCAGTTTTAATACTTTCCAACATTGCCCACAATACACTGCCACTACAAACCACGATAAGGAATAAAATACAAAGTGATTTCATTGACGAAAAACGAAGCCGCCAACTCGTCACTGCAATCTTTCATGAACCTAGCATTTGACCTTTTGTTAATTACTGACGATCACAGAATCTCTTTGAGTGAACGTTCGGCAACAAATCAGAAAGTTCAATAAATAAGGATTCCACGTGGAATGCGCAAAATTCTTTGGATTTCTTAATTCTTGAATCTGGCTCATTTAGTTATGCTGGTTTGTAAAAAAGTTTGCAACGAACAATTATAGTTATTTGTTTCGTTAAAATTTGAAAATATTTTAGGAGCTTTTAACAATAACTTGGACGATTTAAAGCTCAGCCTGATCCAATAATGTCTCTCTCTTGTGTTTCATTAACTAACCTTCTGCAAATAGATCTATTCGCCATCCCAGTGGGAGGATTGCTAGCTTTACAGTTTTTTCGATCACAAACAGATGTCACCACAGATCGGAAGCATAACTTACTTGATTATGATTACATTTTTATTTTTTTCATTTACAATTGCGAATGTACTAAACCGTGGCGTAATTGCAAATTTACCAGAGCTATTCACGTTTAGAGCAAAATCTTTTGTAGCTTGGTTGCTAAATTCATCACGTTCTATTATGATATAAGAAATAATAGCATAAAATAAAAATGTAGGTCATGACGTGATGAAGACGGTGGCCTTTACAATGGATAGACCCATTTTATCTCATTTTAACTTTACTTAACCCTTTACTTAAATTCTGTCACAGAAAATTTCTTGACCATAGGTAATTTCTGTTACTATCAGAACAAAAATTTATGTCCTTCTTTACCTCAATGCAGACGAAATGATTAGGTTTAATGATTCGCTGGTGATACCTCATGCAAGAATGCCACCATGGCAATAAAACGATACAAAAGTTCGGATACACCCCTCAATGTATCCGATTGACCCGTTTCCATCGAAATCAAACAATTTAGCAATGCAGAAACGCACAAAATGCTTTTTTCCTTAAAATTTGTTTCTGCACGTAGCAAAACCGCAACTCCTTCCTCAGCTGACAACGATATACAAAAACAATCCAAACTCGGATTGTGGCCGAAAGACGATAATGATGTCATAAGTGCGTTTGTTAATAGGCCTACACAATGTTTTAAACAACACAAACTTTATGAATGGCGTATTCTTGGAATGTCACTGCTATTTTTTGTCTTGCATTCGAGTTTCAAAACAAGAAGTTTCAAGTGCATGAATTGGGCAATTTAACTGACTGGTGACCCCCACACTCCCCTTCTCCCACACAAATTTTCAAACCCACCTTACAAAAACATTTTTTCAACAAGAAAATTAAAAAAAAAACTGTAACACCAAAATGATTAGGGGTGCACCTGCTCTCCCATGCCTCTTAGACGCTACGCTACTGTAATGAACAAATAGGTGTATAACCCATGTTATTGTTATACATGGCAGTCAGCGTGAGATTGGCTTCCAGGGATCAATCATTTCGTTAGTGTGATAATAGTTTAGCTATCTGTGTCTTTTAGAATACCCACTGATGACTTGACAGACCCAAAATTGTCTTCGTCGCATTGTAAAAGCCTTATCTGGTCGACTTATCTGTCGACATACGTCTGCAGGTTTTCAGCTTTCTGTTACTACCAAATGTTTTATGTCTTACGAATTCCTTTTTACCATGCTGTGGTTGCTTGTATGCCATATTGAAACCAAAATACTTGAGATAATTAACCAAAAATTTTGAAAAAGGAAAAAACATAAATTTATTTTTAATATTCTTATAATTCTGATCATTTCGTGCAGTGCCGGTCTTAGGGCATTTCGGGCCCTGTGCGGAATATGCTTTGCGGGCCCCAATGAAAATGATCCAATTCAGTAGCGTAGCTAGGTATTTTGAAAGGGGAGGGGTGGTTTGACGGTCAGCGGGCGAAGCCTGACGACACCCAGTGGTAGGGAGTCTGGGGGCCTCCCCAGAAAAATTTGAAAAATTACTTTGAATTTGGGACATTCTGAGAGCATGTTCAACAAATATTTGGATATGAATATTACTGTAAAATGGTGCTGTCTGGTGGCATAGCAAAAGGATAAGATCATGCTTTCTTCAGCATTTTTCGGAAATAAAGCTACCGTATGGCTCTATGTTGAGTCTGGATCAACCTATTTCGTCTCCTGAAAAATTCGTACCTCAATTTCTTACCCTGAAATCGGAATAACAAAATCAAACTTCGAAATATTTCGTCCCCTGAAAAGATCGAGAGAAATTTGAAATATTTGCGGCATCCGAACAGCGACTTCGGCTCTGTTGTTTTTTTTCTCGATCTTTTCAGGGTACGAAATGTTCAGGGGACAAAATAGGTTGCACTTGTTGAGTCTCTATGTTTTCTTGTTGCTAATTCCTTTGTTGACTTCGGATGCAACCTAATTCGTACCATGAACAGTTCGTACCGTCAGTTCGTACCTTGAAAAGATCGAGAAAAAAAGTTCAAAAAAGCGGAAGTCGCTGATCGCAGTTTCCGCAAAAATTTTTCCGCAGTTTCCGCTAACCCTAACCATGAGAGTAATCTATGCTCTAGTCTAACCGAAAAAATTAAAAAAAGCGGAAGTCGCTGATCGCAGTTTCCGCAAACATTTTAAAATTTTCACCCTGAAAAGATCGAGAGAAAAGATAGCACAAAGCCGAAGTTGCTGATTGCAGTTTCCGCAAACATTTTCCCGCAGTTTGCGCTAACCCAAACCATAGACTCATAGAGCAATCTATGCTCTACCGCTCGCTGATCGGAGCTTCCGCAAACATTTTTCCGCAGTTTCCGCTAACCGCAGTTTCTACTAACCTTCACCCTAACTCTAACCACAGAGTAATCTATGCTCTAACCCTCGCTGATCGCAGTTTCCGCTAACCTTTACCCTAACCCTAACTCTAACCATAGAGTAATCTATGCTCTTCTAACCCTACCCCTCGCTGATCGGAGCTACCGCAAACATTTTTCCTCAGTTTCCGCTAACCGCAGTTTCTACTAACCTTTACCCTAACCCTAACTCTAACCACAGAGTAATCTATGCTCTAACCCTAACCCTCGCTGATCGCAGTTTCCGCTAACCTTTACCCTAACCCTAACTCCAACCATAGAGTAATCTATGCTCTAACCCTAACCCTCGCTGATCGCAGTTTCTGCAAACATTTTTCCGCAGTTTCCGCTAACCGCAGTTTCCGCTTTCACTAACTTTTCAGTTCAGTTTGTTTGCGGAAACTGCGATCAGCGACTCCGGCTTTAATTTTAAAATGTTTGCGGAAGCTGCGATCAGCGACTTCGCCTTTTTTTAATTTTTTCTTTCGATCTTTTCAAGGTACGAACTGACGGTACGAACTGTTCATGGTACGAATTAGGTTGCACCCGTTGACTTCACTTGTTGAATTTTTCGATTGGAAATGACAAAATTACTGCATTTTCTGAGTAAATTGCGGGCCCCCTATTTGCGGGCCCTGTGCGATCGCACGGTTTGCACACCCCAAAGACCGGCACTGTTTCGTGATACAGAGCCGAGGCGCTGTGTTAACAATAGCTTGAATAATTCACGACAATTGTAATTGATTTTTGTTATTATAAGGCTACTTCTATTTCTTCAGTAAACTAAAAGCTGTCACTATGACTGAAGTATTAAAATATCCCTATCAACGGGACAGCAACCATATGAAATTTACCCTCACCCTTAAGAAAATGTCCTGTGCAGTGTGCACATTAATTGTACCCTTCAACTACTCTATCTAGAGTTTCTAGACTTTTATATTGCCGCAAAAAAAGTGATTATTACTTTGTGTGATCAGTTTCTCCTGTCTTCGTCTCTAACTATAGCTACGATACTAAAGATTCGTATCTAGCAAAGTCGTTCTAGCGAAGTCGATCGAATAAATCTCACTTCTAACTTTGTAGAAAATGTTACATTACTTTATGAGAAAGCAGGAAAAGCGTTTTGTGATTTTGTCGCCTAAATAAACACAAGCCAAGTGTGAAACCGTGTTTGTTTGTGGTTCAATACAAATTGTTGTCATGACAATATGTTGTTTCAACAACAAAATCGCTTATTGTGAGTTAACAAAGAGCGTTGTTGAATCAAAAATTTCGACGTTTGTAAAAAATTTGAGAGCAGTCGTGTATGACGTCCCAAGCATGAACAATCAAAAAGCCAAACTGCAGATAGTTACGAAAAATTATTGCAACTGGATTTCTTAATTCATGGTAGGAATATCAGACTTTCTAGTCGTGATCGAAACATCTTGACTGTCAATCGGTGTCCTATCTTTGAAACTTTGGTATCTAAAGAATATGTGGTAAAACTGAAACTTTTAGAATTACAAGAAGACTTCGCTGAAAAAAAGGCTAAAAAATGTTGAGTAGGCAACAGTTGAGATGAGCTTCCTGAAATTAAATAATCGAAACTAGCATTCTGCTCATGCTACATTTTATGATCATCAGCACAACGAACTTTTACGAATCATTTTGTTCCGTAATAAAGTTTGTAAAGCACAGGGCGCTTTTCATTAATGAACACCAAAAGCTTTCACATCATACAGGCCCGGATTTAGGGGGGGCAGAGGGCGCAGGTGCCCTAGGCCCCCCTTTGAAGGGCCCTCGACGTAGAAAAAGTGTGATTTTGTGTTTTTTTTTCAGCCTTTGAAGTTTCTGCACAACGCAGTGCTGGATTAACGCTAGTGTAGACGTGGAGGTGGTTTTTCGAAAAAAAAATTTTTCACGGGGGCTCCCCGATCTAAAAGTGCCTTGGGCCCCCAATCAGCTAAATCCGGCTCTGACATCATATCCGCTTCTTTTAACCAGATGAAGCCAATTATGTCTGAATGGGAAAGGAACAGTTCTATATAGCTATCAGGGCCTCTGAGAGAAATTTTCACTAGGGGTACGAAGAGTCATTCCGGGCCCCCTCTCACTCCGGGCCCCTTTGTCTAGGGCAAAAAGTGTGATGTTTGCTTAGGCGTATTACACACCACAGAACATTTTACTGCAGAATTGGATATCTGTGCGCAATAATAGTATCAGGCTGCAATAAAACTATTATTTTGTGTTGTGTATATCATGTGATCTGTCCCTCGCCAATTTGTGTATCCTGCATTGAATTCGTGTGCTGTTGTTGAGAGGTGTCGCTTGTACATCTTTAATGTAAAATTTTTAAATTAATTTTTTTTATTTCTCTTGGATGTATAGCTTATAATTATTTCTGAAGAGGACACTATGTTGTGTCGAAAACGTTGGATTTAGTAGTTTTTTCATGTTTTTTTGTGAGTTTAATGTTAAATCCGTTAACGTTACTGAGTGTTAGGCTATATGTATCTGGTACAAGCCAAGCTCTCTACCAAGGCTCAAACATAATCAAGTTAATCATCCGACCAATCCTAACCTTTCTTCATGAACTTTTGCATTCACCACATGCCCATTGCCCAGCACTAGCAGAATTGAACGAGAGAAGTCATATTCTCCGGCTCCTGCTCTAACTCCGAAATTCATTTTGAAGTGAAATAAGTGTGAAACTACCTTAGTCAAATAGTTTTTAAAAAACACAAAAAAACACCCGGGCTTTTTGCCCGGGTTTTTCTCAAACCTGTTTTTGCTACACTATGCCCCTCCCCTCCCCCCCCCTCCCCGGACAGGAGAATAACTAACTTTTATAAATTAATTTAGGGTGCTTTTAACAGAACATTTTTGCACGTGAAGCAATAAATTACCATTTGGGCCCCTAATTTGCTCGCAAAGCACTCGATTACCTTTCTGGGCCCTTTTGCTAGATTACGGGCCCCCCCCCCCCCCCAGGACTAAAGAATAACAACTTTTATGCTTGAAATCAGTCGTTTAAGATGGATGTAACCAAACAATTTTGCGCGTAAACTATAAAACCACAATTTCGGGCCCCCCAACAAACACAGGCCTGAGACCTCAAGGGTACGCCGTACCCTCCGTACCCCCCTCTCATAGTCCTTGATAGCTATAGCCTAAGCGTGCACTTTAGTAATGTAAGTAAATCTATTATGTTTTTCTAATGGCTTTCCTCTACATAGACAAATACATTTTTAACCGTTCTTGTGAGAAGTGTTGATTGTATTGGTATAATCTTTGCTGTGGTGTTTACGACACCCAGTTAGAAACCCTGATCGTCTGCACAGGAGCAATATATTCATCCGCATTACTGTGGCTTTATCGTACCAGATTTTATCTGATTTGCAGTAATACAAGTGGAACAGACCCTGGTCATTCTTATTACAGTTTCCCAAATGAGAAAGCTTATTGTAGCTTTATTTATTTCATTGTAAGAATGCAACAAATTGGAGACGAGGTTTCAGAACCACTGAATATTGCTCAGTTAGTTAGCGCGTGACTTCTGGAACGAGGAAGCTTTAAGATCACGCGGCGCTGGTATGATTCTCGGAGTGTCGGGGTGTGCGCTTGAGCAACGCATTTCAGGGTAACGACTAGAACATCATACAACTCAGGCGAAAAAGAAAATTAAAAAAGAAAACTAATCGGGAAAAAATCATGGTTTGCGAAAATGAGAGAGCTTGTATACCTGGGACTGGTATATAAGTCTCCCCCCAACCCCCTTGGTAACTCATGACAAAGACAGGACTCAATGGACATGGCTCTTTCGCCTTAGTTGTGTGATGTTCTAGGCGTTACCGCATTTCAGGACTGCTCTCCCATCAGCGGCAACTAGTGGATGGAATAATTCCCCTGCAACAAGACTTCAACAATTGGAAACTTTACTCTGTCAATCTCGGTGACCGGGTCTGCGTCAAAAACCTCTACAAGTATGCGAAACTATCAGGATTAAGTTCTGCAAAAAGCTTTCCCAATCCGAGGATAAAGATTCAATTAATAGCAGCTAAGGTGACTAGGGGTCCTCAAAAGAGAGAGCGCGGCAAATACCTCGTCCGCCTCCGGCTCGTACATGCATCACAATGGAGAATGGATGGAGTCCCACATTATCGCTATAATTGTTATATCATTGCGAGTAGAAAACTACGTTTTGCATCGGTAACGACTAGAACATCACACAACTAAGGCGAAAGAGAAAATTGAAAAAGGAAAACTAATCGGGAAATAGTTAAAACATCGCACTCTCGAGTTTTTTGGCGCTAAAAGTAACTACTTTCAATTCTCTCATTTTCGCAAACCATCATTTTTCCCGATTAGTTTTCTTTTTTCAATTTTCTCTTTCGCCTGAGTTGTGTGATGTTCTAGTCGTTACCTTTTACATCAACAGATGCTTTGATAAGCGTTCTAAGCATTAAAAATATTTGGTCACCTTGCCATACAAAATTAAGTGGCACCATAATAAGGGGCCGACAAAACATTTATTAGTATGGTTTAGGCTGAAGAGCTGATTAACAGATTTGTGCAGTGGTCATGTAACCGATATTACCTGCTTATAATCATTTAATTGTTCCTTGATACATGATCTGTTCTTGCTGGGTAGAGATACAGCTGTTAGAGTAAAGAGGAATATCTAAACCCATTCGGGACACACGATGCCCAAGCGACTTCTATTAAAACCAAGTGGCCTATCAAAGATATCCACTGTTTCTAAACCTTACTTGAACAACAGAGAAGCAATACTTTAACTTTCCGTCATTTTCGATATAATCTCATCCAGAAGCGACTCGCTAGTGTGTGCTGCGGTGCTGCAGCACTCTCACAAAAGTTTTCACGAAAAGTTTCTCAACTATCTTAGCGTTTCTTCTGCCCAAAATATATTAATGTAGCCTACTCTGTTTACAGAGCTGGCGACTGGTATAACTGTAAATTATATTTGGAAACACTGCGTGCTGTGAAATATTTTGCACAAGGTTACAATAAAAGAAACACTCGATTGTGACGTCAAACAGCCGCAAGTTTTCTTGAATTGCAAATGCAAACGAATAGCCAATACATACAACACAATTGACCAGGATGCTATCCCAAATTGAACGGCAAGTGTTGCGTTGTGAAATTCCCCGACGATGATTGCTACACCCCCCCCCCCCCCCCCGTTGTTGAGTTCGCCTTCGGCGAACCCGTAATATCCCTAGTTTTGCAACTCACCAGCCGCTACTGATCTCATCACCATAAAGACATAACTTCTGACGCAATGAAATGAAACAAAGTGTTTCAGTTGAGAAAGAGCGATCTTCCTGGCGTCAGCACTACCTGACTAGTGACTACTCACTATAGAACAGCGAGAATTCAATGACTGGCAAACGCAGCGGTTGAGAACTATGTGGTATTGTGGTAAGAACTAGTGGTGCGGTATTGATGAATCCAGCCTCATGGGCGAAACACGTGTCTATCGCTGAGTTCTTGCTACACTCGACTGCCGAGAAACACAAAGTGTTTCATTAAAAACTTCTTTTTGAAATTTCAACATATTTTGGAATTTCAACATATTTTGGAATTTCAAGCAATGCTGAAACATGATGACTACAAACAAGCCTTATATGGTGAATGAACAACATACTGATCCGTGTTCTCACTTTAGCTTGCTACAGCGCGTACTTTGAGCTGGTGTGCTGTCTACAAATGTGTCGCATGTTAGACTCTCGTTTGTTTACGCATTGAATTTTTTAGACAATTTTTCAAGGAACAATTTTCTGCAATTTACAACATATGATTGGAAGATATAAAAAGTTGCATGTAAGGGTTTGACATGGCTGCTGATGTTTATCCATAAGTTAAACGGAGGACAAAGAACTTCTCGTTTTACATTTTAATGCTGTTCGTAACGAACTTACTTTTATCAAAACAAAATTCTCACAAACAAACAATGTAAATTTAATGCAAATATTTCGAAGTTTGTGCGTGTTTGCCTAAATATTTTTGCGCTATAGCCTACACTCGTTTGCCTCAAACATTGCAGGATCGCTTCTTTTCGACTTGTAACAAAAACAAATCGCTTTTCATATGAAACGGACGAGGAAAAGCAAGATAGATTGTTTTATCGACAGAGTATTTTTTGCAATCGTTTGGCTTCAAACAGCCCCAATGTGTAAGGAGGTGCTGCCGATATATATTCGTCAACACACTTGATGACGTCAACACACTTGATGACGTCAATACACACGATGACGTCAACACACTTGATGACGTCAACACACTTGATGACTTAATAAACTTTAATACACTTGATGACGTCAACACACGTGATGACGTCAATACACTTGATGACGTCAACGCACTTGATGACTTAATAAACTTCAATGCAACTAGTTAACTTTATCGATGGCGATAATTTGATGTTGGAGGAAATGTCATAAACACAAAAGACACACTCTTTTTCGAGAAGCAATATACCTTTACAATCAATTACAAGAACTTGTTAAAGTGTTATTGTTTCATCGAAGTCACAGTTGTCAGCGATCTCATCGCTGAGTAATAGATTCACTTCCAGCACGCCGAGGCAACTAATACAATCCTGCGCACTTTAAAACGCTGAAAGCCACAATGGCAACACTGTGCTTGACAAAACCATACAAGTTCGGGTCGCGTAAGTTCACAGCTTTTCTTCAACTATTTCGTATCTTCTGACTGCTTAGTTACAATACAACTAACAAGTCATCGTCAAGATTACAGCCAATAATAATATTCTCAATGTTAAAATGATCAGTTTCCCTCATGCAAAGTGTGTGGCGATGCTTCCTTGCCACACACGATATTCCACGTTTTACAAACAACTTCAATGTTGGAGAAGTATTTCCCAAACACAGTTATATTGTTCTGTGTTCATGTGAAAGAATTATTTTTTATGAAAGCGTTTAGCGCATGCTATTATTAATTTAAAAGAATATATACAAACGACGATACGAATTGTAAACCACCAAAACAATTAAGAAATAAGTACAGCCACAGCGCCTCCAGCTGAAACGATGTCAGATCTTTTAAGTTTCCAGAGTCTTCAACTTCGCTGGACAACCGAAGCATTCTTATTCTTTCTCTTGCAATTTTATCTCCAGTAAACCTGCAGCTAGCGATTGGAATCCGGCGTTAAAGTCGATCCGCACGTTGTTTCGAATGTAATCGCTGGCTCGGTCGAAGTATCTGAAACATTACAGTTCAACGCGTCATCAATTTATAATAATATGTGCGGTTCAATTGTTCCAACAGCTCAGTACATCTTATCCCACAAGGAATTATGCATTGATTTCTTTTGTTTCCTTAACATTATTGTATACAATGTTACATAACCTCAACATTACTGCTGCTTTGAATGGTCAATCTATGACGACGGTCTCTGAAGGAATAGAATGATACCGTCTGCTAAACATTTTGCAAGAAAAAGGACAACTACAGAAACACTGACTAAACAGGGAAAGCAGGTACAAAGGACAAGATTTCCCATCAGTCACCTGGTAGGCTAACAATCCCAGACAGAAAATAGAAGTTCATTGGAAACCAGTCTATCGTATTTGCTTGAAGCCTGCTCATGAATCCACAAGTTAAAGTGGAATTTATCAGATGAATAAAAGCAACGGCTTTTGATATGTTTGTTTCTTGTCTGTAGGCGGCTTTATCTATTGTGGAACATTCAACGACAGCTCACCTTCCCCCCTTGCTGGGGCCGCCAATGAGAGCCCCATACAATGTATTGGCGTTTGGCTTGTTTTGGAAAATCACTGTTTTGTAACACTTCTCTGGTGCTGGTGGACATGAGCTGAAAGCAAATAAATTATATTGTAATTAACTTGTATATATTATAAAAAAACATGAACATGTTTTGGTATTCAATTACGTCCTGTAACTCCTGAAATACTGCTTACTATGGTAGCCACTTTAACATAATAACTTTTGCAAGCGCCTGTAAAGCATGAACCAATCAGAAGCTGGGTTGCTTGTGACGTGTTTACGTAAATGGAAGTTAGAGATAGACATTCCGCCGTAGCCACAAGGGTCACAATTGGACGGTAGCCATTTAAACCATGTTCTGGTTGGTTCAGGTGTTACAAGCTCTTACAAAAATTGTTAGCCTACATTACAGTGGCTATCGCTTAGTACTACAGCATACAAAGTATGACCATTCTATTTCATTTCTTCATCCACTGTGAATCACATACTGTAGCTATAGGTCAGTTGGTTGATGTTGTTGTCGACTTCGATGTAACAGTGAAGCTCAATTAGCTGCAGGTGAGCTGTAGCCTCATCAGGTTCATGCAGAATTGGCTTGTTTTGGAATAGCAATAGTATTTTTCAATTGCAACACAATCCTGAAAGCAGAGGTTGAATTCGCTAGCAAAGAAATTAATGGTGGTCGTCGTATGAGCCTCTGTGGCCGAGAGTTTATCCTTTTAGCATTTCAGATTTATGAAGTTCCCGGGCTACACTGGAAGGTTACTAGAGAGAAGCCAGTCTTTGGTTTCATCATCTAGGACGCGCAGACCTTCCACTCCGTTAGGTGGCTCAAAGACGGTACAATGGTTGATGTGGTCTACCGTCTGTTCCTTGGCACCACATTCACAGGAGACCATTCCCCGTTGGTGCATATTTGAGCAGAAACGTCCGACGACGGTTCGAAGTCAGTTAAGACGCACCCACGCCTGTCTCTGTAGAGTCAGGCCAACGGGACGGTTGTTGGCGATGAACGAATAGAGTCGTTGTACTTCCATTCAGATTTCATCCATAAATGCTCGCCTATCATTCATTCTTTACTCTTCAGAACAATAGTAGCTGATTTCGCAATTATGACGCTATAGCAATAATGATGCTAAGCTTTTTTGTCGACTTTTCACTTCTCTGTGAGAAAATACTGTCTTCATTCACTTTTAAACAAATGAAAATTGAATTGGTATGATTTCTGTGTGTCTGCGGGCCAAACGTAACACATTGTGAAACAACAGGCGCGGGCCACACAAAACCGTATAATGGGCCGGATTTGGCCGGTGCAGGCCAAATTTCGGACACCCCTGTCATAAGACTTGTCAAAAATTAAATGCTCGTGAAACGACGAAGATGTTCAATGATGGCATCCAGACGCATTGACAAGGATTATCCAGTGTATACTTTTACATTCGAGATGATTGTTTTAATTAAAAAACCCTTTTAGAAGTGAGTGGGTAGAGGGGGTCTTGCATATAGAAGAAAACTCCACGTCGCTAATTTTTTTGTAACTACCTTGTTGAAGTGGACTGTTTTGCATTCAACCCAGGGTCTTCATTCTTTTTTCAAGACAAACACTGCGTCATTTATTTCCCTGGATATTAGTTTTGTGGAATGCGGTACAAAAAATTCGTATACACGATCGACTAGATTGGAATGATCAGGGGAAAGGAAGGCCTTCGCCCAGCAGTAGGCTACCACAGGCTGAAAATGATGATGAAAATTTTTGTTTTAGTTATTTTAATTAAACATTATAGCTCTTTGCATTGTTATGTAGACAAAGGTGGAGTCTCAACAGATTATGGAGTAAGTCTGATGTTTTTGTTCCAAATTCACAACCTATGGTTAGAAAAACATTTTAGGCACCTTTACTAAAAAGTAAAGGCCAACTGCCAAATTTCGGAAGGAGGAAGGAGATGGAGCTCACGTGGCTCTGTAGAGTAGGCCTTTTGTTTCGTTATATATTATGTATTCAGAGTGCGATACTTTTTTGTTAAAAGTACCGTAATAAATAGCATTTGATAGTTAAAGTTTCACAAAGAGGTTCGATTTATACTTTAATCTAAGGACATTGTCTGTTAAGCGAACTGTTACAGTTTTACTGATGCATTTAGGCCTATACTATCATGCTTTTCATATTTACAAATCTCAGAATTCAATTCAAAAGTACAGTGACATACGCAAAGACAGTGAAAGTTTATATTTCATCAACATATAACTTTGGCTTCCTTAACTTTGGTAAGACTATAAAGTTGCATTAGGCTACTCTTGATACAAAAAAATGTCAAGTTATATCGAACGCTCCCCTCTCCCAGTAAGAAAATCCTGTGTACGCTACTGAATGTTCATTGGGTTGAGTAAGCTAATTATTACGTCGTCCAAGTAAAACATTAGAATCAACGTCAAGAGTGTAATATCACAAGTTTTACCTTCCTCTGTGATGAGGGCGTTTGGGGCCATTGAGGCCGACCCCCACAACATATCCTTGCCCATTTACTCCGATTAGTATTTTCATTTGTTGCTTGGCGAATGAAGTTGCGTTACGTGTCAACTTCGAAGGACGAAGAATGTTCGCCGCCTGGAGGCAGAGGAAAGCTGAGTTGGCTGCAAGGTGCAACATAAATGTTGTTTCTTTATAATAAACATGTGCTCGGTGAATGCATAATGTGACCTTCAACCTATTAAACGTAAAAGTGGCCCTTTATTTAAGACTAAGCACTAACAAACTCTGGCAACAAGGGATTTCAAATTACCCACTGCTTTGGCTTGATAATGTATAAAATTGTTTGGCTTTTTGACTTTGATGATGAAAATCAAGCATCAAAATTGGTTATTGCTCCGAAATCAAAAGGTGAATTGTTGTAAAAGTTCGATCCATTCCACCTAGTTTTGGTTTCCCAAGTTGTGTTCAACATGCGTATGCGGTGAACGTATTTGTTCGTTTTTTTCAAATAAGATCAACAAAATTAAACATGTTCCTTTGCATTGATTTAAGTAATCGGTGCACATCTAACAGTCTGTGGCGAAGACGAACAGAAAGTTTGATAAGACTATGACAACATGTCCTTACAACTAAGTCATACTCATGGGGTCAGTGCTATGTAGCTTATATTGAGTCAATGTCTGTGTTCTGTCAGCTGCGGCAGCTTTTAGTCTAATTTTGTTGAAATATTTAGTAATCATTCTAATTCCCTACACCTGGGAAAAGTTACAAGTCGTTGCGGTGCACACTTCGGGAACCTCTGGTTAAGTATATTACCAGCAAAACAACGCCCTATTCTTTAAGTTAGATGGCTGGCGAACAGCTTCGTTCGATTTTAAAGTAGGCTAAATTATGTCATGCTAACCTAGAACAAACTTGCTACAGTCACGTGCTTACATGCATGCATGTTTGGAGTTCTTGAGTTGAGATAGAGCAATCCTTGGGGTGTTCTTGGTCCCTCATTGATTGTCCAGGCGGTGAATTGCCGAAGTGCTCTTCTGTACCTGGCCGGTGTGGCACTAAGGGTCGCCAGCAAAGTCTGTAAAGATATTATGTTTAAAAGTAAAGGCGCAAGCAGCTTGGAAATAAACGATTACCATTTGCTACAAAACCGACCAATGGGAGGCAAGAAAGTCCTCTGAGAAATCTTGGTTGTCTGAAAGCCCTGACAAGTTTCAATGAGCAGGCTAGACTTACATTGTACCTTGCCGGCTTAACAAAGTGGTAATCGGTTCAAACTTAAATCAATGTTGATTAATCTTACCCCTCGGACCCAAACGCAATTGCAAACGGTGATTGTGAAGTAAGTTATGTTTTTTTTTTGCAGTAGAAACTAAAAAAACTTATTTTCAATTTTTTTATTGAAATTGATAGTATTGTTAAAATAAATAAAGCGTTAAAAGACAAATTGCCATCTTGAATTTTACTTTTCTCACTATTATTGGAGATGCATGACTTGTCCTCAAAGCATGGTTTACATGCTGTGTATTGTATTCAATTGGCGTCACATGCTCTGCCCTGGTTTGCTCTTGTTTGTATATTTATCTGGAAACGTCAGCGATTGTATTTTCAAAACGAAGCAAAAACGGTTTTGTTACCATCCCAAACATTCAAAAGTTTATGAGAAGAAAAGAAAAGAAAGAAGTGAACCCACTGAACTCTGCTCGCACCATCATTTTGTCTTTTCAACTTACTTCTCAGCAATCTCGCATCAAATCCACTCATTTGGCTGCGAAAATGACCAATGCAGTTACCAAGAACGAAATTTCCACCAGGAAAAAAATAGTTGCATGTCGGCTGCGTAAAGGGGTGATGAGAACCCTGGCATTACACTCGGAACGACGCGATCGGATACCGCTCAAGAACATGCGGTGTGCCTTTGCTAGTAGCCTACACTTAAAGTCATGCTTGAAAGTGGCTGCGACGTTTCCTTGTATACTTCATCTGAATCTTCAATCATAAGACTAAAAGTATTCGTGTTTATCGAGAGCATTATCCTCACCTGGCACGTATTTTCACTTGTAGTGGCTCTCTTGTTTGGCTGAGTTCATAGGCTACACAGAAGTACGAGTCAGAATACCCAAGCCAAAAACTTACCGAGAACCCAACTGAAATTTCTCTTGTGATCATTTAACGATGATGAAACCTTTCAAACGAACCAACATGGAAATGAATACTTTGAAAGAAAACGCTGATCGACAGCGTGATAACGTGATTGAGCAATAACTTATGCGTTTCTTCAGTTTAAAAATATTTATTGATTTTCTGGTTTGTCGCTTGAAGCGTAGCCGGAAGGCAATGACTTCTTTGAAAAGCTCGGGCGGCAACGAACACATTTGGAACAAGTTCAAGTTTTAAAAATCTCGTTGAAAAAGTTGCAAAACTGTTGACATTTTTTTTAATATTAAAATTTTTTTTAAACTTTAATTTATTCATTTGAGGATTAAAACTTTCAGCAACAATGATCAAAAATAGTTTTTGTTTTGTTTTTGGGGTTTGGATAATAAACAAAAACAAACTTTCATTAAAACAGGGGAAACTTGTAAACATCACTCGGTTGATCACTAAGTCAATGAGCTCATTGAAAGAACTTGGGAAGTCTCAAAACAGCATCCTGACGATAAAGATTATTTTATCGTCAGCTCTTTCAATCATTAATGGATTGGTTGAGACGATGTCTTTATTTGGTCAAGTTGGAATTTCTTTCAAATAAATTTTAAGCAATACTGCCAACATACTTCATATCAACGGAGATTAAGCTGTTTCTTAAGCTAACACTTAATGTTAAGATTACGTAGCAGCGGCATACAGCTATCTCTCCGTATTGCTTCAAATTGGCTTTCTCTTCATATTCATCCCTTTATTATGTCATTTAGCCAACAATAAATTATCATTTGAATGATGACAAACTTAATGTTTCAAACAATTCAATGTTTTATCACTAAATCGCAACAATTGCTTTGACAACTCTCACCGCAATCCCAGTAGCTTTATGATTCCACGAGAATTGGAAGCGGCTGGCATTACTGTAGACAATCTTCTTGAACATGTTTTCCGCATCGTTCAGATACGGCTCCTCTTGTGTCGCCCTGCTCAACCATGCTCCCGCCCAAGCCTGCAACAAATGGTTTATGAAACCTCTCTAATTTAAATATTCGTAATTTCTTTGAGAAGTCAGTGATCTTTGCTTGGAGTCTGACAAATTGTCTAAATCATTTGACACGCCATCTCAAGGTCATAATCAGTGAGATTGGTTGAAAGCTAAAGCATAAACATTTCGAAAATATTTTGATCGTTTTGACTTTAACTTCTTTCTCCTGATTTCGTTACAAACGAAAAACAGTTTTGTTTTGTCGTAAGTTTACTAAGGGGACCAAGCGTAAAATGTTTGGCAATTACTTCAGGCACGAAAACAAGTCAATGAATAAATTGTTAAGTATTAATTTTGTTGGGAGGAATCTGAAGCACAAAGCAAATTATTACGACAATCAACATCAAATGTTAATAGTAGCCTAGTAGTATGTATGTAGTAGCATAGTAGTATGAGCAGTCCAATTTTATTCCGGTGACGTTCCGGTTACCGAGGGAGGCCGGAACCGCTTCGACGTGTCGCAATCGACTTCACACCCTGCCTCCACATCGATCTGACTAACGCGTCCTCTCTTGTCAAACCCACCTTGATGCTTTCCTCCTCACCTTTCTATTTCCACGTTTTCTTGGGTCTTCCTTGTTTTCTACGACCCTCCACTCGCAACTCCAGCGCTCTTCTCAAAACATCATCTTCATCCCTTCTCACAACATGCCCATACCACATCACTCCATTCGCCTTCGTCAACTTATCAACATTCTCCTTCAACCCAAGCAAGTTTATAAGTTTCTCAATATTCCTTTTGTCCATCAGCTTCACCCCACACATTGCCCTCACCAGTCACCATTGCTTTCTGAGTTCTTTTTAAAATCGCCAACTCGTTTTCCCGTAAGCACAATGTCTCACTTCCGTACAACATTGCAGATCTCACGCAACTAAAATAAACTCTTCCTCTCAATTTCAACGGAAATCTTCTACCACATAACAACTCTCGACACTCCCTGAGTTTCACCCAACCAAACTTTACTCTTACAGTCACTGCCGCTTCACAACCACCACTTGCACCTATATCTCAGATGGCAAAAGGTTGTATCTACAAATAATTGTGTCTCCAAATAAATTGTGTCTCCAAATAAAATCTTTCTTTCAGAACTTCCTTCACAACGAATGTCCAGTAGCTCATCCCTCACTACTTGTTGGGGGCATCCGCGAAAGTGAGGAGTCAAGTTTAATCATGCGGATGCAGAAAACTAAAATTCAACCAATGAAACGCTTCGTCTACATTCAATTTAAGACCAACTATTTTTGCAAAGGCTTTGGTCTCGCGTTTTTGAAAACACGATTGGATTTCTAGAAAAGCTTGTGTTTAAACTCAATTTAAAGGTTAAACTAATCTCTTGTTTTATTATAATGTCTAGTAAAGATGATGGATTAGATATATTATCTTTAAAATTAGATCAAAATTCCATTTAAATTTATTTAACAGATTTCCACAACTTCAGTAAATTTTGACAAACGAACTTTATATCAAAATAAACGAACGTGTTAAAGTAAGAAACCGCTGCCGTACCAGCTCATCGTGAGATCCGTGCATGGAATTGTACCAAAACACACCACTCCTTGGATTATAAGGAAAGTGCTCGGGATTTTCCTTCGCGAAAGTGTAAAGGTCTTTAGCGTACTTGAGGCACCTTTCGGCGAAGGCTGGTTCTGCATCAATATGAGATCAGTTTATTTCTTAACATTCTTAGGCTGACGTAGCACGCCAGGAATAAAATTAATTTGCAAGATTAAAATGCAGATTTTTCCGTTTTTGTGAAGATAAAGAATCGAAAACAGCTTTTGTTTTATGTGGTTTCAAATTTTCGTGGAATTGTTCAAAGCGTTTTCACACTAAAATGCAAAAAATCAAAACTTTACCTAGAACTTGAATCAAGTGTTGATTCAAATTTACTAAATAACTGTAAGTTATATAGTAACAAAGCAGACCTAACATTAAGAAACGGCGATCATTTAGTTCCACACCTTGATGAGGTATTTTCATTTGCCGTTTATACAAAACGTATTTGCATTTTCTGTTGTCTTAGAAATTCGACATACAATTATTTGTGGTACATCGTGAAATCGTCAGGATGAATATGCCACAGTGATAACTATCATAGCAGCTCGCTGTTCAAGCCACCAAGAAAGGATTTTGACTCTCCTCAAAAATGTGCACCTCAGTGACGTTTCTGGAGTTGGTTGCGATGTCAACGGCTGTTTTTATTTCTGGACAATTTTCTTTTCATTAAAGTCAATCAAAAGTTAGCATACACCCACGACAATGTGACCAGAGGTTTATCTGGTTTATGGTTTTAAACTGCTATGTCGCATACCTTGTGTTTGTTTGAGCACGGCCGATGCTGCGAAATAACCTTTCTCCCGCATGCGTGACGACATCAAAATCGCAAAATAATTCGAAGGTGCGCCAAACCTTCGTCATGCGGGATGCTTGTGAGGTGGACTAATTTAAGTTTAACCTTTTCCATTCAGTCATCAAATCACGGTAATTTTTGTAACTTAATTTTTTTACATGGCACACCAAATCCAATCTTTGTTGTAGTCATAATTGTCAATACAGTCCAAAAGTTTTGTGTTTACTTCGGTATATGCCGATCCAGATTAATCCCTCGATAGCCGACTAGATTCATTTGCGATAACAATCACCTGGTTTTGAGCGTTGGCGATATTTACCGATTCCTTTTGATATTTTCATAACATTTAAACCACGAAATTAGCTTGGTGGCGAAACTTCCAAGAAAATTTTGTAAAATACCGAACAATTCTATCTGATGATTTGCTTGATAGCCTTTCTTAAAGCGAATGAGCTTACAATAAAAAATATCGAATTTTATGCTTTTACTGCGAACAGCGTTTGCACTTTCTCGAAGGTAGTGTGGTCTGTTTTTTGTTTTTTTTTAGCTCAAAGTTTAAGATCAAAATCAGATATGATAAATGATTCAATGCAGATATCCATACTTATCTTGCTTTTATTGTTTTGTTTTTTTTACTTGTTGGTATCATGAGTTCGTATAGAAATATCATTATTTTACGATACTGCCAAAGACTACTATTTGTTACTTTTTACATTAGTTGTTTATAAATGCATCTCTCCAACAAACTTTGTTAGAAAACACACGAAAGAAAAACTTTTATTTAAGTAATCCTGAAACTGTTGCAATGCAGCTTGATTGCAAAAGAAGCGATTGGATGAGCTGATTAGAGATTGATAAAAGCGCAGAAACTTACGGCTGAAAGCAGGCTTCGTCATGTTGTTCCCGACAATTTTCACCAAATCAAACGTCATATAAAACCGTTATGGTCTACTTAACCTAGCTGGCATCTTACGTCATGGAAATTGCTAGAAAATGTCCAAATATTGCACCATCGTTCGTAAGGCCTGATGAAATATTGCATCACTACCTTTGAACACCGGTTTGAATTGCGTGACAATGCTTTTCACTATTGCGTCACAGTACTGCGTACGTGAGTATGAGATATCGCAAATTATTCTAGTCATTCGTAAAAGGTTGTTGCTTTAAAGTTGGAGGCATATTTAACTGTTTGCTTAGTGCTTGCCAGCTGGATAAAATTTCCGTCTTTTATCCAAGTAATCTGTTCTGTAGTGACAAGGTTTAGTGGTGTACGGCGTTGCATTCCAGTTTCGACAGCCAGGTGGCTAATTTTACAGAAATACAAGTTTGAATAGACGTTTCGAAGGAGTGTTTCTTTTTCGGTCATTACATGCAGACGAACGGATTCGGGAATCTTATGTTACAATTTTCCCACGAAGAGATTATGGTTTACCGCTGTGACCACATGTAACAACCCAAACAGCCACTTTACCTGGTTCAGATCTGGTCAGATCCGTACCTGACCTGGTAAGTATCTGGACCAGATAAAGTGACTGTTTGGGAAGTTGTATCAGTATGAATAATGTTCATTAATTATAAATTTTTCTCTTAAGCTACAAATAGTTATGAACTTGAGCTGATTGCTCCTGAGCAAGTGAGGCACTACCTATGTCTTTGTTGTTTTTCATCAACATAGCTAAGGTGGCTACTTGACTCGAAGACCTCCCAGGAGTCCCAGGTCACTTCGCAGCCCCCGTTGCAGTATACACATATTTTACAAGGCAGTCCGTTTTATTTGATTTTGCTTTAAAAATGTGGCTTTTTTTTCATATGTACCGTCTTTTTCTAAGCTCTGTGTTGCTTTACTTGCAACAAAATAAACCAACCAATCAACCAATTTGTAAGTGGAAATGATAAAGAAAACAAAAGTACGAGAAAAAGTCGAACTTCGTGCCGCGTTATACGAGAAGCAACTGTTAAATTATTGCTTGTGGCTGCATTTTTTTATGCAAGGTGGTTTAACAGAACATTCTAGAAGATATATAAAGCCAAACTTTACCAAACTTTTCATTCCAATTTTGCAGCTATGCATCGTAAAACCTCATCGAGTTAACTTACCGGATTCTGCAAACAATACAGAAACAGCAGCCAAAGCAGCTGCTGTTTCTGCAGCAACATCCCCAGCCGGCTTCATTTTGTGGGCAACATAAACTCTTCTATAAGTTTGACTTGATTCTTCAGGTCTCTTCCAACTACCGGATGCTGGAGTATAATCGCTGATCTGCAAAACGGTTCATTAAGTGATAAAACCTAACTATAGAATCGCTGCTATTGTCACATGTAATTTACAAATTTTTATGTGATCTTACATTTGATGAATAACAAAGGAAAGTATGGAAGCTCACCAATGTTTTGTTACCAAAAAAAAAACAACAGGCAGTGCTGCTGTGTGATAAGCTGACAGCATGGTCTTTTAAGTAAGTTTTGTCGCTCATAAACTGACATATGGCAGTTATGTATGGTCGTTGAGTTTGTCAGCAAGAGCAAAACACCAATTACCTGAACAACAAATTCATGGGGTGAAGGTCGACATTTAATCAGGTAGTCAGCGGCCCAATGTATCTGATCCAACACGTGTTCATACTCTCCAGATTCCTGGTATGCATCTTTATAATCAATCGCTCCCCACGCCAGCATCGTCGTCGAATAGGCGATCAGCAACGTTGTCTTAACGTTACCACCAGCTGTACGCAATTGGTTCGAATGATTTTCTATTTTTGTTTCATGGCAACTGTGAGTTTCTTCAAAGTTTACTACCATGCTTCGGAACACGAAACCACACACCACTTTTTTAATCCATAATTTAATTATTAAAACCCACACTCTAAATCAAGCTGGAGCTACATTGAGGTTTTTAATTTACTGTATGTGGGGACTAAGAAGAGTCATCATGGACTTTTTGCACTCACAATTGTACCATCCTCCGGAAAGATCACGATTAATTGAACATCCATCCTTCATATCAGCATCCCCTCTCCATGACACTCTGTTGTTATCCGGCAGTCTTCCCGATCTCTGAGCCTCGTAGAACATGATTGACTTGTGGAGGATTTCGTGATAATCTATCTCTGAAATGACAATGGAATATGCTCGCGCGCTTGTGGAAACTCAATGAATGTTACAAACTTCAGCATCGACAGCTTGATGTGCACCACTAGATGCCGCTGAATCGAAGGCTTGTATTGAAGTGGTTGGTCAAATCTCACCCGAAGATTGAATAAACCACTGTGACTGAGAGCTAAAGTACAAACAGCAGCATTAACTTTGATTGGTTTTTGTATTGTCTTTTCGTATTTTGCAAATTATTACTTGCAGGTTGGCTGGGAATGATTGTTTGGATCGAAAGTGACAGCTGGATTAACAAACACTTTCTACAATTCGGACGAGTGTTACTCGTCGCCCATTTTGTTGGTGCTATCAACTCAAGAAGTCAGAACTCCATCGGAAGGTATCTGCTTTTTCCTTATTCGTTCAAATAGTTACAAATCTCTGTAACAAAGGTCCAGAACACTTCCGGACATTTTTCTACAGAAGAAAACAAAAAACATTCATCTTACCCGAGTTGCTCATCGTTTTCCAATGTGGAGCCACCTTTTCATGATCCTTAACCGTGTGTCCGTTATCGGCGTTTGGAGCGCATCGATCCGGGGTTGCCAGTGGCGTTTCAATGGCTGCTACTGTTGGGTTAGGAGTGGGACGAATTGGTTCGAGCAGTTCAGTAATATCTTTTCTGCATTAAAATCACGTTTTATTCCAAACTCACTGAGCTCACTATTAAACAGTTTTTGCAGACAAATAGTCAACACCTAAATATTAGCAACATTTAACGGTTTTTGTGTCTTTTCGATTAGTTTCCGCATAAAGACATGAAAACGTAGAACTGATGTGATTACAAGCAATTTGAGCTGATGTTTTCATTTTTTTAATTTATTGAGAAGTGCTAGCTATTCCTAATATTCGAAGATAATGGTCCTCGAATAACAGTTAACGGTGAGATCTCAAAGTAAAGAAGAAAAGTATCAGAGGGAAGTAACATACAGAATTAATGAGTTTCTACGTGATACTAACCTGTTTTGAGCGTGTGTCTCGTTTATGTTTCCAATAGTGGAAATGGCTGGTATAAGGTCTCGGAATCGTCTGTTTTTGCTACGATCTGTTTGACAAGCCCCCATGAGTTGAACCGCCCCTCGAATCACTGCGACAGTGATGCCAGTCATGTCTCCGGTAAAGGAAACATTCAAATTCTTAAATAAAACAAAACTGGCATTGAAGTATTGCTTCGATAACTTCCAATAACAAAGCAATTCGCTTTAACTACAATGCTCAGTGGACTGCATCTGTTGTGCGTATTAGGTCTCAGCGGGGTCTCAAACACGAGACAGGCAGTACAATTTTGAAAAAACAGTTATGCTTTCATAAGTTGACGTAAACTTGACAACCTGACTGGTTAAACCAGATGTTAAAACATGACACGAAATTTTACTAACTTGAGCATTCAGTATTTAAACGAATTTAAATGACTCGATAGCGCGGGCACTGTCGGCTTTGTAGTTAACGCGTACTTACCGAGCCGGCATTGATGTTTTCATCGTACTCTTTTGGAACTAAGCAATAAGACCTCATTGTCTTGTCACAAGGGAGTGGATCCACTGTGACTGTAGTCAGTGAATGCAACGGAATGTTGAAAGAGATCCTCAAAACCCAGCCATCTCGGACAGGCTGGGGTAAGTTTTCAAAAAGAACCATTCCATTAAAGCCTCCTTTCCAGATCTTGCCTATCTCCAAGTTGCCATAGATTGTTGGACAACCAACCACGGAATCTCCAAATGCCATTAAAGGTTTCTTTTCAAAAGACTTAGAATTTGACCTGGGAGTTACTTTTTCTGCCGTTGTTGGGCGAAGAGCGGAGAAGCCCGGTTGTCGACGTCCTAGTCTAATTGGTCTAAGAGTTGTGATTCGTGGTATTCTACTTATTGGTGGTGTCCTAGTGACAAAGACCCGCTTTATAGTAGTTGTTTCTGGTATTGTCTTTGGAGTGGTTGGTGTCCCTGTCGATTCTGCACCGGATTTTGCAGCTTGAAGACGTCTTTGTCGTCTTTGTCGTCTTCTTATACGAGCGGCACGTCTTTTTGCCCACTCTTCTTTTGTTAGTGGTCTTTTGGTTGTTGTTGGTGGTTGAATTGTGGTTGACTTTTTCCTTCTCCTTACAGGGGACGCTTGTCTCGGCAGATTATTTGCTCTATTTCGTTTCCATCTTGGTACTTTTTCTCCAGAAGCACCACCGTTGTTGCCACCACTTGTTTTGCCAGAGTTTCGCTTCCACAACGGTATCCAGGTGGGTTTGACTTCTTTTGAGGTCTTTGCAGTTCTTTTCCCATCCCTGTTTGTCTTGGGCCGCTTTGTTGGCACCGTGTCGGATTTGGGTTTTGTTTTTAAATTTCTTCTTTGTTTCCATGGTATTCTGGTTGATTTAAGTGTGTTTCTCTGATTCCATGGTTTTCTGGTTGATTTAGGTGTGTTTCTCTGATTCCATGGTTTTCTGGTTGTTTTGGGTGTGTTTCTTTGTTTCCATGGTTTTCTGGTTGATTTTGGTGTGTTTCTTTGTTTCCATGGTTTTCTGGTTGTTTTGGGTGTGTTTCTCTGTTTCCATGGTTTTCTGGTTGATTTTGGTGTGTTTCTTTGTTTCCATGGTTTTCTAGTTGTTTTTATTTCATTTTTTTCTTTTGAGTTTACTTTATTTATTGAAGCACTGCTTTGTGGTGAGTCCTTTCCAGTTTTAATATTGCTACCATGTAGTTTACTGCATTTGCATTCTTCTAGCGGCTCCCATGATCCAGTGGTAGGACTACAGGTTCTTTGAGCACGTGTTAAGACTTTGTCGGCGCATGACAATTCAAAGCCGTCTCGACATTTGATAGTACATGACTTCCAATCCTGGCTGCACTTTACTGTTCCGTTCGATGGTTTTCGTACTTTCGGGCACCCGGATGAAAGCAAACGTTTTGTTGTGACGTCATTAATCTTTCCTAAACATTAAGTCATATAATTATTAGAAAATCGAAGTTGTCATTTGCAAAACTTCGAATAAAATCATTTAACACAATCCAAAGCACATTGACAGCACCAGAAAGCAAAAACTGAAGCATCTTAACTGGCAAAATTGAAAGTCGGACAGGTGGCATAAAAAAATAACTTATCTGTAAGAATTTAAGGACAAGGCAGAAACAGTTGTGTATAGATCATATTATAGATATGTTTGTATTAAATAGGCCCGTTAGCTCTGTTAGCCCATTGGATATGCGCCCGCATCAAGATCACGCGGAGCTGGTTCGGCTCTCAGGGTGTGCGCTTGAGCAACGCATTTCAGGACTGCTTTCCATTCAGAGGCACCTAGTGAATTTTTTGTTTTTTTTGTTTTTTTTGTTTTATTATCTTTATCCTGCATTGCGGGAAAGCGGACTTGAGCGCCATGCATCGGTGTACGCTTTCCGACGTACACCTGACCCACGCTGCAGCCGACGGCAATGTCTGTTTCCGGCTGTCTACTCTACTCATGACTTAAATTTGGTACTACCCATTACTCGAAATCGATCACTGGGTAGAGGCAATTATCGTAAAGTTTCTTGCCCAGAGAAACAACAGCAAGTGCGGGTGGCTGGAGTCGAACATGCAGGCTCTCGACTGCGAGCTCAACGCGGAATAATTCCCCGGTAAAAAGACTTCAATAATCGGAAAACTTCACTCTGTCAATCTCGGTAACCGGCCCTGCGTCAAGAGCCTCTACAAGTATGCGAAACTACCAGGAATAACCAATCAAGGCTTTGTCAGTCCGAGGATAAGCATTCAAAAACAAACCAAATCCTACGGTAGGTCGTCGATACCTGGTTCATGAGCAGGGCAATTGAAAAAGAAAAGGAAGACCATTGCAAGAATATTTCAAGCATCGCAACCTTCACAAAAACTAATATTGTAAGTTATTACTTTCTAAAATCTCTACAGCCTGTTTTATCCTAAAAGAAAGATTTTCAGAAGGTGCCTATTCACATAAAACTTAAATAGATTCAAATATAAAATCAAATAGATTCTATTTGAATAAGGACCTCCTGATGATCCCTGTTTTAGGGTGAAACAGGCTGTAGAGGTTTCAGAAAGTAAATAACTATACATTTTATGTAATTTGCTCTGCTTGGCTTTTTTGCTTGACATTGAGCACTTTTTGTAGCATTGATAGCATTTACAATCTTGGTAGAGAGATAATTTTTTTAACAATAGCCAAATAAAATCTAACAATCACATGGCCTAATAACATGAAAAATAAAATAAAAATTACAATTTTTGTGCATGTCAATCAGTTTTTTAATTTCAATTTATGCAGAACATCAGTCAGTTGGTTACTTGAAACGGGCTAACATGAGTATGGCCGGAAACGTTTGTAATTTTTAGTTTATTTTCATGTTATTATGTTAAATGCGGTCTGGTTGTTAGGTTTTATTAGTTTAATATTGTAAGTTATTTGCAAATCAAACCTGAAATGATTCCACTGAAAAAGGCTAAGTTATTGTCAGTAAGGAGAACTGGATTGAATTTCATTGAGAACTGGAACTTGTAAGGGGCTGTTTTTCTTACTGAAGATTTTCGCTTCAGGAAAACTATGTAGCGATTGCCAACTTCTATGGAAGCACAGGGAGGAGAATCCCCGAACGGGCCAAGACTGAAGAAAAAAAAAAAATTTTGTACTTGATAACTTTTATTTTACGCTCCTTTACAGTTAACAAGGTAATTCATTCAGAAACCTTCCAGCCAATCGAATGGAAGCGTGCGCGATAATACCGAGTTAACTTACCGTAAGAAGTCATTGACTTTGAACTGGCCAAACTTGTCTGAGAAGGTTCCAATGACTTGGAGCCTGGCCTTGTATCTCTTGTCTGCACCTGCAGCGCCAACTGAGGTTGCTGTCACTTGCAGTACAATTTCTGATCTAATGGAGTAAATGCAGACCGAGTTAGCAATATTACAATAATAATAATAACAATAGTATGGTACAATTTAAGATATATTTGCCGCTCCGCAATAAAAATACTACTGCGTGGAATATCCACCGTAGATCAGGTTACCATCTTGAACCCAAGACATCGAGCTCTGCATTCCTGCATTGACTTGCAGCGTCCGCCGGATGGAATGAAAAGTAAAAGGAAGAAATAAGAAAATTGTTTGAATCATAAATGTGTTTCTGTTTTCAATGTTTCATTCATCGGATGAGCACTGAAACTGCTGCTAAAATTTAACAATCCAGACAAACAACTAAACATTTAAAAAGTTGTGATTAACATATTTTTATGCCACGTATGCAACTTGAAGTGGTTTGTTAAAAAATGTGGCCACATGAAAAAGGTGAGGTAATGTGATACCAATCACGTTTGACAAGATAGTCAGAAATAATAGATCGCTTGAACAACAACCCGCAAAACCACAAAGGTTTGACGATTGAAGTCACAAGAACGATGGTTGAGTATGCAACTTATTTATATTTTTGGATGAAAGATTTCAAAAAGCCGCCAATCAACATATTCATCGTTAACGTAGAAGCTTCAATCACAGCAACTTGGGCAGAATGACTTAAACTTGATATGTTTTACATACAATGAAAGCAAATTCATCATCTCCAATGCACGGCGCAATTCTTCATGCCGCAAACTTCACATGTGTTCTATCGTTGTAAGCGCGCCCTTTGACAAATCATTGCAAATGGCTCATCAAAATGAAAACATTAATTTTAGAGGTAGATCAGTCCACGTTTTCAATTGCTCATAATTTGGTCTACCAACGTGATGACGTCAAAGGCTCTCTTCAAGTGATTAGATTGCGCAGGTGTGAAATAGTTTAGTTGTTGACTCAATCGACACTAAACTTGTTTTTCATGATCGATTCTTGAAAATTTAATGACATCACAATAAGTTCTTTATTGATAAAACTTGAGATTCTTTTCAGAATAAAACAAGACTTGTTTTCGTTATATGACTAACCCTGTTACACGTTTCCAACGATGTATCAAAGCTTACACATAAAACTGTTTTCTATATTTTGCAGTAAAATTGAAATTAAAATTATTGGGCTTTGCCAACGACATTGATATGAGTAAGAGCAAATCCGATCCAAACGCAACACCGGTCAATAAGTTTTGTCTTTGGACAATCACGATACGACGACGTTATAGGCTTTATTTCGTTTCAGGTAGTTTTTTAACATTTAATGTGGATTTTTTGAAAAAATGTATTTATGCAAACTCAAATGTTTTCTTTTTCACACTTGAATTTGTTCAAAGCTTTCAAAAGTAAGTACAAAGTTTAATGGTAGCTTTTCTCTCATTCGGACACAAAGCACGTTCGAGACGACATAGTCGGATGTGATGTCATGTAGTGCCTGTGGCAATTTGTGTCGCAATTTTCTTCTTGGAAAAGTTTATAGAAATGAAATTGAAAAAGACGAATGCAAGAAATTTTGCTGTTGAGATCTTTACACATCTTATGATAGTTTAGCTTTGTTTATACCAGAAAAACGAATCTTGTTACTGAACGGATGCAAGGTACTGATTTCAACAAACAGTCAAAGAAAAGGGGGATATTTTAAAAATCACTCTGGTATGACGTGACATGTAACCAGCTGCCTCTACCGGCAGACGACATTGATCAAACATTCAAAAAGCTGATAACCTAAAATAACATGATGACACTCGAATAAGTGCGGAGTGCAGCAGGGATGCATCATGCTGCTCCAATAAATGCTGTGCCAGGTTTTTTAAGCAAATTCAAGTGCAAAATAAAAAAGTCTCCAAAAACATGTCAATACAATGCCTCGGCCAACCAAAACTAGAATTAGCGGCTTATATGCGCGAGAAGTTTCCTCGTGGTAAACCTGAAACACGTCATTAATCTTACCACTAAACCGAGCGCAGATTTTGAAACTAAGCTGCACGATTATTTACTGAAGCAACACCTGAGGTTGCCAACACAACCAAGCTATAGGATGTTTCATTGTTGTTTTGTATTTTCGTTCCCTAAAGCGTGAAATTTTTGAATCTGTTGTTTATTGCAATGAGAAAAGGCATCCAAACAGGAACTGCTTAATCATTTCATTACTCAATAAATAAACTGTTGAATAAAATCAGAAGGGTTTCCAAAATAAAAATTAAAAACACGTTACAGCCAAAACAAAGTTTGAAACATGGTGAAACATTCTAGTCAGTCGGAATCGAATAAATGAATGATAAAAAAAAGCTTCTAGCTTGGCCCAGAATGGTCTTTGAACAACATCGATCATCATCTTTTAAAAAGCATTGAGAATAACAAATTACTAGATTATCATAAGTCTTCGTGTGTGTGTTGTATTGCGAAAAAATCCCCGGTCCATTAAGAGTGTTTTTTAAACAGAAGATAAAGAAGTTTAGTTTTCGAAACATTTGCTAATCATGAGTTTAGCATCAACAACTTTTGGATTCTTTATTTGTTGATTAGATTGACCAGGTGTTCCAACCATTTCGCTCCAGTGTTTCATTGTTACGTAAATTTTATCTTCTAAAAATGTAACTTTAGCATCGGTTGTAAAAATATCCTAACGTGAAGAAAATAATAAAACATTACATTATCCCCTGAAGTAGCAGGCAATTGCATAATTACAAATAGTTTTCATTAAACAGAATTGCTAAATTTATAGCAAGATTGAACACCACATGTAAGGTATAGCGCGATTGTGATATCCAAACCTCTTTCAAGGACCGAAAGCTTAATATCTGCTCAGTGAGCAGATATTGCATTTAAACCAACTTATCTACTGTACAACACGCACGCAAAATTAACATTAACACTCGAAAATGAATTATGAAATGCTATATATGGACTACATTACTTTACAATGCAGAAACGTGGACACTATCATCACACATGGTTAAACAATTTGATATTTGAAATGTGAATTTATAGAAGAATGCTTAAAATTTCATGGAAGGATAAAATCACAAACAAAGATGTAGCCTACTATCTAGAATACAAACCAACATGGAAGTTACATGGAAATTATATGAATTACATCGAAATTGCATGGAAACATGGAAATACTACAAACAATTAAATCAAGAAAATAAATTGAAATATTTTGGCCACATGATTCGCAATAATTCTATTCAAAGACAACTACTAAAAGGAAAAATGAACGGCAAACGAAATAGGGGCAGACTACCAAGAATTTGGACTAATGATATTGAAGACTGGTCAGGACTTACTTACAAAACTGCAGTAGAAAAATTTTACAACACAGAACCTTGGCGCCTCATTGCCTCCAACCCTCGACGAGAGAAAGGAACTTAATGATGATGATGATCTACTGTAGGTTCAACAAAATAATTCCTACAGTTCCCCAATATATTTGCAGTAAATGCAAACTAACAAATGAAAACGTGCACCATATGTCATTTTCCAAACTGTTCAAACAAAACCGATTCATCTTCCCCAGATTTGTTGCTTCTATTTACAATGAAGGTTGTTAGTTTAATATTATTCGGTTTGCTTCCCAAAATGGCGACAGAAACTTATTGAAACTCAAGCCTTGATGGCAAATTTCCACTTTGAATAGCCTGAAAGTGCAATTAATGAAAATATCAGCAGAAAACTCTTCCCCTCTTGTTTTGAACCACCACACATTGGCCGTACCATTATAACACATTCACTAAGGCTTGGTATCGCATTGCACTTTATCATAATATCTGCATTGGAATGTTCGGGCCGATGAATGAGTGGTACCTTCACCATTTTCTGCAAATAAAAGCAACTTCACGCTCTGTCATCCCATTCACAAGATGTCGGCTACGTAGCCGTGTGGTGTGAGCCTACGTTTGACACTCGAAAGGGCGCCAGTTCGGCACTGCTCAGGAGCATGTGTATGAAACTTTGGTAAAATACCGTATTTGGCAAAATACCAAAGGACGTGCCAGAAGGTGGACACGAAGATTGGCTTCCTTTCCTTCCCGTCCACTTAATTTAAACCTTCAACTAGCACACGCAGGCCTGAATAAGACGTAAGACGATAAGACGTATTTACAACGTAAGTTGTTTACTACTATAAGAGAAGTGAACACACTTTACAGTATTTACGGTAATTAAGGTAGTTTGTTTCATAATTCTCGTTGTTAATTACTGCTTTTTTTACCTTTTGGCCAAACCGTCGAACTTCAAATACTTCCCTGGAATGATGCAAGCATCGCTGATGAAAACCAAAGCGAAGATGATAAACACCTTTCCCGCCACTAACATGCCTCCTATTGTGTCGTCACTACTTGCAATATGTGAGGACAGCAAAAGTAAATGTGGAACAAATTTTCGATTTACAATTACAAATTGAACCCAAAATAATAATTAATTGGTGTTTCTCTGAAATCAATAAAGTTTGTTAATTGAATTTGTCCTGAATCACCCCTTGACAGTGACAGTGACCATTATATTCTTTATATGACGCTTTTTAGCATCCAACTGTATTAGTAGAGTAAAATATAGTAGAGTAGCATCATCATCCTCCAACTGTATTAGTAGAGTAGAGTAAAATATATTAATACTATTTACCATCTGAATCTTTAACAGCCTGTTTCACCTACACGGATCATCAGAAGGTTCTTATTCAAATAGAATTTTATTTTTTTATTATTATTTAAAATTAATTAATTAAAAGATTTTATTTGAATAAGAACCTTCTCATGATCCGTGTAGGTGAAACAGGCTGTTAAGAATTCAGATAGTAATAAGTAATAACTATATTTGATTTAATTCGCTCTGCTTTGCTTTTTTGCTTAGCATTGAGCACTTTTTGTAGTATTAATAGTTTTCATTGTTTTATTATTACTAGTGTATGCACACTACCTGTCCTTAACGTGCGTTGCTCAAGCACACATCCCGAGAGTCGAACCAGCGCCGCTTTATCTTGAAGCTTTTTTGTTCCCGAAGTCACGCGTTAACCAACTGAACTATCGGGGTGAACATAACCTCCAAACCTCCTTTTCCCCCTTTTCGCGAATTAGTTACTTCAATTTCTCATCGTAATGATTCTGACCATCCCTACTTTGTACTTTAAAGCAAAGAGATGGAGCAGAAAAGACCATGCGCGCTCCAAACAAAAACAAAATTGTTTGTGGAGTAAACAACGACGCTTGATATTAAAGATAACTTCATGTTTTTATGAGAGAAACATTTTCTTCATATACTTGTTTTATGATGTATAATGATTTTAGTTCATCACCAAAAAAACGTTATTTTATGATAATAAACTATTTCAGATTCCTTCCCATTTGATTTGTACCGAATCTAACTGTTTCAAAAATTATAAGATTTTAAATTATAAATCTTCACCAAGTTATCGAAAAGATCGTTCCTCTTAGATCAGCTGGAAACTTTCTATATTGTTCTCTATGTTTCCGCACTGACATGAAACTTGCTAACATGGGACGCCACAAGCCAACACTTCACCTTCGCTCACTTATCAACAAATTATCTGCTCACTTTCTTCATTTGTTTAAGCGACATGTTCAGAAACGTAAAAAATATTCCATCAACGGCTGAGTGCATAAAACTTCTCCGCATCGCTCCAGGCGTTAAATATGGAGAAACGAGATCAAAAATACATGCGTCACTATCTGGATGCCAAGTTATGCATTTCAACCCGACCTGATGTGTTCTTGATCGACAACTAATCGTACAACAACTACAATAAATACGGTCAACTCTAAATTGCAATAAAATGATCGAATTGTAAAGTTGGCTGTATCTGAGCATCACAGGAGCCTATGTGCTTAACAAAGCGATATTCCAAACCAACACAACTCAGTCACTATTGAGTTATTGTATCGACGAATCAAATTCATCGTCAAATATTTCTGTTTCATTCTTAACGTTTCACTGGTGTCGTCGATGTCACGAAAGTTCGATGGTGTAGGCCAGTGTTTCTCAACCTTTTTTGGTCCAACGCCCCCTTCATGAATTGGCAAAATTTTACCGCCCCCCCCAACAAAAACGATTAATTATGAAAAGCGAATATAAAACAAAAAATGCTATTAATACTACAAAAAGTGCTCTATGCCAAGCAAAAAGCCAAGCAGAGCTAATTACATCAAATATAGGCTAGTGACCAGTCTCTAAAACCCTTACAGCCTGTTTTACCCTAAAAAGGGGACCATCAGAAGGTCCTTATTCATATAAAATTCTATTTTTATTAGAATAAGGGTCTTTTGATGATTCCCTTTTAGGGTGAAACAGGCTGTAAGGGTTTTAGAGACTAGTAACTATATTTGATAAAAAGCAAATATATATTTACGAGCATGAAAACAGTAGGACTATAGGCCTACTGGTAGTCAGTGTGAACCTTGGGTTTGGTGAGAAAGTGCCAGTTTCTCCACATCCGGTGTAAAGCCAGTGAGAAACATTGGAACATCACCTCTTATGGATATGTCAAGTGGGTTGGTATGTAGCAAAAAAACACAGCTGAATCCCTTTTCCACCAGGTGTGAGGTAGGAAATGCTACCACGGCGATACGAGCTCTTTGACGAAATCGTTACGCTGGGTGGTAGATGGGTTAAACCAGAATGCACCCTAATAATCAAAACGCCCCCCTTAATCCGAAGTAATCATACTGCCCCCTTGAAAAACCAAAACGCCCCCCGGGGGGCGGTACCGCCCCCGTTGAGAACCACTGGTGTAGGCTATAACAATTTACGTTAACACTAGACAACATGTAGACAGCGTCAAGTGCTTTCAAGTGAACGAAAATTCTTCTGTACAATAACTTACAAAAGATATACCAGCTAAGTTTCATAATTTCTCGACAAATTATTAGCTCCACCTAAACTCATGGATTCTATTAATAAATATTGTGTCATGGCCGTTTTCGACCTGTGATGTAGTCTGAGCTAAACAATACATTTCAGATTAAATGTCTTGTATACAGCATCATGCGCTTTATTGGCAATCAGTGGAGTACGCAAAGTTGGAGAGGAGGGTCAAGGACATTAAAAACTGTTAATGTTTGAGTGTCTATTATGACGTTTCACATAAGGTTTGCATATTTTTTCTAAATTGTTTTTCCTTGCTAAAAGTTGAATGAGGCTTCTCCAGTCATTTAGTTAAATAACAAGATGCGTTCTACTGGTGCAAGATGTATAAGGTGATAATTTGTTTTATTCTGACGTTTTGTCAATCAGACACGACTGACATCTTCAGGGAGCTAAGTCATATAATGACTATACCAGTCTAGCATGACAAAACACAGGACCATGTTGTTGTTTGGTTGGTTTACAGCAACATGGTTCTGAGTTTTGCCATGCTATTAGGCAGGTAGTCATATTATTGAATAATGTTTTTATGTTTCGAATACAGTAGCCTACTATAAACTGTAGCGTAAAGTATGAAATTGTAGAAACGTCTCACCTGAAACCATGCGGTTGCTTTGCTTTAGTTTTCAAACTTGCTTTGTGCTTGGTTATATTGTAGCTAGGAAAAATACTAGCCTACTACTAATAACAACACTGGTCTACAAAAACAGAATTTTTTTCTGCTGTTTGGACTTTGAAAATTGATTTAAGGTCATTTTGGAGGGCTGAATCCAAATCTGAACTCAGCTTTTTACTATCACATCAGATTTTTGAAATGTGTTAACAAAAATATTTAATATATGCAGTGCTACAGCTAAAGGTTAGTGATAGACAGGCCAAAATAGCTTAAATAAGGTTACTGGACAAGCATTGCCATAGGCCTGCTTCAATCTTTGTGATTTCATGCAAAACATTGACAGAGGGGTCAATTATACTTTCAACTTAATTGCCTTTTAACTTGTTGATACTGCTTTGTTAATAATGTTGCTTCGAAAATAAATCGGTATCAAAATTGTACTTTGTGGGTGTACTTCAGCTACGGTATTTATGCACCTCATGGCCTGGATTTCTGGATGGCCTGAATAGCACAATGTTTATGTGTAATAAACGTAACGTCAAATCTTCCACTTTTGACAAAAGTAACAATTTGGTGTTATCATATTTCACAAACCTGACGTGATAGAATAAATCTGAGGTCAGATTCGGTATTTCATTAGTTCATCATCATCATTTTCAGCCTGTGAGAGCCCACTGCAGAGCGTAAGCCTTCCCCTTTTCATGCCAATTTACATGATTATGTGCTAGTTGGTACCAATTGGTTGTATTGCATTGTTTGTCAATGTCGTCCCTCCATCTCACTTTTGGTTTTCCTTTTTTTTCTTTTGGGCTGCACCAAATTTTTTTTTTTTTATTGTAGGTCATCATTTTGAATGACTATTTTAAATCAGTAAAACCAGTATGTCTATGCTATTTTGTTAGAGTTTATAGAAAAAATAATACTATCCTTTGGCTTTCTTGTAAAATGTCTTTCAACGGCTGATGGACTAAGTCACTAAGGCTTGTCCATCATTAAATGCTTAATTGCTCGTGAAACGTCAAAGATGGTCAATATTGGCAGCCAGTAGAGTTGACAGGGACCTTCCAGGGTGTACTTTTGCATTCGAAATGACTTCATTAATTCAAAAACTTTTTAGCGGGAGGGGAGGGAAGCTTAAATTCAGAAGGAAACTCTACAATGCCAGGTTTGTTTGAGCTACCTTGTTATATTGACGTATTTTGCATCCACCCCAGCGTCTTAATTTTTTTATAGACAAACACTGCAATCATTCTTTGCCCTGTTTGTAGGTTTTGTATCTCAAGTGTGATACAACTGCAAGTTTGAATACAGTCTTTTTCATTTGTACCAGACCCAAATTATCCTCTGAAAACGGCCCTGTTAACAGCAACCTACTGAAACTTGCCGCAGAAGAAAAGTGTCTGCTTGATGGAGAAGATGAAAGCACTGTAGGGCATATTCAATAATCATGTTTATGAAAGTATGAGATTTTGATCATCCCTTTCTGTTGTAATCATGGCCACCTCATGAGCAGCAGATCATTGAAAACAGATGTCACGCTTGGTTTGGTAAGCAGAGGGTCGTCTCAAAACGAGATGGGTGGACACAGTGACAAATGACCGGGATGGGCATAGAAGAGCTGGTGGAGGATGTGAGAAAGCGAGAGCTGTGGAGGGAGAAGATCTATAAAGCCATCACAGGTCAATATCGACTGAACGAATGATGATTTCTATTGTAATATTATTTGCACAACGAAGCTAATATTTTTAAATTCTTTTCAAAACAAATGTTTTCTGTCTCCTTTAGAAAGACAGAAAACATAACTTTTACAATACTTGTCAAATGTAAGGAGAAACTCCTTAAAAGTAGAAAATGAAATTTGATTTACGCACGATAGGCTACTTATTTCCAACTTTAAGTTCACAGTCCAAGAAAATCTCACTTCTGATGGGTGTGTAGTCGCGCGTTGAGTAGCAATCCGCTCATATAGCTGTTAACATGACAGCAACACCCTGAGCACGTTAGTGGTGGAGATGATCTGTGAACGAGGCCTGTGTTTCTTGATATACCAGTTTATTGCAGATCCAAGCAAATGTAACACGACTTCAACCAGAATGACAAAACCATATAACTATCACCACTACCAGAATATTGTAAACTAAGAGAAGGTCGACCGGTCCAACACCAAATTAAGCCATCAATTATTTCCAACAGAACGCAGAGCAAGGCTGCAGAAAATAATACCAACATCCAGAACCATATAGGCTACTTGCACTGATAGCAATATTAATAATACCAAGACTGCTAAAACATACTACCCTCTTAAATCCTGGTTAGCCTACATCGGCGTAAAAGAACCCTATTTTTGAGTAGGCCTATAGATGTACCGCTCAGAGCATTCTACTCACAATATATCTATTGCAGTGGGGTATGTGGCCTAGCGGATGCGCGACGCAATCGAGATGCAAAACTACGTATAGTCCGGCAGCTCGTGACGTATTTGTAACATCATAAGGTACAAAAGGTTTGAGTGTTTTATCAACCTTGCCCCACTGAGGGATGTTCAGAAACCCACATCCGAGGGTTCACTGCTGGGGCGTTTGGGGGCTACGGCCCGGTGAAAAACCCATTTTGGGGGTCAAAAAAACATCATAAGGTACAAGAACAAAACCTACGCCAGATTTTATGCCTTCACTTGTAGACTTTGGAACAAGTCGATCTGGGTGCCCCAGGTGGGGCATTCCTGAATAATGAGCCCCCAAAGTTAAGGCAAAATACGTAAAAATAACATCATAAGGTACAAAGATGGAACTTCTTTCATCAGTTGGGGTATGTTCCACTGAGTTCGAAACAACTTTTCTTATGGTCCCAAGGTGGGGCTTAACCTCATTTTGGGGGTACTAACCCTAAAATTCACAAAATTAACATCATAAGGTACATGGATGAAACCAAGTGTAGGTGATAGTACCTCACTTACGGATTTCAGAACATCAAACTTGGTCGCCCCAGGTGGGGCATTCCCGAATAATGAGCCCCTAAAGTTGGATCAAAATACGTACCAGTAAAAATAACATCATAAGGTGCAAAGATGGAATTTCTTTCATCAGTTGGGGCATGTTCCACTGAGTTTGAAACAACTTTTCTTATGGCTCCAAGGTGGGGCTTAACCTCATTTTGGGGGTATAACCACTAAAATTTACAAAATTAACATCATAAGGTATAAAACCAAGTGTCTCTCGTAGCCTATATATTTCAAAACGTCTGCAAATATTTTGGAAAATCAACGAAGAATGTAAGATATAATGTCTACACAGCATAACATTTTGCTTATTAGGTTAAAATTTATCACTATGAAAATGATTATTGTACGCAGGGGTGGATTGGCGGCTAGTCATTAGCTTACTGGGAATTCGAGAACGTTCCCGGTTGGCCGGTCAGAGGGTCACCGTCCTGTTGTATGTACAAATGAAAATTTTATTTGAAATATAATAGTCTTAGCGCTATATCCTTATTCTTTGTTGGAATAACACTGACAATGATTCAAGTTACAAATCGAAGCTTGCTATACAAATACATACAACGTCTAATTTTATAGCCTACATCGTATTACCGGTGAAAGACTTTTTCTGAAATGAAATAAATTGTTTGTGAAACGAGCATTTTTATGCTAAATCTACTTTGATAGAAGTGGACCGTTATTATTTTTAAATTCCCGGGCTAATTCAGTTTGCTAATCCGCCCCTGATTGTACATAGGCATACCTACACTTAAGTTTCTCTCAGACTAAACACTGAACAGAAACAAATCACACTATGTGGTCTCATTTAAACAACTGAGAGGACTTCTCGAATAACATGTGATTTGTGCTGAAAGGAATGGAAAAATTGCTCGCTACAAAATAACGAAACTTGGAACGGCGTGCGAAAGAAACGTTAAACTATACACTAGAACGAAAAGATGCACATTGAACTATTTGAAAACATATGCCCTGTTCATCAAGTCAAAAGGATTCTTGAAAAAGCATACCTCCTGCTTAATCTCTCTTGAGTAGGCTATGCACCATTGGCCCCGGTTTGCAGCCATGTGAAAAGATCAATCCTAACACTTCGTTCCATGTGGTTTCGTGAGTTCTGGTGTAAACCGTAAAATTAATACAAGTTCAAATCATACTCTATCCCCATGTTTACAAGAATAAAGGTAAAAAGTTGCTTATGTAAGCTATAGCCTACAGTTTATTTATGTTTGAAGTGGAGAAAGGCAAAAACATCTATTCATTGAAGGTCTGCAGGTTCGTCGTCAGAAAAGTCACATTTATCCGTTTCTGTTGTTTCATCATCTGATTCTGCTCCGTCTTGGTCCAAACCCTTCTCACTTTGCAGAACGTTGTCCAGCGTGGACGGAACTGGATCTCCATGAAACCAAACTGGAGTGAGTTTACCATCTTCCAAACGCCAGCCGCTTTCAACTGGTGTCTGCAAAAAGCTGCCTTTTTCGGCAGCATGATTCCAAATTCCACAAATGTAATTCGCTCTGAGTATTTTCTGATGGAGCACAGTTTTGCACGGGAAAAGTTGCTTCCATCTGAATCTTTCAGTCGTCACAATGGATTGGAACCTTTCGGTTTGTATGTCTCAGTGAATTTTTTAAATCGTAATTCATTAACGCAATGACCACTTTTACATCCATACATCTGGCACACAAATTTTGCAATGCCTTTTTCAATGTTTTCATCAAGATATTTTGAATATCCCAAAGCAGCAAAGGCATGTTGAGCATGCACATTTTTCTCTAATATGTTGAGGGGTTGCGCCTTCTCTTTACCCGAAAAAGCAGCTGTATAATCACAACCTTGTAAAGCAATGAAAACCGGGAAGCGACCGAAGCATGTCTGGAGATAAAGTAGCCTACTGCCAAGCTTTGATACATCAATATATCTCAGAGTGTTGTTTGCCTGTACACCAACTTCCATCCATATGTTTACGTCTTTTTGTACGAACGACAAATTTCCCAACAGTATAATCAGAACATCCGTGTCATTAGAGCGGACTACCACATTTCTCACATCTTGGCATGCTGTGACGATGTGGTACATTAGGCGCGTATCTGGTTCTTCGTGGTGGCATAACAAGGACTCCTCTTCACCACACAACATTTTTTCGCCATCTTTTCGATTAACATAACATTTTTCATCAAGTGTAGCATAAAGAACCTTTAAGTCGAGGAAGCTGGAATACTTATCTGATTTCCAAGAATTAACAAGAAAATGCACCAATCCTTGCTTGAAGTTGTCATTCCTCATTGCGGCTGCAAAATTAACAGGTCGTTTCATGGCCCCTCCTTCGATGACGTATTGCTGATCGCGGAAGCCATGAATTGCTCGGCGATCTCGCTCGGCATCTTTGATGGACGGCGATACAGTTCTATCGAAAACAACGTGTATTGTGTTCCCACTGTGTCTGCACAATTTCTTCAAAGTCGTCTTTGCAACACCTCCGAACGTCATCGGCAAATCTCCAAGAGTGTGAAGAAGAAACATACCATCCATCAACGTACAGTCAACAAAAAGGTGGATCTGTACTTTCAATTTTCTTTTCAAGAGCCTTCAAAAGCATTGACTTTTGGGTTGATTTCATCGTTGCATCCATATGGCACAAAGACAGTGATACTGGTGTGAGGAGGTAAGACAGCATCATTTCCATGTCTACCTTGTGATCTACTGCTAAACATAGAAGCCTTCCCATCAAATTGCGTTCCATTCTCAACTGAGAAAATTTGCCTTCGCGGATTATGCTTTTCACAACGGCAGCTTCAGAAGCAAAGTTGCAGATTTTGTTTCTACGTATGGGCTTGTTGAAGGTGCTAGCGTCCTGGTGGCATTGACTTATAAATTTGTTTCTATCCTCAGTTCCTTTTTGAAAAACATTCAAAAGAAAATTTGAAGTGGCAGGAGCGACTGCTTTTCCTGTGCTAATATTGAATAAAAAGGATACATCGAAGCTTGCACTAAATGGATTAACTGTAGGCTACTGCTTATTTTTTGCATTAGTTTATCCAAATGTCTGCGATATCTATCGATGCTTGAAGGACGAAAGTCAAATGATGCTTCCTCTGCTGATGTCATCCCCAGATCTTCATAGAAGTGGTGAAGGATCGATCGGTGCATAAAGTGGGTAAGTGCCCATCTCTGTCTGGCACCAATTGAATTGGTGAAAGACGTAATTCCAGTGAGTCGATTGGCGGATTCTGCATTGATTGTTTGCTCCAAAGTTTGATCTACAGCACATCCACAGAAGTTTTTTTCAGTTATTTTTACGGACAAGATGCTTGTTCAAACAGATCACTTTTTCCAGGGTGAGTTGCTTCCATTTTTAGCATGTTATCCTGCAGTCGCAAAATCCATCTTGCATAATTTAGTAAATAAAAAAATAACAGTTAACCTCTAAAGTACATAATTAGGCTGGTTAAAAATGAAGAACACGCTTGACATCTCTCCTATGCAGTGCACAAACAACTGATGATTTGCAGAATGAATACTCCGAGCAAAGAGGAGGTACGTCTTGACAAGTTTTAAGTATCCATACCAGTACTGGCCAGTCTTGCCATTTTCTCCTGTTTCGGTTTTCCTTGAAAATTCTTGGTAGGAACTCAAAAAGTCTTTAACATCGTCATCCAAAAAGCCAATCGTTGACTGGGATGGACGAATACATAAACGACGTAGTTCTTCGTCCAGATTTCCAGGAGCAGGAGCATTGTAACAAGAATTGATTAAAATGCAAGATTTCTAATGCTGCTCCGAAAAGAACGTGTATTCGTTTGCACCTATTGTAATGAGTAGGCCTACCACGCAGAAACCCGTTAAGGGATCCTTCGGCAAGAATACCAGCTTCTGTTAGGATGTATGGACCAGCTGAACCATCCAAGTACTTACCCATAGCTTTAAAAAACGCCATGCCAATGTGGAAACCACCCAGTAATATGAACAAACGGTCATATTTTGGACTTTCTTGCTCCTGAATGGTGAGGGCATGTTTTGCAATGGCCAGATCGTATACACACATGTAGGGAAAGTGTGGGACCTATGGAACGCCGGGACCTATGGAACACCAGATTTGCTCCCAAACCAAAAGTGGATTTAAAAAAATATTTATATTTGGAAACACCGTTTTGACATGTAAGCAGAAATCAACTTCGAAAATTCTGGAAAAGGCTGTTTTGAAAGACGCAAACGCTTTTTTATGTTTTTGAGCTTGAAAATGTACCTTTGAGGTCTAACTTTGTAAGAATTCTTCAGGAGTTTAGGGCAAGCAGGACTCTTAGCGCAGAATCTCCGATGAAACCATTTATTTAAACAGTATATAGACAAGAATGCAGCACAGTGAAGTGCATCATTTCAAACTTACAACCAGTTATCTAAACATCATGGCTATGTGGGACCTATATGGAACACTGTTTCACATAGGTAAGGGGCGCTATCATTATTCTGGCTGGATTTGTCATTTAAATGGTAAAAACCGAAGAAAGAGACATTGCGGTTTTAAATAAGCTCTGCATGCAGTCGTTGCCGAAATGTTACTGTTCAATGTGAACCCTATTACCCAAAATTTGTTAGTGGCAACACTGTTCAATATATAATGTTCGTTGCATAATGTTTTTACTGAAAACTTAAGGAATAAGGAATTCACTTTGAAAGGTGATATCTTGGAAACGCCTGCACTTCAGTAAGAAAGTTTAAATTTGGAGGGATAGAGTTTTTAGGTTTTTAATATTTTTAGTAGCCTATCAACTTTACCACGTGACTTTATTTTGTGGGTTTCATTTTTTGTTATTTTTCTGTGTATTCGTTTTTTTCGATTGGTGTTGAATGTTTTCCGTGGTGCTTTGTTAAAAATCTAGATTTTGCTTGACAATGAGCAGTGCTTTTAGCTCTAATGCATTAGCGTTTCATAGGTCCCATCGGGTGTTCCATTGGTCCCATAGGGGTGGGACCTATGGAAAATTTCGCAAAATTTTTGTTTTTTCTCGTAACAAGCTAACCAAGCAACATATTTTTATTTCGCTTTATCATAAGTTAAAACCACCCACCAGCATAATATAATCCAAAATTTAGGTAGTTTGAAGTTAAAATACAAAAGTTATGACCATTTCAAAAAAAGTGTTCCATAGGTCCCACACTTCCCCTACTCTTGCTGGCATTCATCTGCTATCTGCAAAGATCGTCTCATTGTTTCAGCAACCACTTGCAGACTAGTGGGAGACTGGTTGATCTGCGGAAGGTACGAGATCTTCTGTCTTGGCTAGTTATCTTCGAATACTTTTGCATCCCATCCGACCCACATAGGTGTCCTTGGAATACCCAAGGCAAGGGACACCATCCACAATGAATCAATCGTAGGAAAGTTTTGCAAAGCCTTGTGCGTTTGAATTCTCTTTTCATCTTCAAGAGAAATGCCTCTCAAGAGGAATGCCCCACCTGGGGCGAACAAATTTTAATGTTCTAAAGTCCGTAAGTGAGGTACTATCACCTACACTTGGTTTCATCCATGTACCTTATGATGTTTATGATGTTAATTTTGTGAATTTTAGGGTTAGTACCCCCAAAATGAGGTTAAGCCCCATCTTGAGGCCATAAGAAAAGTTGTTTCGTACTCAGTGGAACATGCCCCAACTGATGAAAGAAGTTCCATCTTTGTACCTTATGATGTTATTTTTACGTATTTTGCCCCAACTTTGGGGGCCCATTATTCAGGAATGCCCCACCTGGGGCACCCAGATCGACTTGTTCCAAAGTCTACAAGTGAAGGCATAAAATCTGGCATAGGTTTTGTTCTTGTACCTTATGGTGTTTTTTTGACCCCCAAAATGGGTTTTTCACCGGGCCGTAGCCCCCAAACGCCCCAGCAGTGAACCCTCGGATGTGGGTTTCTGAACATCCCACAGTGGGGCAAGGTTGATAAAACACTCAAACCTTTTGTACCTTATGATGTTATAAATACGTCACGGGCTGCCGGACTAGTATGGATACTGTTGTCCCGATGACACGGATGTGATTAATCACGCGATAGTATTTCAAGTTCTCAAAATGGCGGTAATTAAAGAGAGTGCCGTATAAGGAACGTAAAAATGACTTATGGAGAGTCTGCAGGGGTACACAGAGATCTGCGCAATCGACTGATCGTTGAAATGAAAACTCAATAATGGTGCATGTGTTTAACGTTTTGTTGTAGACTCGAAGTGTAAAGTTTGTTTACCAGGAAAGTTTTTGTCTTGCTCGTAACAAATGTAGGCTAGATCTTTTAGTTTTTTATAGTTAAACTCAATAGCTCTTCTCTTTGCATTGTTATGGAGTGACAGCCTGATCTTTTTGATCTGAATTTACAACTCATGGTTTAAGAATACATTTCTGGCACTGTTACTAAAAAATGCAAGTTAAATGCCGGCTTATATCAGTAAATATGCAAGTAAAACCTACAATAGAACGATATCTAGAACAGCCACAATGGTCTTGCACAGGGGCCACAAGCAAAAAATGCAAAAGTAGTCTAACATGGTAGGCTACCTACAACTACAAGTAGGCTACAAGTCGGCAGCCGTGGCCGAGTGGTTAGCGCGTTGGGCTCGCAGTCGAGAGCCTGCATGTTCGATTCCAGCCACCCGCACTTGCTGTTGTTTCTCTGGCCAAGAAACTTTACGATAATTGCCTCTATCCAGTGACCGATCTCGAGTAATGGGTAGTACCAAATTTGAGTCATAAGTAGAGTAGACAACCGGAAACAGACATTGCCGTCGGCTGCAGCGTGGGTCAGGTGTACGTCGGAAGGCGTACACCGATGCATAGCGCTCAAGTCCGCTTTCCCGCAATGCAGGATAAAGATATGACAAACACAAACAAACAAATTATAATATTTAACTTGAGTGAGAGCAGCAGTCTTACAGCTCGGGAGAACGGCAGCAGCCCAACAGATGCAACGATACGGCGCAGTGTAGATGCTTGGGTCGTCCGCTAGAGTCGGCAAGTTATCTAATCAACCTGTCCACTTATTCAGTTTCCATATTCTACATAGAGCAAACGAAAGATCACGTTGGGGTTACCAGAAATGGGTTTGGGCGTGGTGTGTTTTAGTGGTAGGCTATGGTGTGTTCTTGCCCAAACCACCCGCTCATATGCTAGCTGTATGACGACGACGACACCCCTGGGTACAATGGTGGCGAAGGGTGATCGGAGCACGAGGTCGTCAGATTTTCACACAGGAGTTTATTTGAATGGTACAACTTCAAGTAGGAAAGTAAAGCATAGCACCGCTGTAATGAAAACGAACTTAGATCAAAAGAATTTGCCCAGACAGTCCATTGATTGAATTTTCATCCTCGGACTGGGAAAGCTTCTTTGGGAACTTAATCCTGGCAGTATGGCATATGCTACTTGTGGAGGCTTTGAACCACTGACGCAGGCCTGATCATCATTCCACCTATTAGATGCCGCTGAATGGAGAGCAGTCCTTAGTATGCGTTGCTCAAGCGGATACCATGAGAATCGAATAAGCGCCGCTTGATGTTGAAGCTCCTTCTTTCACGAAGACACGCGTTAACCAACTGAGTTAACGGGGCGGACGATACCTAATAAGCCAATCCTGTACAAGTAGGTTAAAAGAATGTAATTTTGTAGCCACGTGGAGAACAAGTTGATGACTATTTTGTGCATTTTCTTCCAGAAATCTGCTTTCGTATAAATTGGGCATGTTCGTTCACCACGTGGAGGCCACATAATAAGTTCTACTGAGTGAACATCTTGTCTGCGTTGAGAATCAGACGAACTGTAAAACGTGATCATTCGATGTTCGTCGATCAAATTAATTTGATTGATTATGAACAAATTTAACAATACAGCCTATGTATAGTATAAGAATTATATGGAGTCAGATAAGACCACGTAAATCAACCTACTCAATCAGTCAGACAGAGATTTACCACACAGCTCTATGTTACCATGTATGATATAAACTTATCCCTATTTAACTACATTTCCCTATCGGCAGGGCCTCAGAGAAATTTTACTAGGGGTACAAAGAGTTATTTCGGGCCCCCTCTCACTCCGGGCCTCCTTTGTCTTGGGCAAAAAGTGTGATGTTTGCTAAGGCGTATTGCACACCACACAACATTTTACTGCAGAATTGGAAATCTGTGCGCAATAACAGTATCAGGCTGCAGTAAAACTATTGTTTTGCGTTGTACATATCATGTGATCTGTCCCTCGCCAATTTGTGTATCCTGCATTGAATTCGTGTGTCAGTTGTTGATGGTGCTGTTGAGAGGTGTCGCTTGTAGGCTACAGCTTTAATGTAAAATTTTTAAATTCATTTTTTTATTTCTCCTAGATGTAGCTTATAATTATTTCTGAAGAGGACTCTATGCGGTGTCGAAAACGTTGGATTTAGTAGTTTTTTCATGTTTTTTTGTGTGTATTTAATGTTAAATCCGTCAACGTTACTGAGTGTTTTATGTATCTGGTACAAGCCAAGCTCTCTACCAAGGCTCAAACATAACATCTTGTTAAAACATAATCAAGTTAATTATCTGACCAATCCTAACCTTTCTTAATTAACTTTTGCGTTCACCACATGCCCAGCACTAGCAGAGGTAAACGAGAGAAGTCACTTTTTTTATTCCTGTCCTGCTCCGAAACTATTCTCTGGCTCCTGCTCTAACTCCGAAGTTCATTTTGAAGTGAAATAAGGGTGCAACTACCTTTGTCAAATAGTTTTTAAAAAACACCAAAAAAAAACACCCGGGCTTTTTTGCCCGGGTTTTTCTCAAACTAGCTTTTGCTACACTATGCCCCCCCGGACAGGAGAATAACTAACTTTCATGATTTAATTTAGGGTGCTTTTAACAGAACATTTTTGCACGTAAAGCATTAAATCACCACTTTGGGCCCCTAATTTGCTCGCAAAGCACTCGATTGCCTTTCTGGGCCCTTTTGCTAGATTACGGCCCCCCAGGACTAAAGAATAACAACTTTTATGCTTGAAATCAGTCGTTTAGGATGGTTTTAACCAATCATTTTTGCGCGTAAACTATAAAACCACAATTTTGGGCCCCCCAACAAACACAGGCTTGGGCCCTCAAGGGTACGCCGTACCCTCCATACCCCCATCTCATAGGCCTTGCCTATCGGTAGCCTACCGCACTACGAAAGGTCTGGACAAAATAAAGTACGCCTAGTTGTCTGGGTGAATACGAAATACAAAAGGTCGACTACTCTGCAATTGAGAAAAACTAGGAATAGAACCGTCTGGTAGGCCTAATTAAACAAAAATAAATATCAACTATTAGATGATCGACTGCACAAGACATAATTAAAAAAATACCCTAGAAAAGCAGGCACATGGCTTGATTAGGCTACAAGTGCACTGCTTTAACACTCCAAGCACAACACGGACTGATTAATACAATGCGATACCGATGATCCAAGCATAGCCGTACGAAACCAAACCATTTGGGGGGGGCAGAACGTAAATTTGCCCAAATTGGCACGCTTTTATAGAAATTGCCCAAATATAATGTATGCGGTGCATGATAACAGTGAAAAACTAACATAACAAGATCACAGTTATAGGTGAATTGTTCGTAAACAGTTGCTCGTAAAACAATTGTTCGTAAATCATTTCTTCGTATACGGTACATCAATTGTTCGTACAGTGAATTGTTCTTAAACAGTTGATAGGTCAATTGTTTGTGAACTATTTTCCACTTGTTACTCAAGGGCGCCGAGAGCGGGGGGCAGGGGGCATCATGGAGGGACAGGGGGCATCATGGAGAGACAGGGGGCAATGGTGCCCTTTTAAAGTCATGTAAGCTCTGCACATTTTGCAATATAACAATTTCTGCTATTCGCTTTTAGCCTAATTATAACACATCATCATCATCCGTTCAGTCGTTTACGACTCTCGGTCACTCTATACGTCATCTTTCTCCACATCTCTCGATCCCACGCAGCCTCCTTCAATTCATGCACTCCCATGCCACTGTCATTTACAATCGTGTCAAGCCATCTTGTTTTCGGGCGCCCCCTTCCTCTTCCTCCGCTCACCAAACCAAGAATGATGTCTTTTTCCATTGATTTGCTTCTCATTATGTGGCCAAAATATGAAAGTTTCTGCCTGACGATTCTAGCTTCTAGGGATATGTCCGGTTTAATTTGTTCAAGAATTTTCTCGTTTGTTACTTTGGCTGTCCAAGGAACACGCAGTAACCTTCTCCAACACCACAATTCAAATGCGTCAATCTTTCTTCTGTCTGTTTTGTTCATTGTCCATGTTTCGCATCCGTAAGTTGCAATTGGGAATATTATAGTTTTGATCAGCTTCTTTTTTGTTTCTAATTTTATATCCTTGCTCTTCCAAATGCTATTCATTCCAACAAATGCATTTCTTCCCAGCGCTAACACAAGCCAACCAATTATAACACAAGCCAACAAAAATTTTTTGGCACAAATAAAGGTGAGAGTCATTTTAAAGCATTTCAAGGCCCCAAATTCCGAAAATGCAGTTACTTTTTTCGAATTAGCTCTAGTTTTCGAGATATTCGACAATGAAAATATTTTTGAAATCGTTAATCAAAAGCTTTCAATCAAAAGCTCAAAATAATATTCACAGCACAAATTCTGCAACACAGTTGGTTACATCATCATAACATAGCATGATGTCCTTCTTTGTATACCGGACACTTGTATCACTACTCGATAGTGAGCAGATAGATGAGCATTATCGCTAAATCTTATCTTAAAAGTTTAAAAAAAATTGGCCTTTCAGCAACAAAAGTGCCCTTTTTCATAATCCTGCCCCCCCCCCCCCAGTCAAACATTGTTTCGGCGCCCTTGTTGTTACTCGTGCAGGACATTTCCTTTGAAAATGCTCAAATTTCCAATAAGTAGTTTCTTGCCCTTGTGCGTTAAGTGCATTATAATCTTTGTAATAAAGCTGGCCACCATACAAAAGTTTTGGCTGTCCCTTTTCGCTGCCATTCTGAATCAGGGACTCTACACTTTGTCTGCTCGTCTACAGCACGTCACATCTAGCACATCTCTAGCATATACGCTACCCTAACTAATTGTTCGTAAAGAATTGTAACTGTAATGCTTTACGAAGAATTGTGTTACGAAGAATTACTTTTAGGAACAATTGTTTTACGAACAACTGTTTACGAAAAAAACGTCGGACGCCCAAGATCACTAGCTAGCTAGAGTTTCTTACCAAAGTAATCAAGATAGAACAACTGAATTCATCTTTGAATATAGGTTACCTTGCTTGTGCACTGCTTGATGCTTTGGCATGGTAGGTAGGAGCAGTGCCGGTCTTTGGGATGTGCAAACCGTGCGATCGCACAGGGCCCGCAAATTAGGGGGCCCGCAATTTACTCAGAAAATGCAGTAATTTTGTCATTTTCAATGGGAAAATTCAATAAGTGAATTCAACAAAGGAATTAGCAACAAGAAAACATAGAGACTCAACGAATTCAACCTATTTCGTCACCTGAACATTTCGTACCCTGAAAAGATCGAGAAAAAAACGACATAGCCTAAGTCGCTGATCGGAATTGCCGCAAACATTTCAAGATTTCTCGATCTTTTCAGGGGACGAAATAAGTCGAAATTTAATTTTGTTACACGATTTCAGGGTACGAATTTTTCAGGGGACGTAATAGGTTGCATCCAGACTCAACATAGAGACATAGCTTTATTTCCGAAAAATGCCAAAAAAGCATGATCTTATCATTTTGCTATGCTACCGGACAGCACCATTTTACAGTAATATTCATACCTAAATTTTTGTTGAACATGCTCTCAGAATGCCCCAAATTCAAAGTAATTTTTCAAAATTTTCTGGGGGAGGCCCCTCAGATCTCCCGTCGCTGGTTGTCGCCTTCGGCCATCACGCCTCCACCACCGCCCCTCCCCTTTCAAAGTACCTGGCTACGCTACTGAATTGGATTATTGTCATTGGGGCCCGCAAAAGCATATTCCGCACAGGGCCCGAAATACCCTAAGACCGGCACTGGTAGGAGTAACATTTAGGAGTAGTATATACTTCAGCAGTAGCATTTTAAATGTCGGTGAAATTAACATGACACAGTTGCATATTATACAAACTAAATATTTATTTTTTATTTTGGTGCGCAACTGCATCATTTTAATTTGGGTAGTTTTATAAAAGTAACCAAACAAAGCTAAGAAACACCACAACATTAACATTACATTTAACAGGTACAGTATAACATTTTTTTGTTAAATGTTGTGGTGTTGCTTAGCTATGTCCGTTTATGGTTGAAAACGTAGCCTACTGTAACCTCTCCACCCGAATTGTTTTATAAAAATATTCACCAGATTTATATAAATTCAAATTTGACTAAAACACAAGTTATGTTCAATCACCATGCCAACGGAAAGCAAAACATTACATTAGCCAATCTCCAAAACGTAAACAAATACCTACCTTGGCCAAATAGTAACCTCATCACCTGATAAAGAAGAAGAAATTAAAAGAAGAATTACACTTGGTTGGTAGGCATTTGGAAGAGCGAGCTCAATATTTAAAAGTAAATTACCGATCTCAATGAAAAGAAAAGTATATAATCAATGCATTCTCCCAACAATGACATACGGAACAGAAACATGGAACTTAACAAAAGCACTAACACTCAAACTACGCACTGCGCAAAGATCACATGAAAAAGTACTCTTAGGCATTACATGGAAAGACAGGAAACCAGCCAAATGGATACAACAACAAACACAAATCAAAGATATCATTCAAACAATAAAAAGTTTAAAGTGAAATTGGGCAGGACATATCATGCGAACAACTGACAACAGATGGACAAGAAGAGCTACTGACTGGACACCGCTTGACAATAAACGCAAAAGAGGGAAAAAGAAAACAAGATGGCGAGACGAACTCTACCAATTCGACAAACACTGGACACAAACGTGCAAAGACAGACAAAATTATAAAGATATGGGGAAGGCCTTCATCCTGCAGTGGAACAACAATGGCTGAAAATGATGATGAATGATATAAATTCATATTTTGTAGTTGCCCAAATCAAGATGATGCATTTATGGTTATTATAAAAATAATTAAAAACTTTGTAAATTTTGATGCCGAGGCAACTGCATCATGCCAATTTGGGCAGTTTTATAAATAGACTATGATCAGATAATTTCATATTTTTGTTGCCCAAATCTAAACGATACAGCTATGTAAATGGGAAAAATTAATGAATTTGTTCATTTTGTGGAAACTGCCTCACGCTAATTTGGGCAGTTGCATAAACGCATAAACGGACTAATCAGTTTCATCAGATAATGTCATGTTTTCAGCTGGACAAATCAACACGATGCATTTGTGAAAATTAATAAAATTAGTTATATAGCAAATTTTGTGTTTTGATTTGGGCAGATTCACAAAAGTAATAGAGACATATTTTGGTGGCTGCCCAAATTGGCATGATGCAGTTGGTTGAATGCATTTCGTACTACAGTTTGATCACCATACAATACATCAATACGGGTGTGCCAAATAAAAATTTTGCGGCACATTTCTTGTGCAAATAAGAATCTGCACCGTACTTATTTAGATACAGTAGGTAAAAGATATTAATTTGTAGTTTTTCTTAATTCATGCAATTTTGAAGCTTTTCATATAGCAATTTTTGCCCTAATAATTGCAAGATTTTGCCCGAATTCGCGACGTTTTGAAACAACAGAGGGGCAGCTGCCCCCCTGGCTCGTACGGCTATGGATCTAAGTGTAGCCTAAGTTTATTTCAACTTGATCGCTGTAAATTCAGCAGACCCACGGTGCAATTAACAATGAATATAATAACCATTAATTGATGTAGGCTATCTATGTGTTCGTGCAGGCTTTCTAGTTTATTATTTTTATTTTTGATAAAAATAAATATCCTAGATGTCGGATGTAATACTAGTTCATCTCACTTGAATCACCTAATGTTTGCAGATGACTTGTGTGTATTTAGTCCAAGTGCTAAAGGTACCCAAAACTCATTGATGTCTGTGAATCCTTTGCTTCTAGACATGACATTATTTTCAACTGTAACAAAACTGTTGGATTGGTCCATCAATGTCGCAAATTTAAAGTTTTGACTTCTCCATGCATGCGGCTGTACAATACACAAATTAAATTTGTTAGCCAAGTGAAATATTTAGGTATAGCCTACTGGTTGATGATACCATCAGTGATGACGCGGATATTAAAAGGCAAGTGCGATCTCTTTATGTCGCTGCCAATCAGCTTAGGTCCAGGTTTGGAAATTGCTCTACCGAAGTTAAAAATGTAATGTACCAATCATATTGCATGCCAATGGTGGCTGCAATATGATGCAATATGACGTATGGTTCTCAGCTATGGTGTAACTATAAAACTTCTACTTTAAATCGCATACGAGTTGCTTACAACGACTCGTACAGAATTATTCACAATTTGTCGATATGCGACAGTGCTAGAGTGTATCAGATACCTACAGAACGACGTGTTAACATTTGATGCTCTGTTAAGAAAAAATTGCTATGCATTTGTAGAACGTTGCAAAAGATCAATTAATCCACTTTTGCGCAATGTTATGTCTTCTGATTATTACTTTAATTCTACATTTTATATTCACTACAACAGTATTTTGTACGTTGTTTGATGTAGCCTGCTTGGTGTTGTGTTAGTCTGATATTTTGTGTGATGAGTTGATGACTGTTAAAAAAAAATTGAATTCTATGGACTTTGAGTCTGATTGCAAATAAATAATAATAATAGGTGGCTAATGACAGGTTTTATCAAAATGCGTTCATTAATTAAAGGATAAGATTTTGAATTTTACAGACTAAAAATTGCCTGAAGTTAAATTGATTGATTGAATCTTTATCCTCGGACTGGGAAAGCTTCTTGCAGAGCTTAATCCTGGCAGTTTCGCATACTTGTAGAGGCTTTGAATCACTGACGCAGGCCCGGTCGCGAATTTTTTTTCTTCTGCCTAGTGTTCGTGGCCACTGACGCAGGCCCGGTCGCGAAAGTTTCATCTTCTGCCTAGTGTTCGTGAGAACGAGGGTTCGACGCCCGTCAAAGTCAAACTTTTTTTTTTCTTTAAATTAATTTTTGCGGTGCACAAGAGTTTTTCAAAAAAAGTAGGGTTAGGGAAAGCTTATATTTTATTATCATTCAATTCAATTCAATTCAATTTATTTTTCTTTGTCAGAATGCAAAAGAAATGATATTGAGAAAAAGAAATACAGTAACAAAACTAACAAAAGGAAAAGGTGGCAAAACCTTAATGGTTTAAGACGTGCGTGAAAGGATCTAATATTGCGGTATATGCATCAATAAATATAGTCAAGCACGGCCACCAAACCTGATACTTTAAACTAAGTTGATGAATTAGTTAAGAATCAGTCGCCTCCTCGTTCCTGGAACAACTGGAGCGCCAATTCTTAAAGCAACGAGAACACGACTGAACCCAACATCACAAAAACAAACTAATATACACAGTTACACACACATATTGAAATTACATAACGGACTATCAAAACAAGGACTATTTACAGATTTCATACAGAAATAAAGTGTTCGCAGCAACGATATTAAGTAGCCTATATATTGTAGAACAAATACATAATATGGCAGCTCATTATCAAGATAAAATAGTTAAAAAAGCTTTGTTTTTTAAATTAATTTCCTGCGCATGTAAGAGCATAACAAGCATGATGATATAGCAGCGTGTTTTTGGTATTTCTAATAAGAGTTGAATCATCTTTGATAGCGTCAGTGAGGGATGGAGTGTTTTTGGTATCGCTAATGAGAGGTGGAGACTCTTTGGTAGTGCCGATGAAGGATGTAGTGTCTGAGTTGTTTCATGCATCTTTTCCAAACCAACCTAAATAATAATCTTACGAAAAGTCAAGCGATCCTCTGAACGAACATAATAGCTTATAATAATCAGGGGAGTAGTTAGATGCAAGCTGGTAGTAACTTAGTGATATATTCTTATCTGGCAAATATTAAATTATGCAATACGATATAGTAGCTTATTCATGGAAGAGTAAAGATAGTAATCATCATCCTTATCCGGTCGGGTGTAATGTATAAGATATACGTACGTATAAGATATACGTACGTATAAGATATACGTATAGTAAGATATGTTAATGTATAATATAGTAATATATGATATGTAGGATAAATTTACAAAAGTGGCATTTGGAAAGGCATGCTATACCAGGATATGGTGCAACAATCAATAATACAGTCAGATAATTAAAGAGTTACAGCATAGGCTGTTAGAGGTTAATTTTCAAAACGCAAGTGCTTTTTCAGGTTATTGCAAAATATTGAAAAGGTTTCAATTTCAGTGATGGTTTTCGGGAGATGGTTCCACACTTTAACTCCACTAAACTGAATGGATTGTTGAGTCAAGCTTTTGGAGAAGTAGGGGAGGAAAAAGTGATTGTTGCTTCTGGTTGATATTGAGTGCAAATTGTTATTAAGTTGAAATAGAGAATTAAAGCATTGGGGTAAGTGATTGTGTTTGAGTTTGAACATAAATTTTGCAGTTTCTATTGTGTATAGTTCGTCAATTGTGAAGAAATTATGGGATTCAGAGTGATTTGATTCATGTTTTGCAATCATTTTTATAAATTTGTCGCAAATCTTTTGAAGCTTTTTTAAAACAGTTACATGACCATGCTTCCATACACTTATGCAATACCGGAGATTGCTTTCAATTAAGGAATGGTAAAGGCAAATCAAATTGTTGGTGTTTAGGTAGGGCTTAACCTTGCAGATAACTCCAAAGTTTTTGCGAAGTTTTTGCAGTAAAGATAGCATGTGGGGTTTCCATGACAAGTCTTCGCTCAGCAAAATGCCCAGAAAACTAATAGTGTTGACACGTTCAATGGGTTGATTGCATATAGATAGTGTGTAAGAGAGGTTTGAAAGTTTATTTGTATTATTGAATAACATGTATTTTGTTTTTTTTACATTTAGTGATAACTTATTTGCTGCTAACCAATTTGTTACTCCTGTCATTTCCTCATTCGCCATTTCGAAAAGTTTATCATAATTTTTACTGCAAAAGAATAAATTGGTATCGTCAGCAAACATTATAGATTCAGAGTGTACTAAACATCTCGAAAAATCATTAACATAGATTAAAAATAATAGTGGTCCAAGGATCGATCCTTGTGGTACTCCATAACATATTTCTCTTTTAGCAGACATTGAGTGAGATACTTCTACAACTTGAAATCTGTTTTGTAAGTAACTTCTGAACCAGTCATGGGCTATACCCCTAATACCAAAATAGTAAAGTTTGTTTAGCAGAATGTGGTGATCGATAGTATCAAATGCTTTGGACAGGTCCAAAAATATACCTAGTGTTGTTTCTTTTCTTTCAATTGCATTTGAAATTTTATCAACAAGAATTTCATTGGTAAATAGTTATTTTGCAATCTGAATCAACAAATCTCTCAAACACTTTTGGAAAATCTTACTTTTAGAGTGACTAGAATCAGTGCCGGTCTTTGGGATGTGCAAACCGTGCGATCGCACAGGGCCCGCAAATTAGGGGGCCCGCAATTTACTCAGAAAATGCAGTAATTTTGTCATTTTCAAAGGAAAAATTCAACAAGTGAATTCAGCAAAGGAATTCGACACAAGAAAACATAGAGACTCAACGAATTCAACCTATTTCGTCGCCTGAATATTTCGTACCCTGAAAAGATCGAGAAAAAAAAACGACATAGCCGAAATCGCTGATCGGAGTTGCCGCAAGCATTTCAAAATTTCTCGATCTTTTCAGGGGACGAAATAAGTCGAAATTTAATTTTGTTACACGATTTCAGGGGACGAAATAGGTTGCATCCAGACTCAACATACTGTAGAGACATAGCTTTATTTCCGAAAAATGCCAAAGAAAGCATGATCTTATCCTTTTGCTATGCCACCGGACAGCACCATTTCACAGTAATATTCATACCTAAATTTTTGTTGAACATGCTCTCAGAATGTCCCAAATTCAAAGTATTTTTTCAAAATTTTCTGGGGGAGGCTCCCCAGACCCCCCGCCGCTGGTTGTCGTCTTTGGCGATCACGCCGCCACCGCCGCCCCTCCCCTTTTAAAGTACCTAGCTACGCCACTCAATTGGATTATTGTCATTGGGGCCCGCAAAAGCATATTCCGCACAGGGCCCAAAAAACCCTAAGACCGGCACTGCTAGAATCAATGAGACAGAAAGCTTGTGGGAAAAAAAATTTCGCGGCCAGGTCACCGAGATTGACAGAGTGAAGTTTCTGATTGTTGAAGTCTTGTTGCCGGGGGATTATTCCATCCATTAAATGCCGCTGAATGGAGAGCAGTCCTTAACGTGCGTTGTTCAAGCGCACACCTCGAGAGTCGAACCAGCGCCGCTTGATCTTGATGTTTCTTCGTTCCAGAAGTCACGCGCTAACCAACTGAGCTTTCGGGGTGGACGGAATTGTCATGTCAAGTTAAATATTTATGTTATTGGAGTGCGCCTCCCTCCGTTGTGCTAGTGGAGTGTCCTCCAAATAAATGGGTCACACTGCCTTACTGCCGCTGAGTCTCCTGCCAGTCAGAAGCTGTGAACAGAGCAAGCAACAACTGAGCAAGTGGTTGAAGTCGGCAGCAGTGGCCGAGTGGTTAGCGCGTTGGGCTCGCAGTCCAGAGCCTGCATGTTCGACTCCAGCCACCCGCACTTGCTGTTGTATCTCTGGGCAAGAAACTTTACGATAATTGCCTCTACCCAGTGATCGATCTCGAGTAATGGGTAGTACCAAATTTAAGTCATAAGTAGGAGAGACCCGTGAGAGTTGAGCCGCAAGGAGGGTTGATCCACCCCCAAAAAATGCAATTTATAGTATTGAAATGTAATATTTGGGTTCTTCTGCGTGACATATGCAACATTACTGCCATTTTGACTCAATCAATTTTGTAGTTATGTCTAGTAGCCTATAGCTTGTTGAAGTAGTACAATGTGAAAACAGTGGCGTAGCCAGAAAAAAAATTTTGGGGGAGCCAAATATTTGATGAATTAAAGAGAACGACAAAGTGTTTGATTTAAGACATCGCCACCTGATGTGCAGTGGCGTATCCTGGTGGGTTAAGCAAGAGAAGCAATAAAGCTGGCGGGGGGTTAGAGAGTGCCGAAGGCACGCGTATTCTAGGGGGGTCCGAGGGCATGCTCCCCCGGAAAATGTTTGCAAAATTACACTTAAATAATGGATTATAGCGCTTTCTGGAAACACTTTTAGGGTAATATTTGTATGAAATTTATTAGCAGATAAACAGCTATTAACTTATTAAAGGTAGCTGTTACACACGAACGGGCAAAAACTGCGGCTAAAATTAGAGAACACCAAAAACTCAGCTACACAAAAACCCAACAGAGTAAGCGATTCTGAAATTGTTTCCACAGATTAGTTAAAAGAAGCGTAAATCACGTAAACTTTGCGCGATTTAGGATTTGCAAAATTTATTGCTGTCTTTCTGTGTGTCTAAAACAAGTCCTGGGGGGTGTTAATAGCCAGATGTCTTGGAAAACGATACAAATTTATACAAATTATATTTTCAACAAAAGGTTCAACTTCGGAATCCAAACTTTGAAAATTGAGGGGGGGGGGGCATGGCCCCTTTCGCCCCCCCCCCCCCCTGGCTACGCCTATGTGTGAAAATCAAATCTAAAAGTGGATTGCTGAGTTACAAGTCTTTCATCTTATAGCCACAAAGTAGCAGCAGATAGTTTCCTTGTAAGACGTGTAATATATTGTCAATGTGATGCCTTTTTATTATGATCAATATTATCAACTTTGCAGCGCTGTTTTAATAAAACTCTCAAGTTTTACCGAACAAGGTGACATAAGGAGAGTTGAGCCATTGGTGTCTAGGAGAGTTGAGCTATGGCTTTTACATAGTTTAGGTAGGCAATGGCTCAACTCTCCTCAATACTATTGGTTTGCTTATTATCAAAATCAGTTTTTTGTTATTAGATTTATTAAAAGCTTGCAATTGACCAGAATAACGTGAATGATCAAAAGACTTGCTCACAGCAGGGAGCCAGAGGGCAATTGTGACCTCAAAATTTCCCCTTTGAAACGTGTGTGACGTCATGATAATTGGATATTAATGATAACAGTATTTATTATTATTGATTCAATTATTTTGCTGTCAAACAATTTCCTAAGGGGCACTTCCTCTTCTACACTAGCCTATCGCTTGGAGTGACCGCAAACGGCTGGAAAAGCGCTTGGGTTGCAATTTGAAATGGGTTAAACTACTTTTTAGACCAAAAAACTATTGGGGCCCGTCATTGATGGCAGATAATGTTACCGCAACACCACCATTTTGAATTAAATAGTGAAAAAAATAAATCTAACAAGTGACATTGTAACACTATGTATGAATAATATTGGATAATTTATTTTGTATTAGATCTTTTGTGTTTATATGGTTTTGGTAGGCATAATGGCTCAACTCACCTTGAGACTATGATCAACTCTCCTCGATCGGCGGGAGAGTTGAGCCAACTGACTTTTTTATTTTATCGACAAAATACACATATGCAATGATGTTAGATTAATTTCCTTTTTGTGAATGAAGGTGAATGGTTACCCTTCAGTTTACCAAACAAATTATTTCTGTAGCCTAAAAATTTTGATAGATATTTAGGCCTACCAGTGACGTTCGGTGGCTTAAACCGTTGGGAAAGCAACTTGGAAATATTGTGCAGCAAGGTAGGCTAGTAGGCACGAAGGGAGTAACCGTCGGGCGAAGCCCGAAGACGTGTTGCCGAAAGCAACACTTCCAGCGGGGGGTCTGGGAGGCCTCCCCTAGAAAATTTTGGAAAACACTTCCAATTTGGTGCGCTCTAAGAGCATTTCCAAAACAACTCAAAATCTGTCAAATTGTGCTTCACCTATGTCGTGATCATACATCCATTTAATGTTTAGAAGTCGTGAACAATCTTAATTTTAACGTTGCAGGACCAAAATCCAGTGTTAGACATGGGATAATAGTTGTCTAAATATTTAATTCGTCATGAATGTTCATTCTCAGATATTCAGTTAGGCCTACACTACAAAAACTAACACTTAGGCCTAAACATTGCAACCGCAAGCAATTTGTACAAAAAGCTGGATAAGTTTGCCTCCTGCGTATAGAAGCTTAACGAACTAAATATTGCATCCGCACCTGAACGTTCATTGGCGAAGTAACATTATATCAACGCTGTAAAAATGGCAAAGGCATGACTATGAAAGCTAGTAGGCTAAAGTACATGGCGAAAAGACATCAAAAAACAGCAACAATCTTTTCGCCTTAATGATGCTGTGCTGTGTACCGTGACGAGAGACCATCCTGTGCGTATGACCAGTTAGTCTAGCGATTGAATGCATTGACGTCACTGGGAAAGCAACTCTAACCATAACACATCTGATTGGCTAAGCAGCTGGTGACGTTTTGCAAAACGGGTGAGGATTGGATACAACGAAGGCGTTTTTGGACGTGGGGAAAGCAACTTTGCAAGTTGATTTTCCTGAAGCCTCAGTGGTTGTTTCTGACAGGAGCGTTCGCGTTAATTGGCATTTATAGGCAAGACATGCGGTTTGGTGAGAACTTAGACTACTCACAAGCGTTACGAGTAATTCTAGTCACGAACACACTAATTTTCAAGTTAAAATAGACATGATAAAAATAATAAGAAGTTAAACCTATAATTCAGTCATTATATTTTGCATAGTTTTCGCTCAGGTAAACACTGCTTTCCTTGCTTTCCCTCACCGATCGTCACTAATATTTACCAAAGTAAAAAAATCGGCTCAACTCTCCTGGGTCTCTCCTAGAGTAGACAACCGGAAACAGACATTGTCGTCGGCTGCAGCGTGGGTCAGGTGTACGTCGGAAGGCGTACTCCGATGCATAGCGCTCAAGTATGCTTTCCCGCAATGCAGGATAAAGATATGAAATACAAACAAACAAATACAAAGTTGGTAGCCTAAATGATGAAACTGAGCAAGCTATTGTAGCGCCCTGCGTTTCACCTTAGGTCTTTTCAACTTTCCTTAGGTTTGTTACCGTCGTGAAATTTACAATTGTGCTTCGGGATTTTCACCTTAGGTCTTTTCAACTTTTCTTAAACGCCTGTTACCGCCTTGAAATTATCGTTCTGTTGCATAGGCTATATGTAATGTTACCCAATAAGTCAAATAATTCATGTAGTTTGGCAAGTGTGCTTTGGGCTTCCTGAAGTATGATTAGGAATTTGCTTGCCTCTTAAGAAATCGTATGCCAATCAGCTAAACGCATTCTTGCAACCGGCACCTTTCAATCACATATGCGTAATTTTTCGTCTTTTCAACGTTTTAGCTTACAGATGCTTCATTCCTCAGCGACTATGTATATCGCGTTTTGGCCGACCATTCGAGACACAGAGAATTTTAGTTTTGGTGTAAGGAGTATGTCAGAGTATGGTATAATTTTGGTGCAGCTCACTATAATATGATTTTGGTACAGTAGTGATATTAATTCTGGCTCCGTCAGTCAACGTTCAGTGTGCAGTTTCCTGGGTTGGACTTATGATTTGGATTACGTTCTGTTGTGGAAAGACGATTGCAATCTTTTAAGTTATGTGGTGACAATAAAATCATACTTGTAATAAAGAAGTACAGACCTCGTTCTCGGATCATTTCTGCCCCATTGTTGCGCCCGAAATGTCGCTTTAGACTAGTATTGCAGCTAGGTATCGGCGGATAAGTTAAGCTACCCGTTGTCCGCTACACTATAACTTGGCATGTCACAAGTCAGAAAATTCAGATTAACAAGCGATGACCAAGTAAGTCCGATGTGATGACGTAAATCTCATTTTCTGAATTGGCAGTAGCTGAAATGTAACCTAATTGCTGAGTTTAAGTACTAGCTGAGTTGTCGCATGCGGAGTGGTCCGACGACCCCTGGCAACATTTCCAAACCGAAGAAAGTTTTGAACCATTGCGTTTGTGGCAACACTGAGATTATGGTAGGATCAAACTTGGTTCAAAGTTGATGTAGAGTTCATTCCCTTGGTTCATTCCATGGTTTCATTCCCATTCCCTTTTAGTTTTACACGATAAAAGTGACTCATTTTCTTTGCTTACAAGCATCTGGACAAAGACAATGATACAAGTAAATGATTGAAGTTTGCCAAGTAGAAAAAAATCCTGGGAGCTGGTATATAAGTCCCCTTCCTCCCCTTGGTAACTCATGACAAAGACAGTACTCAACCAAACATATATGTATAAGGTGAAACTACTTTACCTTTGCTTTACCGTTCAGTGTTCACACACTTCAATCCACATGTTTTCGTCAATTCCTCTTTGTCATGAGTTGCCAGGGGGGGGGACTTGTATACCAGCTCCAAATCCTGATATATTCCTTTAAGTGGGATGTGTTAAACCGGAATGGCCTGTTCCGGAAAAATTGATCAGAGAAATCCCAATTCAGAGACAGCCTTTTCTGGAGAAAACCGATTTGATGATTTTTTAAATCCAACGACAGCTTCTGTTTAAGACTTTTTAGGGATCATTTGGAAAGGCAGCTTTAGTGTTTACCCATACTCAAGTGTTTACCTTCCCATACTCAAGCAAACGAGAAAGTTATCAGTGAGGTAGATTTACACTGAGGTTTCGATAAGGTAGATTTACATTACTGTAGCTGTCTAGCTGATATCTTATGAGTAGACCTTTTCGCTGAGACTTCATTTGATTAACTACGTACGGTACTATTGTTACTCACAAAATGCTGTCTTGACAACTGTTTTATTTTTTTCGCTAAACTTTATTTGATTAACCCCTAATATAAGCTAATCCCTTTGAATAAACAGATACTACTTTGAGATTTTAGAAATCTCCAAATTGGGATTTCTCCAAATCAGATCCTCCGAGTAGTAGCAGACTGACGTTAAACCGAGGGTTTTACTTAACATTAGACAGGATTTCGATACAATAAAACGGGCAACACTAAAAGGTGGAAACGCGGAAATAAGCTGAAATAACTTTAGAATTAAAACCGTCATAGTATTTAATGATCTCACAATTACTTCTAAATAATATCTTTCAATGATATTTCAACATAAGAAAATGTTCGGTATTGAATTGTGGCTAAAAATCGCATTTCCGCCTTTTTCCTATTTCAATAAATTCCATTAAGTTTCGAAATTTACTCCAATAACTGTGGAATTAAAATAGTCAAAGTATTTAATGACCTCACAATTCCTTCTAAACAATATCTTTCAATGATATTTCAACATAAAAGTAGGTTCGGTGGTGAGTTGTTGTTAAAAATCGCATTTCCGCTTTTTTCCTGTTTAAATAAATTCCTTTCAATTTTCGAAATTTACTCCAATAACTGTGGAATTAAAACAGTCAAAGTATTTAATGACCTCACAATTGCTCTAAACAATATCTTCCAATGATATTTCAACATAAAAGTAGGTTTGGTAGTGAGTTCACTAAGTTGTTGTTAAAAATCGCATTTCCGCCTTTTTCCATGTTGCAACATTTCATTCTTTCATGATGAAGTTATCACTATGTTAAACAATATGGATGCCAAGTTCGTACTTCCGCATTTTCTACATCGGCATCAAATTGCTACTTCTGCGGACAATACGCCATTTCACGCCTAGCTTATTTCCGCGTTCCGCATTTCCACCTTTTAGTGTTGCCTCAATAAAACTAACAATTGATACATTTAAGCAGTACCGTATGCGCTGGACGGATTTTGTCTGTGTTCAATTTATTTTTTTTAAGTGGTACAATTTACCAATACTTTTACTTGACTTGTGGTCACAACGGTAAACCATAATCTCTTCGTGGGAAAATTGTAACATAAGATTCTCGGATCCGTTCGTCTGTATGCAATGACCAAAAGAAACACTCTGCTGGAAACGTCTATTCAAGAATTGTATTTCTGTAAAAATAGCCTCAAAGCTGTCGAAATTGGGATGCAACACCGTACACCACTAAAAACTTGTCACTACGATACAAACTACTTAGATCAGTGTTTCTCAAACTGTTTTAGTCCATCTCCCCATTTTTGTTATTGAAATAAAATTTTGCCCCCCAAATTCTTTCAGTAAAAATAAACATTGATAATAGAGTGATAGACAAATTTAGTTTTGGGAATTTATTTAACAAAATTGACATTAACATGATAATGTTCAATGGGATGGATGAGTTTGGCGACTTTCACAAAGTATTGAAATGTTTGGCGACATCTTTGTAAGATAGAGTCGAACATCACCCTGTTTATGAACTAGCAAGCGATTTCTTTGCTTTGAAAGCATCAATGTCACAGCCGAAAACCCCTTTTCAACCATATTATATATGAAGTAGGAAACGACAAAATCCACACTCTAGCTTCTTTCCAGAGAAGCTCATATTTGCCAGCAACCTGGCACCAAAACAAATCGTATCGATCATTTCTGAATTTCACTCTTGACTCATCATCTGTTTGCATATCAATGAACTGCTCTTGGAGTTCCACTTCTATGTCTGTGGGTTCGGTAGAAAATGGTTGTAGTCTACCACCCAGTTTGGAACATGTAGGTCCACGGGATCTACAAAGCGAAGTTTCATGTCTTTATGAAGCATGTTTAAATGTGCGCAGTATTTTTGCCGAACTTGTTCTTCTGTAATAACATCATCATCATCATAATCCATCGTCGGTTTGTTTCCCACTAGTGGGGGTGGCCGATTAAATAATAGTTTGGAGCATAGATTTTCCAGCCGGATGCCCTTCCTGACGCTAACCACAGTTATTGGCGGTGGGCCTAGCCTTTACTTAAAAAAAGTATTTCCTGCAAGGCAGCAGGATTTCTAACAAGTTTTAGCCAACCAGTCGAGGTTGTTGCCCATGAGGTGGGACGTGGACCCACTTGTTAGTTTGGTGTGTAATCAAGACCAGTGTTCCCCGAGACCCATGGTGTAACAATCCACGGCGACTGCCCAGGGTTCAAAGGTGCTACTTGTACCACACACCTACCAACATTCTCGCTTAAATTGGAAAACTGAGGAGACACTTCGACCCAAATTTTGTTTGAATAAAGATAGATTTGTAATGAATGAGGTAATCACGCTTTTGCACTTGATGAGAGTTAGCATTTCTCCCTGAAGCTTTTTGTTTACTTCGTTTATGGCATTGAAAATGTCTGCCAAATATGCGATGTCATTCTTTAACCCTTAGAAGGTTGGGCTCCTGGACTCCTGGAGTCTTGCTCAGTTTGGGGGGGGAGAGGGCTGTCGATTCTTCTTATGCTTTAGGAATGATATCTCTGTTTTTTTTTTAAGGCACAGTTTTAAAATTTGGGATTCACTTTGTAAAATTATTCACACTGAGCATATCCAAAAATTAAAACTACATGTGAATTTAAGAACTGCTCATATACGTTGAAATGTTGAGGTGACTTATGACTGTAATTGTAGCATGAGTTTACACATTATTTTTTGGTAGAGTAATGAAGAACATGCATTGCAATGTTGTGATTAAAATTTTTTTACATACAGCCAATTCCCTTCACGCTGTGAAACAGTTAGGATTAACGAGACATGGGCCAAACTAATTACTTTCATCCAGTTGGTAGGAAAATTTTGAACAATAGAATATGAAATGTTTCAGAGGATGTGCACAGAAATGCCTTATATCTCTCAATTTATAACCTTTATTCGCTCAAACATTAGTGCCGATGGCTTAGTATAATGAGAACCTTATCTTCTCATCCCCCGATGCTTGGATCAAGTATGGGACTAACCTTTACCTTTATTCGCTCAAAATTTCAGCTCAATAGAGGTGAATAAAAGTTAGGAAAAGTCAAGAAATCTCGTAGTCGCAGCCTCAGTGGTTTTAGAGATACAATTGTTGATACAAAAAGTTGAATTGACAGCCCCCCCCCCAACCTTTAAAGGGTTAAGGGTAGTCTATCACATCTTCAGCTAATGCAGCGTCAGTGCTTGATAAGAACTCGATAACTAAAACAAAAAAGGCCATGAAAGTGGCTCAAACAAGCACCTTTTGAAAGCCATCTCACCGCGGTATGCGATAAAAGACGTTCAAATTGTTAATCATTTTGGCAACAAAGTGAATGAAATAATCTGCCGTTGAGAGCATGCGCTTTTATCTTGTTGACGCATTTTATCACAATATTCAGTAATTCATGCAGTTCAGGACCGAGATTACGGGCAACCAAAATAATGCTGACGGTGAATTACACAATGTATTGCAATAAGTCCAGGAATTTCTCTTTTCAGTGCAATTAACCCTCGATGCTTTCCAACCATTCCCGGAGCACTATCAGTTGCGCATTGTAGAATATTCTTCAGTGGAATCCCCTTTTCATCGTAGAAGTTTTTCACTGCATTAAAGATGTTTGATGCCCGAATATCTGTAGGAAGACTGAGCGCAAAAATCATTTCTTCTTGTTCTGATACTGTATTATGAACAAAACGCACATATCCAAGCAGCAACGATACATTGTCAATCAAGGTGGATTCATCTATTTGCAGTGAATGGCTTACGCGTTGGACCTGTTATTAGCGCGTTGAACTGTTATTGGTGGTTTGATACATTTGCCCCCTTCGAGTGTTTTCGCCCCCCAATCGCCCCCTTTGATTTTTTCGCCCCCCTGGCGCTCGAAATCGCCCCCAAGGGGGCGATTTCACCCACTTTGAGAAACGCTGACTTAGATAAAGACGGAATTTTCGTCCAGCTGGCAAGCACTAAGCAAACAGTTAAATATGCAACCAACTTTCAAGCAACCATTTTACGAATGACTAGAATACATTGCAATATCTCAAACTCACGTAGGCAGTTACTGTGACGTCATAGTGAAACATTGTGAAGCAATTCTCAACGGTGTGCTACAAATCTTACAAACGATGGTGCAATCTTGGCTCATTTTTTAGGAAAAATTCCATGATGTAATACGCTAAGATTCAGTAGACCTGAACGGTTTTATATGACGTTTGATTTGGTGAACCATTGTCGGGAACAACTTGACACCATGACTACTCATAGGTAAATAATAGTGTTTTATCATTGCACAAACTAGCGCATGTTTTTTCTGTCCAAAAGAAAACAAATGATTGTTAGGACATGTTGCTGACGGATGCTTTTTGCAATCAACAGTGGTAGATATTTCCATCAGCAATTTTACTAATGTAATTGATTGTTTTGTCCAATTATTTCAGCATTTGCCCCATTTTTCCATTCACTTGTTTGTGTTGTTTTGTTAGCGCTGCTGTGAAATAGGTACCATATATATTTTTGTGAAACTTCAATATGACAAGTGGGTCAAATCCTTCTCAACTTCTCCCTTTGGAACTGGTGGATAAATGTATTGGATCAAAAATCCACATTATTATGAAAAGTGAAAAAGAAATTGTTGGAACTCTGCTCGGGTTTGATGATTTTGTCAATATGGTGCTGGAAGATGTCACCGAATATGAAAGTACATCCGAAGGACGACGTATTTCTAAACTTGATCAGATTTTGCTTAACGGCAATAACATAACTATGTTAGTGCCTGGAGGTGAAGGACCCGAAATGTGAAGAAATTTTCCACTGACTTATACTGATTGCTTAGTTTTCATGAACTGCCAAGCATGGTAGCACTGATCCATGTTTATTTATATTAAAGTGGTTTTACAATTAAAGAGAACTTTTAGTTACTTTGCAGCTTACACTTATGATATCATAACGATAAAATTGTGACATAAACCAACATCAAAATAATACAATATCTAAGTTGCATATTACTGAAATGTTCTATGCTATTCAATGTCTAGATTGCAGATCCCTCATAGCTGTTGTGCAGTTAACTGTATTGTGCATTTGGAATTATTGCAATTAATCTTTTTAGCTTTGGTTTGAGCTTGATGTCAAATCATTGAAAAAATGATGAGTTAAAGTTTTTTTTAGTTTTGTTCTTCAAATCAACATTTAACATTCATCACTTCATGTCTTGCTGCCTTCCGGTTTTGGATTTTATAAATCGAATGTTCAGTGTAGTTGCTTAAAATGTGCTTTTGCTAGTAGCCTAATGGTGATAAAAATATGATTATCATAATATTTCACATTAAGACATTTTAACTCGGTTAAATCGATAAGAAAATTGATGACAAACTACTACTGTAGTAGAGTGATGATTTTTGCTCTTTAGGTTCATTTTATTGCAATAATGAAAAATATTCATCAGGTCGATTTACACTATTTTAGAAGATCAATCATAACTGTATCGAATGTCTTGACATTGAAAGCTTTGAATCAAAGAATTACAGTGTATCATGCCTAAAGGTTGTTTACTATGCTCAGTGAAATTATTAAAATTACTGTACTTTGCTATGGCAACGAAAGGGTGCATAAAGAATTAATTTGGTTTGATGTTAGGAAACAGTTTGTGAGGCATTGTTCTTTGATGATAATTTTTTAATGTGGCAATAGATCAAGGTGTTTGTTATACCTGCCATTATTCTTAACTTTTTGGAAATTAATTCAATCAAAAAAGAACTAGCATTTCTATTCGCTGCCTATGTGCATTGATATCTGTGCTCAACTGTGTTTTGTTTTTTCCTATAGCTTAAGTGCAGATGTAACTTGAGCTTAGTTATTGCATGGATCGTCATCAACAAAGAACCCTGACCCAAGGCCCGAGCTACAGTCGCTTGCACGGAGCATCACCAAGTGCTCCACTCACCACAAGTGTATCTTCCCCATCATTTACTGCCTCTGGTGGTCGCCCTCGCGTCCACTTTAGTGACACAGTTTTTTCTCAACAAGTGGATTATCAGGAAAGTAAGCTTCTGTAACACACATGTCGGGTGGGCCGTGTGCATGACAATATTAGGACATATGGAATTGCAACGATGCCGGAAGAAGTTTTGTTTATTCATGTCATTTCTCCATTTGTTAAACCATATGCTCAATTGCTCATCTATTGTGAATTTTTTTCTGTTCAGAACCTTTTCGTGATGAGGCGATGGACTACCTGACCATGAGACGACCATCAAATTTCACAAACGACCCTGAACTTGATGAAGTGATGCGTCACTATGGGATTGATCAGTCCGGTGGTGACAGCATTCCAACCACCAATTTTATTCCAAGGAAACCAGAACATTCAGGTGTCAAGACTTAACATTCTTCTTCTTTGTGTGCCATGCCTGTTCCAGGCTTCGGCGTTCAGGCATAGTTCTTTCTATTTATCCTAATATTGGACTGTATTAAAAACAATTTTGGTTGTAACATGAAGATGAGGTTATTGAGAAAAGTGAGATGTTGTTTTCCATGGGCTCGTTTTTCATCTTTCTATAAAAAGCGGTTTGTTCTAATTGCTCCTTCCTTATGACATGGCCAAAAAACTTGTTTGTCACTAAATGATGTTTTCAGGAGGGTTGGTTTGATTGGCTAGACTTATACGTCTTCATTTGTTTTGTGGCTGATGTATGATATTTGTTGCCTTTTACGAAAGAACCACGTTTCAGCGGCTGATTAAAACTGATTTATTTAATCATGTATCCCTTTCTGACTCATCAGTGAGAACAAAGTGTGTTCTACCCAAACAAGCTAGACACTTGTACTTACAGTGTCCCTCTGCATTGCTCTTTAATTGCATGGGGCAGCAAATTTAATGTGACAATTTACGAAGCTTTTTTAGGCTGACAGTTCTCTAGTTTTTGTTTTATATTACAATTTGGGTAGAGAGGTAACTCTTTTAAACCATAAACAGACATAACTCAGCAACAACACTACATTTAACATTATAAAAACAAAAAACAAAAAGCGAACGTTTTCGGCTAGTCATATAGCCCTTTTCAAGCCTATAAGAAAATACATTATTAAAAGAAATGCTAAAGAATCATATAGTATCACAGCAAAAATATGGTCAAAGCTAAAACATTTGAGAAACTGCCTCGACATTTGGTGACGAGAGTGGGAGAGCATTTGAATTTAGCTAATTTTAATAAAAACAGTGCAATTAAAGACCATATTAGAAACTGCCAATCGTGCTCTAACAATAAACCGTCTTTGCAGTCTTTCAAAATTGTTCGTAAGTGTTTGTCCGAATTCGACACCAAGATTCACGAGGCATTGATCATCAAATCTTTAAACCCAGGGCTCAACAGGCAATTATTTGCTTGCGGAGCTTCTTACCTTTTAGCAGTTTTTTGATTGAATTATCACGTCTTGTGTTTCTCGCATTTACTTTGTTTTGTGCCACTATCTCTTGTGCTTCTGTCTTTCTTGCGTAATCTGCCTGAGTCCTTGTCTGAACAATCAATTAATTTTACCTCTGAAATACAGACGAAATCGGTTAATCGAATCACCTATTTGCCAGACCTTTTGATACGATTATACGATTGATTCGTTTAACCAATTTACTAAAAAAAGGTTTATTGTGAATGGGCGTAATTGTTGAGAAGATGTCTGTGCTGACTAGGCTGCAACGCACATTACAACTGATACTTCCTACAACTGTTTACAATTCTGGTTAAATTTTAAAGAATTTCCTAGTTCTGTGCTACATACCACTATGCTGTATGTCCCAGCCAGCAAAACTGGTCCTTTTTACATTGATTTATCGTCTTCAGACGTTGAAACAATGTAAAAAAGATCAGCTTTGCTGACTTGGCTGAGCAGGTATGATCAAAGCATTTTTCTGCAAACTGCAGCAATCGGACTGCAAATCGGCAATCTTTCATATCACCGATCTCTGTGACGTCACAGCGCGAACTTTGACGTTGAAGTTTTTGATTCAAGCGGGCTATTTTTAGCTCCCTACCAGCTGTGTAGTTTTGAGTATGGAACGTGGCCTACGAAAATAGTGGCATGGTAGAAAAACACGGCTCACACTCATTGTTTGTTTTGGAATCACAAAGGTTTTTTTGTCAAGTCTTTTGCGCTGTCTGGTAAAATAATTAATTTGCAATGTTCTTCAACTGAACGAAACTGCACAAATGAAATTACGCACTGCATTTCACAACAGTAGGCTACTTTGTTTCAGCAATTGAAAAAAAATTCTCCAAAGTTTTCTGGTTTAAACTTTTAGACATGCTTTCGAACACTTCTCAAGCCGAAATAATTTGCCCATGTCCTTTCCTTGGAAGGCCAGTCGCCGGCAGATGACATCAAAAGCATTTAAACTTCTTTATTGGGAAGTGTGATTATTCCTTTTGTGTGCTCTTCTGTTTTAATGAAGCCCAGCTGTGCGAAAATTGGTTCTTTGTAGTGCGATGTCTAGCACATAAGATTATGGCCTGGGATTACAGACGCTTGTCTTTGTTTTGATCGCATGCGTCTGTCTCGCCTTTGCTTTATTTCGCCTTTGAACATTGCAGACAATTATGTGAAGCAAAAAAGAGACATTCTCTTTTCGCTAACGGGTACAATTATACGATTAAATGAATGAAGTAGGCAAACTAGAAGCAAATCCTGATGCTTTTATCCGACTTATTCTTTTAAGCGGTATACGCTTAACCGATGTTTTTACTTAACATTAGATTGGATTTGGTTTGGGATTTCAGGTTTTGATTCAAATAAACGATTGATACGTTTAAGCAGTATACTATTAACCGATTTCGTCTGTACTTGACCCGTTGTGCTGTGTAATTTTCAGTTATCATTTTGTGTGAGCGAGGCAGTTTCTCAAATGTTTTAGCTTTGACCATATTTTTGCTGTGATACTATATGATTCTTTAGCATTTCTTTTAATAATGTATTTTCTTATAGGCTTGAAAAGGGCTATATGACTAGCCGAAAACGTTCGCTTTTTGTTTTTTGTTTTTATAATGTTAAATGTAGTGTTGTTGCTGAGTTACGTCTGTTTTTGTTTTATATGGTTGTTAAAGGAGTTGTTCAATGAATTTCAAGGATAAGGCGAGATTGTGCTCACTGAAGATTTGGAATGGGATGAGATCAATCATACTCATAGGCGAGTGGCAAAAATCATCGAAGAGGTGTATGGAGTATCAAAGGGTACTTGGTAGAAGAGAAGCGTGGTGTGGAAGTGGAACCATGGCAAACAAACGATACGGCCTGATTTGTCACATTTCGCAAAAAATGCCCAGATTTTACCAACTTTAGGCGACTGTTTAAATGAAGTTTTGTAAAAATTATATTTTTTCGCCTTCTTTACTGTTTTCCCCAGATGACACAATGGGTTATCACATCACCAGAGTTGAAAAACAAAGACAATTTGGTTTCGAAGGATTTAATCAGACTGTTAATTTTTCAATAACAGTCTGATTGAGCGTTTTTCAACTTACTTTTTCTCATTTTCTACTGCTTCCCCAAGGCAGCAAAAAGCTTTTATATCATTAGGAGACCAGCAAAGAGTAAAAAGTAAAAACATCTCAGAAAATATCAATCAAACACTAGCAGTAGCTGTAATCAAAATCTGCAAAATGTGACAAATCAGGCCGCATCTCCAGGTGGCCATGGTGGAACAATGATGTGGTCAAGAAAGTTCTAAAAAGGAAGAACAAAGAACTGTTGAAGCGTTTCGTTTGTGCAATATTGAGCATATCCAAGCGAAGATTGGTAATAACATGATGAATGGGGAAGAAATGCCCAGCTGGAGAAAAGGTGTGCTTATACTACTACACAAGGGTAAAGGTGACACAAAAGAATGTACGAGCTATCAGAGAGTAAAAGTGTTTGAACATTTGAGGAAAGTTTTGGAAAGAGTTTTTGAAGAGCAAATCCGGCAGAGAGTTGACATACGTGAAATTCAAATTCAATTCTGGATTTATACCAGGGAAAGGAAAATACATATACCGGTATACTCTATTTGCTTAACGGTACGGTAAATGTTAGAAAATACGAAAGAATGGGAAAAGAAGTGTATTTTGTATTCATTAATTTAGAGAAAGCTTTTGATCGTGTTACGACAAAAGTGATTTGGTTGGCATTAAATGTCAGAATGATTTAAAATTCACTACTCAGTGCATTGCTTTTCATCTTCCTTATGGATGCTTTAACAGATGAACTGGAAAGACAATGAAAACATTTTTGTACACTGACGATTTAGTGCTTAGGAGAGACAGTTGGAAAAAAGTTGAAGAAAATTATGTTAAATCGGAAAATGAATTGGAAAACAAAGGTTCAAAAGTGAACGTGAATGAAACGAAACCAATAGGAATTAGAATAAAATGTACTAATGAGGTACTGGCAGCAGGGTTGTCGGTATTTTACCCGACCCAAAAAAAACCGGGTGGGTTTTTTTAAAAAAACCCACTTAAAAAAACCCAAAAAAACCCATAAAAAAACCCAGAGCATCATATTTGTCCAGTTTTTAATAGAAAATTAAAAAAATGAACAAAAACACTACAAGGCACTTAAAACAAACTTTAAATTAGGACTTAAGGATGTGATTGTGCAGTAAATTTCCAAGAATAAACTGAAAACGCAGTGGATATTGTACAGTGCACAAAAATCAAGTAATGCCACTTTGTGTATACTACGCTAAAACTCATTTATGCAAGAAGGCCTTATAGGTAAACTGGTGAAAGTACTACTCTATCTGTCACAATCAATGTGTAAGGCCTCGCGTCGGGCTGCTTTGCGTCTTGACAGAACGTGTTGTTTTGGTTGTAGAATTCTGGTGCGATGCGTTATTGTCGGTTATGACCTGAAGTAACCTCTGATTACGAAATCTGTATTATGTAACGTGTTTTCTACAACCTTCGGCCCTACGGGACATTCTAGAGACTTCTGTTGTTTACTTTACATTTCAATGCTACGTGACCGACGATGCGTTCGTGTGATGCAGCACTGCGTAGCCTTCTCGAAGTTACTAGACCGTACAAACCTTAGTGTAATTTGCGTAATGGATTATTATGATGATTATTATTATGAGTTGATTGTGAGAGTTGTGCTATGAGTTGTGGATTGGTAGTTGATGCAGAAATTATTGGTGATTGAGACTTGAAATAATTGAATACAAGTAGATGAGAATTGGTGCTGATATAAATTGTGTTCGAATTTAGAGTTATTTGAGAAGCCGTTCGTTAAAGTTCTTCAAGAAGTCAGATTATCATTTCACTAGTAGAATTATTCGACATTTAATTGACTGCTTTTCGGTTTGACCCATTAAACTACGTCATTGAACCTTTCCAAGTCTTTTTCCTGGTAAGAGATAGAAAGAAATCGTGACATTCTGGGGGCTCGTCCGGGATAAACCGAAAAAAATTGACCGAAAAACCGAAGAATACCGAAGATTTATTGAAAGAATAATAAATTAATGTCAAGATGGCGGATACTGTCAAACATGAGATGATTGAAGACTTAGGGAGCATGGCTGAACGAATGGGGCTGACTGGTAATGAGAAGTCTCAGTTTGTGATGGAAGAGTATCACAAGATAATGGACCAAAAAGCTCAGCGAGAAGCTGACGAAAGAGAAGATAGAAGAGCTGCTCGTGAAATAAGGAAAGCAGAACTTGAAGCTGAGGAAAAGCGAGCACAACTTGAAGCTGAAGAAAAGCGAGCACAACTTGAAGCTGAAGAAAAGCTAGCACAACTTGAAGCTGAAGAGAAGCGAGCACAACTTGAAGCTGAAGCTGAGGAGAAGCGGGCACAGCGCGAAGCAGAAGCCGAAGAGAATCGGGCGCGAAGCAGAAGCCGAAGAGAATCGGGCGCAACGCGAAGCAGAAGCTGAAGAAAGAAGAGCGCAATATGAATTGGAAAAGTTAAGGCTTGATTTAGAAAAACAAAAACTGGACATTGGTGAGCGATCTAATTCTACTAATGATAGTGCTCGAGATGTTATTGTGGCGCAAGTTAGACGTCCAGATTTGCCATCATTTGTTGAAGAAAAAGATAAGTTGGATAGTTACTTGTTAAGATTTGAAAGATATGCTACAATAGCCAAATTGGAGAAGTCGACGTGGGCTACCCAGCTAAGCATGTTATTATCGGGACAAGCTCTTGATGTATATTCAAGACTTTCGCAAGAAGAGGCCATGAACTACGACAGATTGAAGTTAGCTCTGTTAAAGCGATACAATTTCACCGAGCATGGATACCGTCAAAGATTCCGTGAGGCAAAGCCTGAATGACACGAAAGCCCAGGTCAATTTATTGAACGTTTAAGAAACCTTTTATTAAAATGGTTTGAACTTTCGGGGGCCGATCAATCATTGGACGGATTGGCAAACCTTATAGTTAAGGAACAATTCACAGATTCATGTTCAAAAGATCTGTCTGTTTATCTAATGGAGAGAAGTCCAAAGACTCTAGAAGACATAGCCAGTGTGGCGGAACAGTATTTAGTTGCTCATGATGAGAAGTTGTCGACTGAAGAAACGTTGTCATGCGATAATGACGAAGAGCAAACAAATAATTTTAAAGGAGGTGCGGTTCCAAGAGAAGTACGTTGTTTTAATTGTAATGGCTTAGGTCATAAGGCTGTTAACTGCCGGAAGAAGACTAACAGAAATCATCAGGAATCGAGGAAGTGGTGCAATCGTTGCAATAGGCAAGGACACGAAGCGAAGGAATGCAAGGACAAGTCGTTTTCCCGATCCAATCAGTCTGGAAAAGATAAAGACACAGACGTTTATCGATGCGGTTGTGCATTAATGATTCCTGAACCCACGCTTGAAGAGGAGAAACCGGATGAAGATGTTTGCGGAAAAATAATACCTGAAGATTACCTGCCAGTAGTAGATGGAAAAGTTGGAAACAAAAAGGTAAAAGTTTTACGTGATTCTGGTTCTACGGGTATAACGGTGAGGAGAGATTTGGTTAAAGACAATCAGTTAACGGGAAAAACTGGAATTGTGATGTCGATAAATAACACTTCAATCCAAGGACCGTTAGCGAAGATATATATCGAAACTCCGTATTGTAGTGGGACTGTGAAAGCGTTATGTTTACAAAACTCTTTAGTTGATCTTGTAATCGGAAATGTTATTGGGAGAAATTCTGAAGTTACTTGTTATTCTTGTGGCAAGAATGGTCACTTTGCTCGAGATTGTTCTGCAGATAATCAGCAACGATCTCACGATGACGGATATTACGAGCGCGAAGAACCGAGGAGAAGAGGCAGGTGACGACCATTTGGAGTTTGCTATAGATGCGGTAGACGCGGAGACTTCGCCAGGGAGTGCGTTGCTGACGGCGGACATTCGGAAAACAGACGTTGCCGTGACAACCACTGCTACCGATGTGGAGAGATTGGACACATAGCCAGGAGCTGCCCTTTTGATGAAAAGGCTTGCTACAACTGTCATAAAGAAGGTCATCTCGCCAAGGACTGTCCGGAGAGGAGGTGTTTCCGATGTAGGAAGATGGGTCATCTTGCTCGCCGATGCATTGAAGACATTGAGGTCGATGGAAACTTTCGCAGTAAACGTGACTATTGTTTTGAGAAAAGCTATCGTTGGTAGATCATACAACGATGGACTTATGAGAATTGATTTATTGAGTAATTAATTGTTTTTGTAGTGTGTTTTGTATTGATTGTGTTGTTATATTGTTTGCAACAATCAATGTGTAAGGCCTCGCGTCGGGCTGCTTTGCGTCTTGACAGAACGTGTTGTTTTGGTTGTAGAATTCTGGTGCGGTGCGTTATTATCGGTTATGACCTGAAGTAACCTCTGATTACGAAATCTGTATTATGTAACGTGTTTTCTACAACCTTCGGCCCTACGGGACATTCTAGAGACTTCTGTTGTTTACTTTACATTTCAATGCTACGTGACCGACGATGCGTTCGTGTGATGCAGCACTGCGTAGCCTTCTCGAAGTTACTAGACCGTACAAACCTTAGTGTAATTTGCGTAATGGATTATTATGATGATTATTATTATGAGTTGATTGTGAGAGTTGTGCTATGAGTTGTGGATTGGTAGTTGATGCAGAAATTATTGGTGATTGAGACTTGAAGTAATTGAATACAAGTAGATGAGAATTGGTGCTGATATAAATTGTGTTCGAATTTAGAGTTATTTGAGAAGCCGTTCGTTAAAGTTCTTCAAGAAGTCAGATTATCATTTCACTAGTAGAATTATTCGACATTTAATTGACTGCTTTTCGGTTTGACCCATTAAACTACGTCATTGAACCTTTCCAAGTCTTTTTCCTGGTAAGAGATAGAAAGAAATCGTGACACTATCATATATTGTAGTACTCTGTATATATGATGTGAAATGCAATTTAGGAGGTTATTTACCAATTACAGATTCTGGATCCTAACGCATGGCTGTTTCAGAGCATTTGCCTAAATGGCCATTGGCCACGCAATTGCTCATCCATTAGTCATTACTATATAAAATATATATATAAATGATAAAAAATATTTAAATATAATGGCATAAATGCTCCTTGCCTTCAAATCTAAAGCAAATGATGCAATAATGTGATTTCTATTTTCTACCACGGTAGCATCAACTTGGTATAGAAATCATTGGATGATGCAACATCCAACTTGATCTTGAAATTAATGGATGATGCAACATTCAAGCAACAACAGCCCTAGTGCATTATTTTATTGAGTTATGCAAGCATGTACTGTGAGTGAAAGGCACTTCATTCGTAAAAAGTAGTTTTGAGGTGAAATAAGCATGAATCTTCCTTTTTTTGCATCTTTTTTAAAAAAACCAATAAAACCCAAAAAAACCCGGGTTTTTCTCAACCCTGACTGGCAGTCAATGTTATGGACCCATTCCCACTTCCCAGTATGTGGCAAAAGAGTAGTGATTAATGCTATTCACTTCAGTGTAATAAATGCTAGGATTGGGTGCCCAAAACTAAAGAGATGCTAAGGCATTCGTAGAAGATTAATGAGTGGATGCGTTTTGAGTGTAAAAGACGGGAAGATATTGTAATTGGTGAAATGTTCGAGGAGCGTGTGAAACTGGGATGTGATGAGATACAAGTTGTTTTGGAATTTTGCTATCTTGGAGAATGGAGATATGTTAGAGATTGATAATTACACCAGTAGAGTAGTGACGGCAAGGATACGTGCGGGTTGAATAAGGTTCAAAGAATTGTCAGGCACACTTTGTGGCAGAATGCTTTCTTGCAGATTAAAAGGAAGGTCTTACAAAGCGTGTGTAAGAAGCGTGATATGTTATGGAAGTGAATGCTGGACGATGAAAAAGATGCATATTAGGCGAATGTAAATGACTGAAATGAGGATGGTTCGTATGATGTGTGGCAAGACACATATTGACAAAATTTTAAAATGATGTCTTGATAGAGTAGACTGATGTTGAGGATGTAGAAAAGTACTTGCGTGGTCATCGTCTAAGATGGATTGCACATTTTGAACGAATGGATGTGAACAATTTGACATAGCGAGTTTGAAACAAGGTGGTGACTGGGGAAAATGAGAAAAGGAAGACCAAAGAAAAACATGGGAAGACACTGTAAAGGATGATCTGACTACAAAGAAATTTGAAAATGGAAGATGCCAATGACAGAGAAATGGAGGAGTCACTGCAAACAACTGGTCAACCCTGATGTTTGAGGATGAAGATTAAGCTTCGTTGAAGCAAAATGGAGAGAGATGGTACCTAGAAAGTCTTATATTACTTAGGTTAACGGCACAAAGTTTGGAAATCATTGCTTCAACCAAGTATTTTGTGAATGTGATGTAACAAAGCCTCTATACTTGGGTTGTTACAAGATCATTGTTTTGTAACAGTTGCCCATATGCAGTCCATAAGTATTAACTGTATTAGCAAACATGTGTTAGTTTGTATTTTAAGTTATGCAGTAAATCCATAAAAGGAAAGGTGTTGTGTGGTGTTTCTTAGCGAGTGTTATGTCTTTTTCTCTTGTGTAATCGTATGTATGGAAAACTTTCGAGTTCAGTTTGGAAAATGGCCTGATACATTTTTATTATGTAATCGACTTGATGCAACAAAGACAAGTGAGTAAAACTTGGAGAATTCCAGATATATTATATATATATCACCGTACTGAAAAAAATTGAATGCAGTAATATTGACAACCTTTTAAAGTACATGTAGTTCAAACAGAAATAGAAAATGTTGGGTGGAAATTCAATGTTCATGACAAAGTCCAAATTGAAATTCTTCTGTTGCAGATCGCGATTTCGGGTATTGATGAACCCTCTTCACTCTTCAGTATATACAATTTATTAGCTCATAGTATCAGTAAAATTTACAGCACTTCACTTTAGAAAATGACTAAAAATGTTATGTGGTTGCTAAGGAACAAATTAGTTTGCGAAATTAGTCTGCAAGCAGTAATAATGTCGAAATTCTCTTTTTTCATATACCGGTACATTACTATTCTCATAATGTATTGCAATTAAAGGAAAAGGAAATTCCATCTATAACACATGTATTGCCTTAGCTTAGAAGGTAGATGGAATCTGGTATATGATATATCCAATGAACGTGTGGCGGTGTGAAACGCACTAAAAACAGGACATTTTTTTCTTTGCATTGCTCAAACAAATAGGCCAAGTTGCTTTGTAATAATTCATCTTCACTAGGCTACACCTTAACCTAGGCTACACATAAGTTGCACGCTTTGCCCCAGACAAGATGTAGACCTAGTTTCTCATTTTGGTTAGCTTTGAATTCAACAAGCAACGCGTTGACTTTTGAGTTAATTCTACCTCGGCCAATCAATTTGTCGATTATTGAATCCGTTGGAAAGCACTAGATGACATCAAGTGAGTGGTTTACATGTGTTCACCTCAATAAAACCAACTTTTCTATGAGCTTAGTCGAATATTAATACTGATCAGTAACCCATATTTTGCATGTTCAGAGCACAGCCAACGATTGGCGGCGTTTGGTGTGAGCTTGAGCAACAGACTGAGCAATGCTATCTTCGCCTACCCGTTTGTGGTGCTGCGACGGCAATGCCAGGTTAGTGATGCGCCTTGTGGTTTTCTGTGTCAACTCAACTACAAAAACTGCTGCCTTCGCATACTTAATGTGAAATTTAGAAAGCTTTGTCTTGATTATTAACAATTACCTTACTAAATATAAAATTATTTGACCCGAATCGGCGCACGTCCAGGAAAAGGGCAAAACACATCTGTGATGTCATGAGATGCAACAATACTATTTTTGAAAATGCCGACGAATGTTTTGTTTGGAAGGTGCCATTCTTATTTTTGTATTTTGTTTTCTCGTCCCAAATGAAAAGTTTATGCCAACAGTTAATATTGCACTGGAATATAATTTGACATGGGACACGCCTTTGTAAATTGGCCAAGCGCGAACTTGAAGGCTTCTTCAACATTGAATGTAAGGAGTAATGCTTCCTGTAGTTTGAACGGTGATTTTCCCTAGGTCAACAACATCGGGAAGCGGTACCATCTCACCCCGTTCAGCCTGGTTGGTGTCACTTTGAACTTGCAGCGCGCTCAGGTGGGTTTTGTGCGAGTGAATTCAGACAGCTTCATGGCATTTAGTTTCGGAACCGCCTGCAATTATCCGATCCATGTTACGCAGCTGTGCCAATAAATTGGTTGTAGGCCTACGTTTGAAATGCGATTATTTTCTTCGTGTTTAGATTCTTGTTATATAAAGTGTGACATTCGACAAACCTTCGATTGCTTTAGAATTTTCCGTAAAGTAAACAGTTTAGCGCCACTCGCAGTTTTATACAGTTTCAACTTCATTGTCACCTTGCCCGTTGTGAAAAGAGGCGCAAGAAACAATTGATCAGAGTTACGTAACTTGACGTTTGTTTGCAGGGACTTGCCTGTCTGTGGAAGGGGATTGGGAGCAGCTTCATGGTGAGCGGACTCACCCTCTGCGCTGAAACTGCCATCAGCGAGGCATCGCATGGTGCGCTTCCGCACGACGTCGCCATACATCCGTCGGTACAGTCGTTGACCAACCACATCGTGCTCAAGGCGATATCAGCCGCCATTGTTGCACCTTTTTATGCAGCGCACCTGGTGGAGAGTGTGCAGGTTCGCAATCGTGTAGTTTATGTTGCAGCAAGTACACGTTTAGTGTGCTATGCGGCTGTATCCCTTTAATAAATAAATTTAGTGGAAATTCGAAAAGAACTTATTGAATAATGTAGAAGTCTTTTGAAATAAGAGATTAACAAGTAAACTTCGGGTAACAAAAGCTTCTTCACCATGACTTCAAGATGGAAGCGGTAAGAAACGTGTTCGGAAACTTGTTAATCTCAATGATGCGTTTATGTTAACGTCTTCTACTTGAAAGCAACTTCATTTGCAGAGCGACATGGTCAGTGAGACTCCTGGTCTGTTTTCTTGTCTCATTGATGGCGTCAGGAGGTTGTTGGGAAAGAGTCAGAGTCCTCGGATGCTCCCGTGGCGCGCAATCATTGTCCCACATTTGTCGCATGTGCTCACCAGGTGAACACCTTGCCGATGACATGCAATAACTGTTAATAGATAATTTCAGAAAATTTTTAAATTTGTTTTAATCAACAAGTTATCTCGTGTGACCGCGAAGTGGTAGCGGAACTTAGTTCTCCATACAGTTCATGATGTCATTGTGATCATAATAATTATGGGATGCATTGCTATGGATGGATTGCGATATTAAAATCGTCATCTTGTCCCAGGTACATCCTGGTCACCATCGTGCAAAGAGCGGTTCTTCATTTCATGCACTGGTACGCGCGCTGTATCCAAGACCATGAGAGGAACACGGAGAGATCGGGCGCTCTCCCTCCATCCGTGTGGTCCACTGATGGGACGCAAGTGAAAACGTTTCTCACTGTGAGTGGTCGCTTTGTTGCGGTAACGTGGCTATTCTTTACAACAAAGAAAGTTTATGGAGCTTTGCGGCTTTGTTTATCTAACGCTGTTAAAAGAAATGTTCGGCTTGTTTTCCGGGAGATTGACCTACTTTTTGAATAGATTTTACTCTAGTCACCAGCAGAATTGGATCAATTACAAAGTTTTTGTTCAATTACATCATGATTACAATTGCACCGTCAAAGTTTTATTACATTGCAATTAGGCCTACAAGCCCCACACTGCTCTGAAATTTTCAACTTACAATTACTTCCAAATGTAATAAATTATAATATGTTTTACTTAAAGAAATTAAATGTTTCAATGTTTATGGATGATTTTTACAGTTTGATTTTATATATTTGCATACCCGTATAAACCCGTAGAATTGCATTTGATAAAGATTAGGTTGCAATGCAGAAGTCCCTTTTGAATCCCAACTGAGCGGTTCAACAAAAGTACAGATATCATGCGTGCAACTTACAAAATATAATTTTGATTTGGACCAATTTTTTTTTTAAATTACAATTACACAACAACAACAAAGTATCAATTACATGAAAATGTGTAGTTGAATGCATTTAATTACAATTTTAATTGATCCAACTCTTTTCACCATAGGCATATCATTAACGCAAACCCGGTAAATGAAACCGCAACTGAGGTATTGTTTGTAGCAGAGCTGTGGAATCGGAGAGATTTTGGCGTATCAGGGGCCAGAGTTCAAAAAAGCCGACCCCAACCCCAGCTTGATACAAAACTATAAACAAAAAAATCTTGTTGCAACCTTTTTTCAAAATATTGTTTCTTGTTTTCCATATTGTGCTCAAAAGCTTTACCAGAAAATAGAGATTGTTTGTTTTTGTTCGTTTAAATTTCGATCACTAGGCTACTTCACAATCAGAATCAAGGTTGCCAGATGTTTTTTTTTTAATTTCCAGCCCAATTGCTACTGAAAAGTAGCCCAATCATCACAAGTGATAATGCAAGCCCAAAATATGACAAATTTGTGCAAAATACAGTATAGTCAAAGTTGAAAAATTTTGGTAAAAATGAAACAAAACCAAACGAAAAAACACTATGACTTCCAAATTTTCCTGCGACTGCTAAAATTTTCCCACGACTCCAAAACAAAACTAACCAATTCCTGGGGGAAAACCGCGGAACTGGCAACTCTGATCAGAATACACAATACACATCGACTACTTCAAATTTTGATGTACACAATATTGGAGCATAATAACACTTGGAGACTTGTAATACTTCAAGTGGGCACCTGGTTTCATTAAGCCAGAACTGAATTTAAGTGTGCAAACGTGGAGAGGAAGACTTCGTTCTCGACAGACAGACAGCCCACACCCTCGACAGGAGGATTAATTCATGGCCTGTATAATCAAAATTGGTTGATGATGATGATGATGATAAAACGCACTTTTTCACTTATTGTGAGGAAATAGATATAAAATGCTTGCAACGGTTTAAAAAAAGGTTTTGTTTGTTTGTAGCATGTGGGCAGGGGCGTAGCCAGCACAAAAGTTTCTGGAGGAGAATCTTTGCAATTGTGAGTGAGTCCAGCAACGAGGCACTAAAGACAAAGCACCTAAAAGGGGGTCTGGGGGAACTCCCAAAAAAATATGAAAAAATACCTTAAAATCAGCGTTTTGGGAGTACTTTCAGTCTAAAACTCTAAATCAATAGCAAAACTTTGTCAAATGATACTGTAACAGAGTGTGAAATTTTGATGAAAAATATTTAGGTGGGCAAATTTCCCTTTCCCTCCCTAACTACGCCCCTGCATGTGGGTTGATTGGTTTACGAATTAATCAAGTAAGGATAGACGCTAAAAAGTAAAGAAAGTGCACAACAGACACCGGTGACAAAACTGTGGTTCAGCATACCACGGTAAATATTTCAAACAAATGCAAACCTGCTCAATTTAGATATAAATTGAGTTTTATAATGTGATAAATGAGACCAAAACTCTTACTCCCAACACCACAACAACTTTAACGCACTACGTTTCATAAAACTACTACTTACTTTTTTTACTATTCCAAATATTAAAAAAGAAATGGCACCACTGAAGTTAGTTGACCATTTATAAATCGAGGAGTCGGAGTCATAGATCTGCAGTCAATTCGAGTTGCTAGATGCCATTGTATGGAAGAGTTGCTGGTTAGGTTGTCACATTGTGTACTCGAATAACCAACCGCCCATTGCAGAACCACTACCCCGAACTTATATCCGGCTTCCTTGCGGATGTAATATGTGACGTCGTCCTCTACCCGGTGGAGACAATCATGCACCGGATTACCATACAGGTACAAGTGTTGCCTTAAACATTCATTGAAAACAAGCTAAAATTAAAAAAGTAGTATCATGACCACCTGGAGATGCGGCCTGATTTGTCACATTTTGCAGATTTTGATTACAGCTACTGCTAGTGCTTGACTGACATTTTTTGAGATGTTTTTACTTATTGCGGTTTCCTAATGACAAAAAAACTTTTTTGTTGCCTTGGGGAAACAGTAGCAAATGAGAAAAAGTAAGTTGAAAAACGCAAAATCAGACTGTTATTGAAAATTAACACTTAACAGTCTGACTAAAATTTACAAAATCAAATTTTCTTTGTTTTTCAACATGTGAGGATGTTAAAACCTATTGTGTCATCTGGAGAAAAGAATAAAGAAAGCGTAAAAATCTAATTTTTAGAAAAATTTATTTAAACGTTCGCCCAAAGTTGGAAAAACCTGGAAATTTCTGCAAAATGTGACAAATCAGGCCATATCTTTAGGTGGCCATGGTAGTATTTACTTTTATGTTTATGTGTAATGAAGTGAACTTAACGTGCTGCATGTTGGCCGGGGTGCCCTCATGAACTGCAAGTCGAACCCAGGCGACACCTTGTGCCATGATGACATCATGCAGCCAACAATGACGTCCTGATGTTTTGTTGCAAATTGAAACACGTCATTCCCCACATGAAGCGAGGCATGGAGGTTTCACCGAATGACAAGCCAATAACTCGTTGTAAACTCTTGATACTTTGTCTGCAAAACAATAGTTGGCTATCGGCTTCATAAACAGATTTCGCAAATAACCCAGTTATTTGATTTCTTCTCAAGCCTCTAAGCTCCCGCGGCCATGCCCGCCGAAACTACAGCGCTGGTAGCCTGGTAGGCCATGTTTGGTCGCCGGCTTCCACAAGCCAACATTTCTCCACACTTGTTTCTTCGTCGAACTTTTTTCTCTTCACTCGCATTCGCAACCTTTTCATAAACAAATCAAAGTCTTTTACTCGCCTACGAGAAATATTGCTGAAAAAAGTTTCGCTAAAACGCTAAGCGTCTACCTATAAAAACTGTAAGGTTGTCTCCACACCTACTTGGAAAGCAGTGCATATAAATACAACTGCAAATATGTTTTAAGGCCTTATTTGTGTCGTTACCTGAATGAACGCAAAAGCACGATATTAATTAACAGATATTTAAAAACACGATTTTTAGCTGATTTTTTGTTTTAGCTGCCGAGCGCCAGAATTTAGCCGCCGAGAAAGAGTTCTGGTAGGCCATGCTTGGTCGCCGGAAAAATAAAGGAGCTTAGAAGCCTGTCTTCTCTCATAATAAAAATACTAGGCGAAAGAAAAATATTTAGTCGTTAGCACGAATTTTGGTTGAGACACAGCTGTTTTACGCGTGAATTTACAAGCTTCAAAATTTTTCTGGACATCGTTTTTTAACCAAGATGGTGTAAAATTTAACGTGAGGCCTGACAGTAATATTCCAATGAATTCAGCAAAAACGTTTTGTAACTAAACTACTTTGTCGATTCCACCTTCTGGTCCACAGCAAGGATAGGTTTTGTGATAAGGAGGCCCCGGGAAGTTTATCACATTATTTTCTAAGTACTCTAGAGCTTCGTTGGATGTCCTGACTTTACAAACGAAGAAACCGCGAGATCAAACAGCGCTAGTTCGACTCTCGCGGTGTGTGCTTGAGCAACGCACTTCAATGACAGCTCTCCATTCACCGTAGCATGATGGAATGGTTCACAGACAACAATCGGAAGCTTCACTCCGTCAATGTCTGTGGCGTACCTACGTCAGTGGATTAAGCTCTCGAAGAAGTTTCTCAGACCGAGGATAAATATTCAATTAATCAATTTTGAAAACTGTTCCCTTTAGTATTCATTATGTAATGACTTGATGTACTTCTTACCGTCGATGCCTTGCAGGGGACGCGAACCATCATCGATAACACAGACACCGGGATTGGCTTCCTTCCTGTTGCCTCAAAGTACGACGGCTTTGTAGAATGCCTCACTGCTGTCATAGAAACAGAGGGTTACAGCGGCCTCTACCGGGGCTTTGGAGCCCTCATCTTGCAGTATGGACTGAAGTATTCAATAATTCGATTTACAAAATTTATCTTGAGAGTTTCGTCTCCCGCCTTGTAGTTTCCGTTGTCTCGACGTGTTTGACGTTTTTCCTTCTGAGAATGTTTATTGTTTATACCTAATTCTATTTTTCACATCATTCAATGACTTGCTGGTGTGTTATATTTTTAGAGTGTTGCCATGTTTTGTCGTTTGACTCTGATAACCATTGCCGCGGTATCCCAACAGGTGACAGTACAGTTGTTGTTCAATCATGTGATCACTCCTTGGTTGGTCTTCCGACTTGGTGCAATAAACATAAGAGCCGATCGATTTTGGTTTAGCCTCCCGAGTGTCGCACTATCACTTTCTGCCATTTTTTCAACGCCTGCTAGCCAAAGTTAACCCAATGCATGGCAAGTATTGCGTTTGCCAATCCTAACTTATTGTGGGCTTCAGCTTCCCTGTACGTTAATTCCAGGGTTATGTGTTATGTAATGTTGAGTGGGGTAAAAACTGGCTTATGACGTAACTATGCATTGTATCGCATTAGCCACACGTCAGATAATGTCAATTAACCGCAACAAGTTTGAGTCGAATGGATTTTATTTCTTGATTAAAACTCTTTTATTTGATTTAATCAAACTTTGACTTAGCTGCCTGCACGTGGCAAGTGGTTTGTCCGGCAGTGGAAAGTTTTGTTATAGAAGTTCACTTGTGCGTGATGACAAATGCAATAAGCAAGCTGGATTCATTTTCATGTTGAACGGCTGCAGTAGGTCAGTTCAGTTTTTATTTCTGACCATCACAGCAAAAACAATACACGGCAACGTAGCAAAGGTCGAGAAAAAGGTAAAAGCGGCAAACGCGAACGTTAAAACGTGCTTGAGACCGAAATAAGTTATAAAGTTGAAAGAAAAATGGCACGGTCGCAAGACGTTCAGAAAAATTTGAGATAGAAAGGGAAATAAAAAACAAACAAAAATAAAAACAACATATATTCACTTTGTTCAGGCAATGGCTTTATTAGCCCATCTTGCTTTAGCTGATATTTTCAAAACTTGTATAAATACTAGACTTGCCATGAAGATCGGCCATGGCTCGTTATTAAGAGTGCTGATGGTTGTGAACATAGCCGTAGGAGATGGGGGTTGTTCGCCCGCTGAAAATAATGTCGCAAATTTGGGCAAAAATGTCCTGTTATTTGGGCAAATCAATCTTACCATGATGTTTCGACGTCTCACCAGTTTACAAACTTTACATAATTGTTATAATTTATGAACACATTGATATTTTCCAATGAATATAAAATGTATTATCGATTTTGGAAACTATTGCATGAGATATTCCAATCTGGGCAGAAGGATCGGTTTCGATTCCACAACTGCAAAGAGCACTGATAAATTTATTGCTGATATTCACTAACATGTAGGCTGCATTTCTTCACAGGTAAGAATTAAAAGCCTGCCAGGTGCTGGTAACTTCATGATGTTTTTTTTTTTTTTTTAATATAGATTGATTGAATCTTTATCCTCGGACTGGAAAAGCTACTTGCAGAGCTTAATCCAGGCAGTTTCGCATACTTGTAGAGGCTTTTGGCTCACCTACCCGGCACCGAAATTAACAGAGTGGCGTTTGCGATTGTTGAAGTGTTGTTGCCGGAAATTATTCCATTTTGTATAAAAAATATTAACATTTTTCTTTGAATGTAAAATGTAGCATCGACAATTTTGAAATTGGTATTAAAATTTGAGCAGAATGTTAAGTTTCGATTCAGTGTCAGGGATATCTAAAGAAGGGGATACGAAGGCTCAGAGCGATTGCCTTATTCTCATGACACTAGAAGGGCGGTAGTTGGTACCTCGTTAAACATGCGGTTTGCCTGACATGATACAAGATTATAGTGCTACTAAAGCAGCTGTTTGCACAACTACAGTGTACAGAAAAGGACAAAGCGCTTGCCTACTTCTACAACTGCCTCAATATTGCGGGTATCAATAGCATGGTGGTCTTCCGAGCTAAATTTCCAGGAAGGGAAAAAGAAGCAGGTCATCTACGCCGAATATTTCTGGAAAACTTAGGTATGAGTTTGCTTCATCCATGGCTACAACGTCGAGTGCAAGTAAAACAGCTTCCAAGAGCTGCTAAACTATCGCTGCAAAAATGTGGATACAAAAGTGACATGGACTCTTCTAAATCATCAGCTGCAAATGAGGGTGGAAAGCGTAAAAGACGGCGGTGCCACATCTGTCCATTTTCTCTGGATCGTAAAACACCTCATGTGTGCGAGGAATGATATGAGCCGTGTTGTATCGATCACCAACAATGATTCTTCAACAATTGTGCAGCATGATTCTTGTGCTTAGCGTCATCATGGCTACCACATTAGAGCACCTAGTAAACTGAAAATTATTGCTTTTCTTTCCGTTTTTGTTGAGTTTTGAAGTTACACATTATTTCAATTCTTTTCTGTTGTTAGCGGTTTGCAGTGTTGATCATAAATTCGGTTACTTTTGTACAAAAAAAAAATGTTACATTTGCAATTATTGCAAATTTTGTTAGTTCTTTTCGAAGTATTATGCTTTGGAGTGTATAATAGTGAACTTGCAACACGGTGATTTGTTTCATAACCATATTTAAGAAAGATGTACAAATTGAAAGATAAAGCAATGCCCTTTAACAGGCTGGGTCATTTGAGACTCAGATAGGTAATAACGATCCGACGCCGACACCATCCCATCACGTAATGGAGTGGAAGGTCTGCTAGTCTTGGATGATGACACCAAAGACTGGCTGCTCTCTAGTAGCCTTCCAGTGTAGTCCGGGAACATCGTGAATCTGAGGTGGTAAAAGGATAGACCCTCGGCCCCAGAGGCTCACACGACGACGACGAGTCTTGTTCTGCTGTTGTAGCCTAGGCCTACGTTTTGTTGCGTGTATTTTCGTGCACTGCCAGGTTGATCGCTGTAGAGTTATGAGACTGCACTACCACAGAGATTGTAAGTAAGTTTGCATTTTTGAAAATATATAGGCTACGGTACGCAAAGACAAAATTTGAGCAAATTTCGTTCCCCTTCCCAAAATGTTTTACTCTCCTACGGCTATGGTTGTAAGGGTAACACATCTTGATGCGTTTAGCTCATTGCAAAAAAGACCAAGACAGTCGAAGAAAACCCCACAAAGCCATTTCATAGCACCAGGCCTTGCACGATTTACAAAATAGTTAGGCGTAGGCTACTACTTGACGATACGAAACAACGACAGAAACAAGCAAAAACAACATCATCTTGCGGAAATCCAATTATAGTGGCGTATTCTGGTGGGTTGAGCAAGGGAAGCAATAAAATTCGCGGGGAGTAAGAGCGTACCGAAGGCACTCGTATTCTAGGGGTGTCCGAGGGTATGCCTCTCCCCTGGAAATTTTTTGCAAAATTACACTGAAGTAATGGATTATAGTGCTTTCTGTAAACACTTTTAGGGTAATATTTGTATAAAATTTATTTGCAGATAAAACATTTATTAACTTATTAAAAGTTGCTCTTACACACGAACGGGCAAAACTGTGGTTAAAATTAGCGAACACCAAAAATTCAGCTTAACTGCTCAGTTACAGCTACCTACTGCTGTAGTATCCAGGATAACAGTGTAAATCTAACATTAGGCTCAAGCTTTTCCTTACGGGGCAGATATAACCCTAACGCCTTAGATTTTCTCATTACGCACCGGTACAATGCCCAATGTAGCAAGCAATTCTGAAATTGCTTTCACAGAGTAGTTAAAAGAAACGTAAATCGCGTAAACTTTGCGCTGCTTTTTTCCTTTGTTTCTCACTTGTTTCTTCATATAGCAAAAACGAGAGCAATGGATGCTGTACGGAATCTCTGCTTCCGTAAGCTTCCAACTTTTTTTAATTTAAAACCTAGCTGAAATCATACGGGCCATGAGTTAGAAACTGTTCCAATTCGTATAGCCTACAGGTAAAGAAATTACGAAATCGTTTTACTGAAAAATATTATCGTCTCTTTTTTCAATTTTGATAGGGAAAGCAATGCTGGCTTTGCTTCCATTGAGGATACGCCCCTGAATTCTACCCAGGAAAATGTCTTACAGATGTCAAGCGTACTTTGGGATTAAATTACGTTGATAGAGAAATAATTTTAAAGACCCCAACGAGCAAAACTTGTCACTTCCACACCGACCCAACGTCTGCAAACGTTGAATATAGGCCTACCATCTGGTTTTCGAAAGACAGTGCCTATGCTATCCTTACTGATTCTTGACAACTACTAACTAACTACTTATTAACCCTTTGAGGAGTGAGGACCAATGGCTGGCTACACGGGTGTGCCATGAACTTAATTCCGTTCTGCGAGTTTTATCATCAATTCATTCAAAACATTAATTGTTAGTAGAGATCAAATAAGACTTTGCACTATAGGTGCCGACACTGACAATGGTCAGCTACTGGTTGATAGGCTATTGCTAAATTGCAACCTGAAAAAAATGTTAGAAGGAAATTTGCGTCATGGAGAAGCAGAGGGAAGAAGAATTTGTAGACGCTTTGACATTGATGAAATACAGTCAATCCAAGGATTAAGAGACTTTAGTGAAAAAGTTGAAATTGTGCCCAATGATTTGAAGCCTCTCTTGACAGCTATTTCAACTTTCCTTGTTCTAGCCTATAGCAGAATGTGAACGTGGTTTCAGTTTATTGAACAATATTATCACAGGTTCAAGAGCTTCTTTGCTTCTTGATAATGTGGGCTGTTCGATGTTTACTAACTTAATTGCAATGGACCACCTGTGGCTCAATTTACTGCTAAAAAATGTGCAAGATCCTATAGTTGCCAAATGCCAAACCATCGATCAGCTATAAGGATACTAAATCCCAAATTTGTAAAGAGAATAAAGATGTAGATTCCTCTCGGCAGGCTGTTTAGAATGTAGGCTATTCATAAAAAATTAAACAATTTTGTACCTCTCGGCCAATTTTGATGTTGATAATTCATGTTATGGTAGAATAAAGATTTAGTATTTTGCAAGTTGTGTATTATTTATCATTTTATCAAATATGACAGTATACCCTGATTTGCTTTTTGTACGAATACAGCACTGCTCTTACCTCTTACACACGAACGTGAAAAAAATGCGGCTAAAATTAGAGAACACCAAAACTCAGCTACAGCTCCCTACTGCTGTAGTTGCTTAAGCCAAAATTCATTTCAATCAAGTCTCAGTGCCGGTGTAACGGTCCAGGAGTTACTGCGGTCTGAAAGTTATCGTAACTTCTGGACCGCGTATACGCGGTCTGAAAGTTACTGCCAGTCGAGAAGTTATTAAAACAGGGCTGTCAGATTTGACGCTTGCAGCAGATTTGTATAGCCTAAATGATTTCAACATTGGAAACATGTTGAACTTGAAGACTTATCCACCATTGCATCTTAACAACATGGTTTACAGCAGAAACGTAATTGGGAATGAAGCGAAAATAAGATGAAAGTTAAAAGATGAGTTTTGTACCAGAAATTGTTGCTGTATTGGAATGAAATTTTAATTTGTAACCTAACAATTTTCGTACGGTAGGCTATCATTTTAACCAGATTTGTTTGTATTATACCATTTGAAGTTGTGTCCGTGCCTTACGTGCGTTGGCAAATAAATTTTCATGGGGAGGTGATTGACTAGATGACCACTTAGCCTATAGTCTTGTGCTGTCATCCTGATTGTGCTATGATGCAACCTACGATTCACAATGTAGTGTTATGAGTGTTTTATTGGCTCGTTGTAGGCTATATGGCGCTGTTGAAACAAATAATTTAATTGATCATCGCTCCAAACATTTCAAAGTTTGAATCGTGGCTATACATGAATCGGTGGCATTTAATAAGCTACAGGCCTTAATATTGGTCACAACGGTAAACCATAATCTCTTTGTCGGAAATTTGTAACATAAATTTCCCGGATCCGTTCGTCTGTATGCAATGACCGAAAGAAACACTCTTCTGAAAACGTCTATTCAAGAATTGTATTTTTGTAAAAATAGCCTCAAGGCTGTCGAAGAATGAAAGAAACACCGTATACCCACTAAAACTTGTCACTACAATACAAATTACTGAGATAAAGACGGAAATTTCGTCTAGTTGGTATAAGCACAAACAAAACCGTTTTAATATGCGACCAACTTTTTAAGCAACAATTTTAGGAATGAGAGAATAGATTGCAATATTCCAAACGCACTTAACCATCTTCTGTGACGTAATAATGATAAGCATTATGAAGCTATTCAAGCACCTGTTAAATCTGGCTTACACCATATCTCGTAATTCAAGATTTAACGATGATGTAATGCTTCACAGGTGTGACAAAGGTGATGCAATCTTTGCTTATTTCTAGCAATAGTCCATATGACGTAAGACGTCAATAAAGGTACCTGCGGGGGGGTCTGGGGGGCCTCCCCCAGAAAATTTTGAAAAATTACTTTGAATTTAGGGCATTCTGAGAGCACGTTCAACAAAAATTTAGGTATGAATATTACTGTAAAATGGTGCTGTCCGGTGGCATAGCAAAAGGATAAGATCATGCTTTCTTTGGCATTTTTCGGAAATGAAGCTATGTCTGTATGTTGAGTGTGGACAGGCGCGGATATAGGAGTTTTTTTTGGGGGGGGGGGCAGAAAATTTGAAAATGAATTAAAAAGTAAGAAAAAGATGAAACAGATTGCCTATGAACAATTAGTGGCGTAGCCAAAAATTTGGGGGGTTTTGACGGCCGACGGGCGAAGCCCGACGGCGTGTTTGGCAAAAGCGACACCCAGCGGCGGGGGGTCTGGGGGGCCTCCCCCAGAAAATTTTGAAAACTACTTTGAATTTGGTGCATTCTGAGAGCATTTTCAACAAAAATATGGGTATAAATATTCCTGTAAAATGGTGCTGTCCGGTGGCATAGCAAAAGGATAAGATCATCTTTTCTTCGGCATTTTTTCGGTAATAAAGCTAAGTCTCTATGTTTTCTTGTTGATAATTCTTGGCTGAGATGTTTGAATGTTTGGTATTGGCAAAACTCACTCTTTTAATGCAGTTTCGCTTAAAATTAGGCACACTTTGTTTTAGAGACATGGAGACTAAAAGTATCATTCTCAATCTCGTGACGTCACACGCGTGCCAAAGGGGGAGTTGTAAGTCCGCTGTGGGACTAATATCAGCTGTTTAGAAGCATATCAAACCATTCAACAATTTCTCACAAAATTTCGGGGGGAGGCCCCTCATAGATCCGCGCCTGAGTCTGGATGCAACCCATTTTGTCTCCTGAAAAAATTTTACCCGATTTCGTACCCTGAAATCGTGTAACAAACTCAAATTTTGACCTATTTCATCCCCTGAAAAGATCAAGAAAAATTTTGAAATGTTTGCGGCAACTCCGATCAGCGACTTCGGCTTTGTTGTTTTTTTCTCGATCTTTTCAGGGTACGAAATGTTCAGGGGACGAAATAGGTTGCACTCGTTGAGTATGTTTTCTTGTTGCTAATTCCTTTGTTGAATTCACTTGTTGAATTTTTCCATTGGAAATTGCGAGTCCCCAGAGTAAATTGCGGGCCCCCTAATTTGCGGGCCCTGTGCGATTGCAGATCGCACGGTTCGCACACCTCAAAGACCGGCACTGCAAGTCTAGCCTAGACCTCGCATATAGGCCTACTGTTTTATGCCAAAGTCTATCCAGTCAGGATAACAGTGTAAAGCCAACATTTGGCTCAAACTTTTTCATACCAGGCCGATATTATAACCATAACAGCCAGCGCCGTCGGCTGCGTAGTCGAGTGGTGTGAACGTCTGCGCGACGTTTGAAAGGACGTGAGTTCGACACCGCTCAAGAGCACGCTGCTGTGTCTCGGCAAAGACACTTAATGGCAATCAAATTAAGGGGAGCAGCTGACTCGAAGACTATATGTCACTTCGCTGCTTCCTGTAGTCTGTTGTATCTCATCTGCGATCGCAGTGTAGGCTAGGCTACTGTATGTTATCGCAATGGGCACAAATAAAAACACGATTATTATTAGGTTATTAGGTTTTCTCATGACATAGCCCAGTGCTTCTCAACCTTTATTTGTGGTGACCCAAATATTAAGGTTAAATTAATAACGAAGATTTGGCGACCCTATTTCTAAAACTACGCTTCACACAACGTTTTGTAAGCATGAAAAAACGAGCCACACTCATATACAACACGATTAAAATAATAACAAAATGTCGAATTTCATTAATGTGAGCCTTGACTTTGTGCTGTTTCAACAACTTTGTCAAAGTTTGGAGCTATCTTGCTCATTGCCAATCTCATGTCATTTTCAGGCTGAAGACAATTTTTCTGATTTCCTTTTGTTTTGATGTGAGTGAGCGCTGAACGCAGGTGGTAACAAATGGCCGGAGAGCTTTTACTTCGTGTGTGTCAACAACAGTCTTTTCATTCTTGACTTTTGTCCAAAATTGACCAAGGGTTTCTTTCTTAAAACAGTTCATCAATACACTGTCGCACTGAATGTCAATAAACTCCTCTTGAAACTCAAAAATGCTTTGGTAGTTTTCAGGCAGAGTATCAACATCAATAGCAAATGGATTGCGCATCCATTCCAAATCCTTTGCATTTTTAGGGATAATCAAATCAAATTCTCGTATCCAGGGCTGGATTTAGCTGATGGGGGCCCGGGGCACTTTTTTATGGGGGGCCCCCCTGCAAAAAAAAAATTTTGCGCCTACGGCGCGAAAAACACCTCCAGGTCTATAGTACCGTAGCGTTAATTCAGCACTGCACAGCATTTTGCAGAAACTTTAAAATGGTGAAAGAAAAAATAATAATAACACAAAATCACATTTTTTCCACGTAGGAGGGCCCTTCAAAAGTCGGGGGGCCCGGGGCACCTGCACTCTCTGCCCCCCCCCCCCTAAATCCGGGCCTGCTCGTATCAATGAACCTAAGTGCCTTTCTATGACAAGCTGGACATCGTCAAAGCCGTCACAATACAAAAAGTGAACATATAAACGATACAAGCTTAAGTAATTGACGATTGAATTTATCGGTAGACCCAATTTTAGCAATTACCTGTATTTGTTTGGTGTGGTTTTTGAGGCAATTAATTGTTACAATTCACTAGTCTAGTGTGTATTGTTGTGTATACTCCACCGCAAAATGCGTATGGCAAAATCGTCGGGTGAAACCTACGGCGTGGTTTGAATAATGACAATTACGAAGACTAAAGTAGTGGTAGGCAATTTTAACTTTGCTCAAGAGACATTATCTTTTATCACCACATCTTACAGTGACCCGGTCAAATGAAACGGCGACCCAGAGGTTGAGAAGCATTGACATAGCCCACTAGCACATCATTCAACAGAGCAGAGTTGCCAGACTATGAAAAGGTCTTAAAGCTAAAATAATACAAAACAAGGAAATTATTAGACAAAACAGTCAAATGGGTATATTTACCTGTTTCTATTAAAAATAATAAAATGTACATATATTTTATGACTTGTAGCGGATTTTAATAAATTGTAGCAAACGTAATTCTGAAAGTAGCCCGAAAAATAGCAAGTGTAAAAGGACTGTAGCGGATGAGTTCTAATCCGCTACATTACGAGCATTTAAACAAGTAACGAACATGTATTTAACAATGGTGAATATGGTTTCATCTGGTAATGTTACGATATTCGAGAAATAAGCAATTTAAAAGTTGCTTTCACAGATTAGTTAAAAGAAACGTAAATCGCGCAAGCTTTGAGCTGCTTTTTTCCTTTCTTTCTTCTTATAGCAAAAACGAGAGCAAGGGATGCGACCGAGGTGAAATCATACGGGGACATGAATTAGAAACGAGAGCAAGGGATGCGACCGAGGTGAAATCATACGCGGACATGAATTAGAAACTGTTCTAATTCATATTCAGGTAAAGAAATTACGAAATCGTTTTACTGAAAAATATCATCTTCTCTTTTTTCAACTTTGACAAGGGAAGCAATGCTTTCCTTGCTTCCATTAAGGATACGCCCGTGGGACGTCATAGGCCATATAGTCCTGATCCAGACTATCTGCTCTTACCTAGCTTTGAGTAGGCTATTTAACCTACAGCAACATTGTGAGCGCGGTAGAGCGGTGGGATTGGGAATGACCAGAGAACAATATCTAGACTTCTTGAATTTATTGTAGAAACAAATCTTTAACCATCACATTATAACTTAAAGGGTTGCAACTGCAAAATGTCTCGGTCTCAAAAAGAACTCAAATCAGTTCATGCCTCATAAATTAGACCAATACTGCAATTGAACTGGAATCATGGCTTGACTACGAATAGAACATGGTGGACTGATTGAACGATGTCACCACTCAACGACTGATAAAGAATAGTAGCCTACTGAATGACTGGAAAAAAAATCATACTAATGAAATTTCAACGCTAGAATAGGAATGCCCTGAGCGACGCTTGCAATCACGATATACAAAAGCACTGTGGCATGCAACATAGTGTAAGCTACAACGCTAAGAAGACGTAAAACTACGTGTCGTTGATGTTAAACCGCCAGTAGCAAGAATGCGCTCAACTCATAGGTGGAATTCCAAGTTCCTAAAAAAGCACACAAATACATGAAGAATTGCACAAACACTTAATTCCTAGCGTTTCAAATTTCTTATAAGCGACACAATGTCCTACAGAAGAACTGCAGGGGATGAAAGGCCTCCAGGTTTCACAACAGTAATAAGACGTGAAAACACATAGGCTAAGAAAAACGGCAGGACGCTACACGACCATGCCAAATTTCTTTCAACTTAATAACTTATTTCAGTCATAAGCACTTTTTAACGTTCGCGTTTTGTCGCTTCTACCATTTTCTCGACCTTTGCTATGTTGACGTGCACAGGGCCGGATTAAGGGTTTATGGGGCCCTGGGCTGAGCTAAAAGTGGGGGCCCTTATCAAGTGACATTTTTCGCTAAAAATTAATAGTGGAGTGGGGCTACGACACGGGCCCAGTTGCATGTATCTGTGGCACCGAGCCCCAAACAGCGGACCAGTGGCGTAGCCAGAAAAAAAATTTTGGGGGGCCAAATATTTGATGAATTGAAGAGAACAAAGAAGTGTTTGATTTAAAGCCATCGCCACTTGATGTGCAGTGGCGTATCCTGGTGGGTTGAAGCAATAAAAGTGGTAGGGGGGTAAGAGCGTGCCGAAGGCACGCGTATTGTAGGGGGGTCCGGGGGCCTGCACCCCCGGAAATTTTTTGAAAAATTACACTTAAATAATGGATTATAGCGCTTTCTGGAAACACTTTTAGGGTAATATTTGTATGAAATTTATTAGCAGATAAACAGCTATTAATTTATTAAAGATAGCTCTTACACACGAACGGGCAAAAACTGCGGCTAAATTAGAGAACACTAAAAACACAGCTACACAAAAACTCAATAACTACACAAAAACCCAACAGAGTAAGCCAATCTCAAATTGCTTCCACAAATTAGTTCAAAGAAACGTAAATTGCGTAAATTTTTCGCGATTTACGATTTTCAAAATTTGTTGGTGTCTTTCTGTGTGTCTAAAACAAGTCCTTGGGGGGTGTTAATAGCCAGATGACTTGGAAAACGATATAAATTTCTACAAACTTTATTATATTTTCAACAAAGGGCTCAACTTCGGAATCCAAACTTGGGAAATTTGGGGGGGCATGGCCCTTTTCGCCCCCCCTGGCTACGCCTATGCAGCGGATCATCTTCTTGTTTGCCTTCGGCTTGCCACCCGGTGCAGTAGGTGGGACCTGTCAGTGTACAACTCCGTTGCGGAAGAATGTGTCAATATGTGGTGTATCAACGAACTTTAGAAGACTCGATAAAAGAAGAAGAACTGTATCATATCTAACTGACCATTTTGTATCAGATATAATGTCTTCAAAACAGGCAAACTATCTAGGAATTTTCGATGGACTTGCCAACGATGAGTAGACGAGACGAGCCATGAATAAAGGCTTTGCAACAATTCAAAAAGCTCAGCGGCAGAACGGCATGTTTCTATAGGACATTTAGGCTACCGATTAAATTAAGTGAATGTGCTGTGCAAGGGACATAATGAGCTACACTACATTTCTCGCGCAGAAGAGCTTGAAGACCGTTATACTTGCCACTCATATTGGCAGCATTATCATAACTTTGACCCGTAATCCATACCATTTTCGGATATGAAAGTATCAAATAAATATGTTTTTTGTTAAAAAAACAAAAAAAAATTGAATAACTGGGGCTGGGCAGGGGTACTGCAGCACTGCAGCACATATGGGTGAGCCGCCCTTGCTTGTTTGAGATACGAATTAAAGCAGTAATCTCCAGCTGTGCAACTAAAAAAATTAGTAGATTTCTTTCTTTGAGGTGGAGCCCCCAAAAGTGGGGGCCCTGGGCTTCAGCCCAGTCCGCCCCCCCCTTAATCCGGCACTGGACGTGCATTGTTTTTGCTGTGATGGTCAGATATAAAAATCCACTGAAATGACGAATAAATGAGCTGTAAGTCCTGATGCGCTGGTAACACTGCTTGCTATCTTATGATGAACTGGTCAAAAGTCACTTGCTGTAAGACATTATTGCTTAGTAATCATTACAATGCAATTTTTAAATGAGGAAAGAATTAAGGTGGGACTGGTAGAGAGAGAAAACTTTTGTTTTGTCTGATTGATTGATTGAATCTTTGTCCTCGGACCGGGAAAGCTTCTTGTAGAGCTTAATCCTAACAGTTTTGCATGCTTGTAGAGGCTTTGAATCACTGACGCAGGCCCGGTCACCGAGATTGACAGAGTGAAGTTTCCGATTGTTGAAGTCTTTTTGCCGGGGAATTATTCCATCCATTAGATGCCGCTGAATGGAGAGCAGTCCTTAACATGCGTTGCTCAAGCGCACACCCCGAGAGTCGAACCAGTGCTGCTATTGATCTTGAAGTTTCTTCGTTCCAGAAGTGACGCGCTAACCAATTGAGCTATCAGGGTTGTTGCTGTTGCGAGAATAGTATGGTAGCTAGAGCTCGACCGATATCACTTTTTCAGGCCGATACCGATATTTGTGAAATTTTTAGGCCGATACCGATATATATCGGCCGATATATATATAGCCGTGTAGGTGTAGCTGCTCAATATGCCGCATAACTGATTAACTTCCACCGAACGAGGTCGTGTGGCTTCTTGCGTCATAATGCTCTGGGCACGAATCGGAAAACTTTTACAATGACGCTACTATTTTCTTCTGTGCAAAGTTTCACTTGGCCTTTTTCTTTGGGTTTATTTTTGCAAGTCATGTGAGAGAAAGTGAATTTTCCCTAGGCCTTTTCTTGTTACTGTAATACCAAAACTTGACAAATTTTGCTGCATCTTGCTGTCATAGCCTACTCGTATGATCTAATTTTGTAACGAATCTTGCCTTATCAATATCACTCGGAGATCAAAGCCAGACATTGGACGTAAGACTTGAAATAAGTTGCGCGTGGTTAGTGTGGAAGTGCACCTGTACTCCCATCGATTCTTAGCGAAAAATTCACCTTTGTTACACTGATTCAATGACATCAATCGTTGAAGCAACGTAAAACTCGAAAGTTTTCTTGCTTGAATGGAACCTAAGGGATATAGTATTCACATTTTCTAGATGCGCGCACTAGAATAGGCAGGAAACTATATTCTCGCAACAATTGTTCGTGCTCTGCAAGCACGTTTGAGCAACTTGTGTTTCTTCTAAAGGCATGTATGGCTGGTTTTAAGTGTGCTTTTGCTGGCCGATGTTTATCGGCGAAAAATAGCCGATACAATATATCGGCTACACCTGATATCGGCCGATACATATCGGCTGACCGATATATCGGTCGAGCTCTAATGGTAGCATTCCATATTTTGCCTATTAATTATAAATTGAGTTGGCACACCGACCTATTTTGCCTACAAAAACTTGCATAAAGAGAATACTGCTCGTGAAACACAATAACGGAACGCACACTAGTGTTTACATGATATTTGCAAGCTTAAAATAAGCAACCCTATGCTCACAGAAAATCAAAAACAGACGTTTTAATTAGAGATGTACCGATATATCGGTATCGGTGATATCGGCCATTTTTTGAGTATCGGTATCGGCATCGGTATCGGCAAAATTTGGCCGATACTGTGGCCGATACTAAACGTGTAAAAAAGGCGTTTTCTGCGGATTTTCTGCAGAAGCAAAGATATAGATTTTTTAAAGTAGTAACTAACGTCAATGTCGTCATCGTCACATTGAAGTAGAAAAATAACAACCTGATCAAATTTTTGATACCTCACACTCCCATGACTTCATGGGCGCACCTTTTGGCATTGTTTGCTTACAGTGATTCTTTCACTCAAACAAAACGTTTTGTTTCAGCAGTTTTGCGTTGTTCGATTCTTAAGTTGTGAAGGAGACTCAATTTCTCCAATGTTTATCATTTGTGTTTTTTTTACTTTCAGCAGAGGGTAAAACCAAGCCAAGACTACCCAGTACCCAGGTGGCGGGAATGTGTAGTTTTGCATCGTTTTTGCATTGCTGGACGTTTGAGGGACCCGTGTGGCTTGGTTATTTTGGTGGGCTGGTTCTGTCAGTTTGTGATTTGGTTTCCGCCTTTCGTTGAGGTGGACTCACCAGGCTTGAACAATGTCGTGGCGGATTGGGTGGGCTCGGGGTGGGGGCGGTGAGACTGCGAATCCTCACTGAACTAATCCATAAGTGGTCTTGTTGCGTTTGGGATGGCGGCCTCATTGTGGGGGGAAGTGTCCTTCCCTGCTGTCGGCACGGGGCTGGGCGCTTACTGGTGCGGCGGGCTGTTGCGATTCGCTGGCCATAACGGTGTGGCTTCCACACTAGCCATTTAGACCATCCAATCAACTATATGTTTCTCGGCAGCCGTTTTGTAGCAAGAATTGACATCGACAAGAATTGAAATGGCTAGTGTGGAAGCTGCACCGTTGTGGTTGGCGGGTCGCGGCAGCTCGCTGTGCTGGTGAGTGCTCAGCCTTGTGCTGGTGGCCTGGGGGGACGCTCCTTTCTTCGCAATGAGGTTGTCATCTTGGGCGCAACGGGACCATTTTGATTGTTTTTTTGAGGATTTGTGGCCCCATTGCTTTCTTTTTGGGCCTACTTATTCTGCTGTGACATTGTTTGGGCTTGGTGATTTTGTTGCGGCTAAAGGTGCAAGTTGAATTGCCGACTGGTGGAGCCGGCTTGCTGGGAGCAGCCGAGTTCCACAGGTTTTTTGAGCGTTTGGCGGGGTGGGAGCGATGCAGAATTGTGCATTTTTGCTACCTGGGTAGTCTTGGCCTGGCAAAAGCTTTTCAACCAAACGCCCTTAGGTTGCACATTACTTGTCGAGTAGTTTTTGTACGACTACACAAATCACTTGGTTTACATTTTACATCTTATTATCAATTATGATAGCCTTATTTGGAGAGTTTGCGCAAACATTTTATTAATTTTTCAGAAGCCCCAATTATGATGTAATGTTTATTCCCTTATACCCCAATCCTCAATTACGGTGGCCTTTCATTACTAAAACCTACTATTATGACACAACAATGTGGTTGAGATTGGATTCTTGAATCTTTAATAAATTATGCCAATCCAAAGTTTTTTTTAATAGTTTTATGCAAATAAGATAAAACTTAGCATTTGATACATTTCCTTGCAAATACCAAAATTGCTTCTTTTTGTAACACTAAAGTATCGGCCAAAATATCGGTATCAGTATCGGTATCGGCCTAAAAAAGTGATATCGGGATCGGTATCGGCCAAAATATTGGTATCGGTACATCTCTAGTTTTAATCAACCACTGGGTCAATGTGGCTGGACATCGCATTGGAATAACTTTAAGCAACCCCCACCTAGAACTATAATCTGATTGGTCGGTCGGTGGAATCGTATGCAAAGCGAAAATATGCTTCCCAGAAAGGATTTTGTTGCCTTCGTGCTCTTTTTTAACTCCTCAAGAAAAGTATTTTTGGTTATACTTGTACGCTGATACCTTCCGCGGGCCGCAGCGATACAGCGTGGCGAGCCGCCAGTTGGTGACCCCTGTTCTAAACTATATGTGGTCAATGATCAAATGTATTGCCCAAACACATGTTGTTTGCCTTTTGAATGATTTTGCCACAAAGTTCAAAGGGTCTGCTACTATTCGGTGAGTCCGATTCGGTGAGTTCCTAACCTCTAACCCCTAACCCTAAAACGGCAATGATAATTAGGCTACGGTACTCGATAATTTTTAAAAAAAATTAAAAAAATCCCTCGTTAAGAGATCGGACTCACCAAATCAGACTCACCGAAACGGGCCATTCCGAAGTTCAAACAGTGTTTGAAGTACAGTACTAGTACATGTTGAGTCACTTTTGCATCACAGCAAGTGCTTACTGAAAAAAACTGTGATAAGAATTAAACATTGGTAACCAAAAGTATCTGTGACAATCGAGATATATATGCCCAGTAGATAAGGTAGAATTTGCCACAAATACGGTACCGGTAGTCTAACGGTAAAATGTACCCTGCTCTGATATGTTCCTGTGACTGGTTGGCCGCAGTTGTGCACAAACGGTGCCAAACGTCACACAGCCAGTTGTCTAGCGACAGGTCGCCGGCAACAGAATGTTCAGATCCCCAAAGTGATGCGATAAATGGTTTTAATACTGTACCACAAAAAAGTGGTCAATGTTCTGCAGGCCAATTTAAGTAAACAAAATCACTAACTACTCTAGTTGAGTACTTTGTATTAATGCTACAATCTCACCAGTGTGAATCTAGAAAAGATTAACTTTGGCTACTCTATGAAGAACAATAGAACATCGCTATGCCAAGCAGAGATCAGTATATAAAGGTAATGGTAATGTTATGTTAACTTGACGTTTGCTTAATATTACCGGTTTCTCTGTTTGCATGTATTTCAGAACTTTCTGACAATTTCACAAAGGGTGAAACAAGCTGTTAAATGTTACTTTGATTATAGTGATTTCATACTTGAATTGGCTCTGCTTAACATTGCGCTTGGCAGTGAGCGCTCTTTTGAAGTATTAATGTTATTTGTTTATTTTTGTGTAGAAGTTGTTCATTGCTTTTAATGTGATATAGCTGTAAGTCATTCACACATATTTATACATAATGTTATCAAAAGTACTTTGGATTATTAGCATGATCGTCATTGGTTGGGGAAAATGTGAAAAAATCAAGTTCAATAAAAATATACCAGGTAATAATTTTGTTCATATTCTTGTTGAATGTGGTCATACTGGTACCAGACATTTAAGCCAGTTATTTTCAAGCTACGGTCGTGACCCAAAGTTGGGTTGCCCAAAAAAAATTCTAAATTGCTTGTTTTTTTTCTTGAAACAAGAAAAATACTTATATAGTGATTGAGAGGAGCAATCTTCCTGGTGTCAGCACTACCTGACTACTCACTATAGAACAGCAGACATTGTGTTTCGCTAACCATACCTGTGTAGCCTCCACAGTCCACACCAGCCAATCCATGTATAAAGACTTTTTCAAAAATCATGTGTTTCTAGGCAGTCGAGTGTAGCAAATATTGACAGTGATTGACTGTCAGTTCTTGCTACAGTGCTACACTCAACTACCAAGAAACAAAAAGGCTTAGTATAAAGTATCTGTTTGTTTTGCACTAAAGTAAAATCCTACAAGTGAAGCTGCATTTATCCAATGTTCTTATTTTCCAAGTACAAAGTACCTCCTTTCATTCTTACTTCATGTTGGTTTGGCCGACCTATACGCTATCGATACGTAATGTACTGTTGCCATCATTTTTTTTCTTGATGGCTTCAAATTAGACAGAGACGGGAAAGATCACCAGTTTTGGTCGCCGGCTGCATAGCTGAGTGGTGAGAGCTCTGGAATGGATATCAAAAAGGCACCGGTTTGACACCCCTCAAGAGCATGCAGCTGTGTCTTTAGAAGGACACTTAAAGACATGCCTGAAGGTGAACACAAAGATTGGCATCCTTGCCATTTCAATTCTTGCTACAAAACGGCTGCCGAGAAACATAATTGTAGTTGATTGGATGGTCTAAATGGCTAGCGTGGAAGCTACACCGTTATGGTTAGCGAATCGCAACAGCTCGCTGTACTAGTGAGTGCTCAGCCTTGTGCTGATAGCCGGGAAGAACGCTCCTTTGTTCACAATGAGGTTGTCATCTTAGGGGCAACAAGACCATTTATTGATTAGTTTAGTGAGGATTCGTAGTCCCATTGCTTTCATTTTGAGCTTACTTACTCTGCCATGACATTGTTTAAGCTTGGTGAGTTTATTACAACGAAAAGTGGAAATTAAATCACAAACTGATAGAACCAGCCTACTAAAAACAACCAAGTTACATGGGTTTTTTAAACATTTAGCAACGTAAAAACGATGCAAAATTATACATTTTTGCTACCAGGGTAGTCTTGGCCTGATTTTATCCTCTGCTGAGAGTAAAAAAGAAACACAAATGATAAATATATATTGGAAAAATTGAGTCTCCTTCACAACTTAAGAATCAAACAACGCAAAACTGCTGAAACGAAACGTTTTGTTTGAATGAAAGAATCACTAAGCAAACAATGCCAAAAGGTGGGCGCATGAAGTCATGGGAGTGTGAGGTATCAAAAATTTGAACAGGTTGTTATTTTTCTACATCAATGTGACGTTAGTTACTACTTTAAAAAATTTATATCTTTGCTTCTGCAGAAAATCCGCAGCAAACACCTTTTTTTACATGTTTAGTATCGGCCAAATTTTGCCGATACTCAAAAAATGGCCGATATCACCGATGCCGATATATCGGTACATCTCTATTATGCACCAACAAAATTTTGTTCATGATTAGTTGATCAATGATTTAATCAGACTGTTGATGGTTTTTGCTGAGTCATAAGTCTAGCAATGAATATTTCTTTTCAGTACAGTTCAGTGGTAGAAAAAGGTATCCATTGTTTGTTTATGGGAATGGCAAAAGCGTTATATTTGCTGATAAGTTATTTGGTAAAAACGTAGAAATGCATTGACATATTTTCATTGAGAGTGGGCCTATAATTTGTTTTATGATGTTTTGTTATTTTGGAAAATAGACATACCTTTCCTCATCTTAAGCCTATTGTTCAGAAACTCATGATGAAATGGATGTTTGGAAGAACTTGATTTGGCCAAAACTAGTGCTTAACTGCTTATCTTGGTTGACAAATTTAATTGGCTCGTGACTGCACGTGCACATACTAGAGTTTTGTAGAGTAATATCTGAAGCTCTGGGTCTCTCAAACATACAAAATAAGCAAAACGCTAACAAAAAAGAACTGAAAACCACAAGCCCTTGCTGAAGTTAACTTGCTTGTTGTGTTGCAGTTGATCTAACATGGGAGAACAACATCCAGTTGCTGCCTGATGTCGACAGAAATGTATCCTTCGATCTATCGGCGGTCCTGACTGAAGATGCTTTGATTGTCTTGAACACAACGCATCAGCACACATCATCTGCGAACACTGACGTCGTCAAATATCCTCATCAGGTAGGATACATTGTTATTATGTACTGTTTATAGTACATCATTGTTACTTGTCGTATCGCATTCTCTTATCACATTATACGTCCAAATTATTCATCTTTATCTTGTTAAGTGCAAGAAACTTCACTTGTATCACATTGTGTAATCATTACACTGTAATGTGTATCATTAAATTTTCAAGTCTCACATCTTTCGTGCATGCGGTATTAAGCTGGTTTTTTTTTTCGGTCATTTATCCGTCATTGACCGATTTTTTAGCAGAATGTCCGAAAAAAGTATAGTCAATTCGGTCAAAATGTCTGAAAAAAATATATACGTGAATGTGGATTCAGGTTGCTTTCTTTGTTGGGAACTCCAACAAGAAATCGCTTGCGTTGTTCAATTGCAGATAAACTTATGCGTTTGAGGTTAAATGCTGCATCATACAAAAGTTTCGCTGATGAACGTTGAAGAAACGTTTTGTCTGTTCTAACTTTTCTCAGATAAAACACGACAACGTTTCTCAGCGAAACTTGTTTGTTGTAGCTAGTCAGAAAGTGCAAATTTTGGTTTGTATCAGCTACTTGAACGGAAATATTTTCATCAGAAAAAATGACCAAATTTTATCAAGTTATTTTGGACAAATGACCGAAAAGTCTCAGCGAAAAAAAAACAGGTATTACAGGCCTCGAAATTCGTTTTTGTTGACGGCAGACAAACGTGTCCGGTCTGAGAAGCTATCTCGGCGGACAAATTAAGTTTCACGGCGGACACACCAGTTTTAGCGTCGATCGTCATGCTTAATCACTTTATCTTGATAATTCTTCGCCATTTGAAAACTATAAAAATCAAAATCAAAAATCTCTACAAAATATGCAACAGTGAACCATTGTCTTGCAAGATTTCCACCATGAGATGGAACATGTTTGGACACATTCTGAGACTTCACCAGGACTCACCTCCCCAGAAAGCCTTTGAATTTGCAATAATTGGCAGCAAAAAGTACCAAGGCCGAACCGGACGTCACCGTACCAATTTATTACAACTGCTGAGATCTGACATCAGAAAAGCTGGCCTGGGATCCCTGCTCAGCACACCACATCTCCACCGATTGCAAAACATCGCAAAGGACAAAACAGAATCGAGATCCTATCAACCTTGTTGAAAGACTGATCGAAGCCAGCGGATGCCAAACGATTTGGCTACACTGGCGGCGGAGACAGTTACAATAATAATAATAATATGAAAACTATAGCTACGGTTTAGAAGGCTTTTTAAAAATTCAGCGAAGTCACTCTCAAAAGCTTTCATCAGACCAGCGATGTGCGCTTAAAGTCAAATCGCCTTGTAGCTGCTTACGCCGCATGACTGATTAACTTCCACCGAACGAGGTCGTGTGGCTTCTTGCGTCACAATGCTCTGCTGGGTACGAGTCGGAAAACTTCTACACTAATGCTACTTATTTTCTTCTGTGCAAAGTTTCCCTAGGCTTTTTTTTAGGTTTATTTTTGCGTGTCATGTGAGCGAAAGTGGATTTTCCCCTGGTCTTTTCTTTCTTACTGTAATACAATACCAAAACTTAACAACTTTTGCTACATCTTGCTGTACTAGCCTAGGCTACTCGTATAATCTAATTTTGTAACCAACCTTGCCTTATCAATATTACTCGGAGATCAAAGCCAGACATTGTGATGTAAGACTTGAACTAAGTTGCGCATGATCAGTGTAGAAACACCGTACTCCCATCGCTTTTTTTTACAAGAAATCACCTTTGTTACGCTGATTCAATGTCATCAGTCGTTGAAGCAACGTAAAAATCGAAAGATTTTTGATTGAATGGAAGACAAAGGGTACAGCAGGGCTACTCAGCTAATGTTAGCAAAGGTCCATTTTGACAAGTTTAATATTTCTGCGGTCCGATGAATATTTCACATGCAACTAGTGGGCAAGTAGCAACTAGTAGTCTGCAATTGAACACCCCCACTAGTTTGTTCCCCACTAGTGGGGGTGGCCGATTGTTTCTAAAACAATTGCTGCGCGGAAACAATCGGCCACCCCCACTAGTGGGGAACAAACCGACGATGGATTATGATGATGATGAACCACGAAAATTAAACAACCAATACGAGCACCGAAACACTTTTCAGGCAGTATGTAGCACGACTTGGATTTTTGTCTGACACAAACAAAAAGGGAAAAAATGTATTGTGTCTCTGTACTGTAGCTGTGTGGATCGCACATCAGAGAAGACGGCAAGGGTCCTTAGATAATCACAAAAAATTGCTTTTTCCAATGAAAATCTGTTTAAAGAGACCCTAAAATGTTGCAATGAAGTTATTCTTCCAGCCCGAGGTCCACCTTCAACACCCAAAAGGTTCGGATTCGGTTCGGATTCGGACCTATTTGAAAATATATCTTTTAAATATTGTAAAATGTAGGATAACAAAAATTTTGTTTACGGATCAACAAATATAAGCCACCTCTTATAAAGTTTTTATTTGTCATTATTTGTGCTGATAATATATTGGGGGCTCCAATGTACTAAACATCTCCTGATGTAGTAAGCATCCCCTGATGTACTGAACAACACAAATAATTGCAAATAAAACCTTTATCAGGCACGGTTTACAATCAAAACGGAATGTCGTTAAACGTATGCTAACAATGGTGTTACTTGCTCAAGCTTTAAAAAGTCAAAACTTTTCCTCATAACTTTTCTGCTGCACACAAAAAGTGCAAATTCTGCAGTTGTTCTCGATCTGATGAGAAACGCAAGGCTCACAATCTTGCATCCACACTTGTGTGATGCAAGATTGTGAGCCTTGCGTTTTGTGAGCCTTGCGTTTCTCATTAGATCGAGAACAACTGCAGAATTTCCTCAGACTGCTTGTATAGGTGTCTGTACTACAGTATATTTCTCTAGCTCAAACGTAATAGCCGTCATGCAGAAAAGCCATTGAAAAACCACGGAATGGCCCGTTTCGGTGAGTCCGATTCGGTGAGTCCGATCCCTTAACGGGGGATTTTTTCAATTTTTTTTTTAAATTATCGGGTACCGTTGCCTAATTATCATTGCCGTTTTAGGGTTAGAGGTTAGGAACTCACCGAATCGGACTCACCGAATCGGACTCACTAAATAGTAGCAGACCCGAAAAACCATGGGGGTCCGCGAGAAAGCATTTGGGAGTCCGTGATTACCTTGGTGAATTTTGGAAAAAAACGAAAAGCAATCTTTTTATTTTCATTTCTCTTTAAATGCAAATGTGTCAAGCTCAAGCCCGCGAGAATAAACTGTATCGGTATGCATTAAAATAAATCTATGCTGCTGCCTACAGTATGTACAATTGTACATTGACCTTAAACTACATCTACCACAACGCATGTCGATTACAGTCAAATCGGGATTGGCTCGTCTGTTACGTAATAGAAAGCATGCGGTGCAACCAAAGTTTACCTCATAAGTTTCGGCATGGCACTTTGGGTCACCTTAATATTTGAATACTGCTGACATTTTTTGAACAATTCATTCATTTTCTTATTTGAGCAACTGTTTAACCTGATATTTGCCGCAAGAGTCATAGCGGCAATGCAATATGACACAGTACAGTAGTTGAGTAGCATAATTATTACAATAGTCAATAGTATGTTAATTGAGTTTCAGGCAAAACTTAGGTAGGGGTCCGAATTATTAATAATTTGTCTAAAGGGGTCCGTGACAACAAAAAGGTTGGGAACCACTCCTTTAAACGAATACCTGGAAGAATTTCAAAACGAACAAAATGTATTTTTGTATTTCAGTTCACATTTGCTAAAAATAGCTCATCAATGTCTGTACCGATGCACACATCAGTCGTAGGTCAGGTTGTAATCCTTGTCAACTCCAGCTCTTCCGAGATCAGGTATGTCTTCTGTATGTCTCTAAATATTTGTGGAAGAATATGGAATAAATGTATGCTTGGAAAACGTTAATGATTCTTTTATGATCACTAAAATTTAATTTTTGTTTTTTGTTGACAGTTCCTCTTACCTGGTGAAATAGTCAAGACCTGCAATGAAAACAAATCTTAAATCTTAATTTGACCATGTGTTATATGTTTTTGTATGTATGCCATATTGTATGCCCAACGTTGGTTTTACTAATATCAGCTTTTCCTCGCAAACCTACACACGTCTTCATTCGCAGCTGGCAAAAATTGTGATCGCTAGCTGATTCGAGGCGAGTTCGTCAACAAACAATTGCTGCTAATGAAAATACAAGCATATCACCAGTTGACAACATGCCACATGTACTGTAAAAGTAGAGTCTATCTACAAAACTTACCATTTAGGCTACGATTCAGATTACAAAATTTATTATAAGGCAACCAGATAATTAATTACAGTCCAGTGCAAAAAAACAACTTTTTATTTTTCCCTCCACCCCTCGCTGTCGCCTTGGGATCGCTCCTTGATTCAAGTAGACCACGATCAGTTGGTTGGGCATCTCTGCATGAAGCTATTATCTGAAGTCAGTTTAAATGAACTTCAAAAGATTTTCTGCAGCAATCTGTTTGACTGAGTTGGCCTAATGAGCAAATGAGCTAATGGCACTTGTGTGAATTGGGCGACGGAATGTCTGTGACACATTCTTGTGGAAAGAGTAGGCTAGTTTCACTGTGTAGTTTTAAAAAAACAATATGTCAACTTGTTATTACTTTCAGTATTTCAAAGAAGAACTCTCACTTGCGTATCTACGTGATCCGTAGCCACACCATCAAGGTGATCAACGAGGTGGTTGGCTGGATGTACTTTGTGGCCTGGTCAGTTTCCTTCTATCCTCAAGTCGTACTCAATTTCCAGCGAAAGAGGTAACTGCGCTGAAGCTGAACGACGACGTATTGACTAAGTGACCTGGCATGACCTTTGGCGAACCAGATGCTGAGATTTGTGCTCAAGAAGCATTAAAGACTTCCTTTTCGGCTGGTTGGCCGTTGGTGTGAAACGGCATGTCGAAGTGATGAATGAAGTCTCTATAAAATGTAAGACTTTGTGAGCGAGATAGCTTCAAAGCACTTATTGTATGATTCTATTGCAGCGTCGTTGGACTCAATTTTGACTACTTGGCTTACAACATCACCGGGTTTATTGCATACTGCCTTTACAACATTGGATTGTTTTGGATTCCTACTGTTCAGGTAAGCTCCTTACATTGGTCCGACCGTCTATTTATTGAAAGCTACAAAGTGTCTTCAGAACAGCGTGTGGTTGTTCAAGTACCAAACAAATCATACTTGCAATCTGTAGGTGTCACTGCTACCATGTTGTGACTAACTTCAATTCACAGCTTTGGGACGTCGCAGTAAAGTACATCTCCATCATCGTTTAGGTTAGGACGTCGCAGTCCGCTGTTTGAGGTTTGGTGCCACAGATACATGTAACTGGACTTGTGTTGTAGCTCCACTTTACCATTGCACATTTAATTTGATTCAATGTTTTCCGCTTTGGACAAGTGACGTTTGCTCCTGGAGGAAGGACTTTGATGGTGGGACCCTTCAGTTGCAGTATATAATGTATTTTACACAAACGTCTTCGGCAGCAGGAATATTGTTTTACCTGCCTTCCAACTCATTGGTTCTCTGTTAACCGAAAGCTTTCTTCCAGGATCAGTACATCAAGGAGCATGAAGATGGAGTGATCCCGGTGGAGGCAAACGACGTCTTCTTCACTCTTCACGCCTGCCTTCTGACCGCCATCACCATCATCCAGTGTTTCATATACGAGGTCCGCTGCATTTGTATTGAACTTAGTTTTTTGCTTCACCATTGAGTTCTCTGATTTTCCCTCTGCATATCGTGATCCATGAGTTGTTCAGCCAAAGTCGAAGTTATTATTTACTGATAGCGATGCTTGGATGGTTTGTGCGAAGTTACAAAGCAGATTGTATTTGAAAACCACTTGTTTGCATGTGAAATTTGTAACTTGTCGTCTATTCTCCAGAGAGGTGGTCAAAGAGTCTCGAAGGTAGCTACATCTCTCCTCTGCGTCGCCTGGCTGGCTATGATCATCCTCCTCTTCGTCGCAGTGGGAGGGAAGATAACATGGCTGGTTTACCTCATGATCTTCTCATACGTTAAGCTTGGAGTGACGCTCATCAAGTACATCCCTCAGGTGAGATAGGCTATAGTCATCGATCATGTTTTTATTACGCCACTGGTTTGAATTAGAAGAAATGGGCTTGTAATACATTTCGGCTTGCGAAGTTTTGACCAATGGTGAATTCATGGCTGCATTTGCCTCGAACAATGCATACTCGCTGGTCACTGCTGGGATGTGCTCGTGTTCAGAGGGGATAGTGCTTTCGAGACCTCTCGTTCGGTTTGTCATCAATGGAAGTTACACCGTGGAACCACCATCGATATCATGATTTAGTAGCATGTGATGTCTTCAGCAGCAACGAGACAGCGTTTGTGCGTGACGTCTTCGCGTGTGTATGACGTCACCCTAATGAAGGTACCATTTCATTCACAGGTGTACATGAATTACCGTCGCAAGAGCACAGTCGGGTGGAGCATCGGTAACGTCCTTCTCGACTTTACTGGAGGATCGCTGAGTATCCTCCAAATGATTTTGCAATCTTATAACAATGGTATGCAAGCTGCTCTACTCGTCGTGCTTTGCTTTGCTTATCTGGGGTGGTAAAAGGATAGACCCTCGGCCCCAGAGGCTCACATGACGACGACGCTGCTTAGTGCCGTTGCATTTGCAGCACTGAACAGGTGTCTGACGTCAGCTCAGCTGGTATCGCTTCTTGCGTGGTGCCGAGTTCGGTTTTAGGCTGGGTCATACTAGCAACGTTGAAAGTCACTGTGTTGTTTATTGCGCGAAGTAACGAGGTAAAATCGGCGTGACATTATGACCAAATCAATGCTGTGATATTTAAGTAAGGACTTTATTAACAAAATTGACGTAAAAGCTAGACGTAAAATTGCTAAATTGACGTATAATTGACGCTAAGACGCAATATTGACGTAAAAGCTGGACGCCACGGGTTGTCTTCTACAGTGGGAAGGATCCCCGAAATCCTACTGGTTCAGCTACCGCCCGCTTTAAGCCGGGCAGCCCCCGGCCAGTTAGGTGCTGACCCGTCACGACTTATCTGCTTCATTGGAGTCTTACGCGATAGGTGGGTTGAGTTGAGCTTAGAGCTTAGAGTCTTACTCGATAGGTGGGTTGTATGCCATACACCAAAAAAGAGGTCTAGCAAAGGGTCAGTCGAGGCGTAGGAAGCAACTAGAGCACAGAGGAAAAGAGAGACAGCAGCCTCAGAACTCCTCTGATTTCATATGTCCAAACTGTGGACGAGACTGCCACGCCAGGATTGGACTTGAACCACATGAGAAGCCGCCGTACCCAAAGTGCCAGGGCCCACAAGAGGGGTGGACAACCGGTGCATTGCACCGGGGCCCGGTGAGTTCAAGGGGGCCCGACAAAATGTCTAAATTCACGCGATAAAAAGATTGATTTCAACGATTTGCATAAAATGTTGTTTTTATATTAGTTCCGTATGTCGAATGGGGCCCCCTCATGGGTAGCCTATGCCCTTTTTTAGAACTACAAAATTTTCATTTTTTTGCGTTCAGGGGGCCGATAAAATGTTTGAATTTGCGTATTAACGTCAATTTTGCATAAAATGTTTTTTTTTATTTTGAAGTTGGTATTTCTTGGTATTTTTTAATGTCATGAACAATAGCAATGCATTCATCCTAAGTTTGCTCCCCTAGTTTCTGCAGATTTCAAGGTCAGAAATGGTATTGTATGTTAATGTAAAGCTGTATGCACACATCTGCAATGCTATGTCAGCCATGTCGGATAGTATTGCAACTTTTATCTTCGAAATGACTGATTTTACCCACTTGTTGCCATGGTTACAATCAGGTGTTGCCAGAGTTAGGAAGGGTTAGAGTTAGGAAAGGTTAGGGTTTTGATCTTTGCCCAGGACTAAATAAAATTTCCAAAATACAAGTTTTTGTTTTTAACAGCTATAAACTTTTCCTCAAATTAGGGCAGAATTCCATATCTGACAACGCTATTGAGGCTTTATTTAGTTTACACTATGTAGTGTTTTAGCATTTTACAGCATTTTATCTTTGTGTATATGTGAATTTAAAGTTATATTTACAATAGTGCATTGTTTGTGAAATAATGGAGTGTTAATACTTTAACCTAATTTATCCTTTGTAAGAACGCGCACCGCAAATTTTGCTTGTGATTGGTGAGATATCACGCGACATGTCGCGCTGTGGGGCCCGGCAGCAACATCTGCACTGGGGCCCGGCAGGGCTCTTGGAGGCCCTGCAGAGTGCTACCATCATCTGAAAAGATGGAAGGATGCCTACTTATTAACAAAAGTAGAAAACTTTTTTCTCTGCTTGATACTTTTTATGATTTGTTTTGTCCATGGATCCCGTGTTACTGTATAGTGACCAGTTTTGGTATGTGGGAGATAATTGTATCAATTGAACAATGGGTCGGTCTACACGACACCCCTGATCTGGCAGGTATTGATAAGGGAAAGGTTAAGTAGCTTCAATTAAATTACTAACATTCCTCTCACTTGGTGGCAGACGAGTGGGATTTGATCTTCGGTGATCCAACGAAGTTTGGGCTCGGATTGTTCTCCATTCTCTTCGACATCGTCTTCATCATCCAGCACTATGTCCTCTACCGCACTCCCAAAGCCACCATCGGGCTCCTTGAAGAGGAAGATGACTTTGAAGATTAAATTGAAACATTGTATGGTCTTTATTCAACTAAGGTTCGCATTGTAGTGTGGTCGTCTCCTACCCACTCATCCACCTCGTAACTTATCATGTTCATCAGCAGTGTTATATTTATGTAAAAAAGTTTATCTTGATGTATTTGAATATTTGTCGTGCAGCCCTGCGAGTAGCATTTGATCCACTGCTGCATGTTAGTGAATCCATTGGGAGCATTGATTGCTTTGTTCTTGTGTTTCAGTGCACGGTCGAATATCATTGTGATCGCACAGTCACAGAGCGGTTATTGATTGAACTTCATGTATGTCCATTGTGTAATCGAGTATTTCCTCTTCTGTTGCGAGCTTCCATGAATCAATGGACCTTCTGCCGCGGCTTGATCCGCTGCTCTCTGTCGCCTCTGTGCGACAAAAAGTATTTTAATTCCACGATCTTTTTATTATTAGTTTTTCTTCTTACAGGAGATTTATCTTCTATTTCATAAATTTTAGCTCATATATTTTATGGCAGTTTATTATATTTCATGTTACCTAATGGTAGTGCATTAGCTAACCACGTATATAGCCTAACCAATGGCGAGTTCATACAAATAAATTAATTACAAAAGTTGTCGAACCTGATTGGTTTTATTTTTTCGTTTCTTTTCGTTTTCTGGCATCGCTCGTAAGAGGACAGTGCTTAATCGTGTCACGGCCACACAGGTCATAAACCCATCTAATGGAGAGACCGCTCTGGTTTACTGTCGACACGACCCAGGCTCTCAGCTCACATTTGTTTCAAGCAGATTGGTTAAAGAATTGTATCTAAAAGCCGTAGATAATGTCTCTCCGCATTTAGACTCTAGCAAGCAAACAAGAAGTACACTCTTATCTGGTTCAATTTAATATCCAATCCTTAGTTACTGACGAACTTTATGGCGATGTGGAAGCAGTGGTAAATGCACCTTGGAGTGACCATGTCGAAACATTGGCGCAGCATCAAGACTTAAATGGTTTTTCACATTTCGATAATGTTGAATTGATTTCGTTGCCTAATAAAATGTCGGTCGATATTCTAATCGGGAATGACCATGCTTACGTGATGCGAGTACTAGAAGAACGTGTTGGCATGACTCGGGAAGAGCCCCATGCTATTCTAACCCCACTGGGCTGGCTGGCTGGTGGAGGTCGAGGTTCTATGACCTCTGGTGAATTTAAAGTTAAGTCCTGTTGCCGTCAATGGTAACGTCGCTGAGGGGTCACACAGTCTTGACAGCTTTGATGCCCAGGAGATTGAAATCAGTCGTCTAAACCATCTCATACAGGGATATCTATAACTACGGGATTGGAAACTCTGTGCAATTGAAAACCATTTTATACACCAGTAGGGTCACTTTTCTTTGTGCGCTGCTGTGATAAATAATCACATAAATTGACCTCAAAGGGCAGCAAGTAGTAGGCTAAACGAACAACCAAAAGTGTAACAATCAATTCACCTGCTGTAAACTGTAAAGTATACGCTTGCCTGGTTTGTTTATTTGTTTGTATTTCATTAGTGAAGTGATGTTGTATTTTGTTTGCTGCTTAAAAAATTTCCAGAATGAATATTGGTTTTAGTTCTGATGACATCGTAAACGGATTGGTTTCATATTGGATTGGTCTGTGAACAAGTTGATGATACAACAGCATATTTCACTGATTGCTGAACACTCCTCATTTACTTCTGATCTGATTTGCATTACGCCAAATGCTAGAGAACAACAATATGCGGTTTTTGGACTCGTCGCATTCATTCATTTTTTGGATTCATTGTTTTTTTTTTAGCAGCGTAAATGTACTTTTATAATCAATTAAGTTTTAATGTGAGAGTACATTTTGTATTATATTTGTAAAATCGAATTTTGTATATCTTTTAGTCGGTGTTTTATTTTGCTAAACTTTCTGTAGTCGTAGCAGGTCGTAGTAATGTGATGACCCTACTGATGTATAGCACTGGATAGAGTTTCCAATCCCGTAGTTATAGATATCCCTGATCTCATAAAGGATTCAACCCTACCAAATGAAATGGTAGAACTGTCTGGCAATGATGTCACAGCACAAACATTTGTTGAGACACAAATAAAAGTCAATGGTAGAAGATTTGAAAAAGAGACGTGATTGGCATGTGTGTGGTAGGCTACTTACCATATTTTGTGACATCCCAAACAAAACAGCGGGTGGTAGCCAGGGGCGCGGGGAGCCGGATGCCCCCCCTGCCCTCAAATTTTTCTGTGGATGGGAGGCAGGAGGGCAATGGTGCCCTTTTGAGGTCATGTGAGCTACTGCATATTTTGCAATATAACCGTTTCTGCTATTCGCTTTTAGCCTAATTATATAATCTTTTATTTTGCGTCAAAATAATATTTACGACACAAAATTCTATAGGCCTATCATATCGTTATCATTAGGCTATAACATAGCATGATGCCCTTCCGTGCTATTGTTGTTTGTATACCGGACGGCGGACACCTATATCATTACTCGATAATGAGCTGATAGATGAACATTATCGCTATATTTCATCTGAAAACATACAAAAATTGGCCTTTCTGCCACAAAAGTGCCCTTTTTCATAATTCTGCCCCCCCCCCCCCCCCAAGTCAAAAATCGTTCCGGCACCCCTGGTGGTAGCCTATATAAAGAAAAATCTGAGTAAGGCTAGGTGTGTTAATGATGTAATTTTGTCAGGACCAGACATATTAAACCCTTTAATACAAGTTCTGGCTCGCTGTAGATTGGGAAAGTTTGGCCTAATGGCAGACTTACACAACTGCTTCTTCCTGATTCCATTACCAATGGAATAACGCGACTTGTTCCGTTTATTATGGTTTGATAAGAATGATATCGGAAATGGCAAAGTAGTTCCGTTTAGGTTTTTTGTACACCCGTGGGAGATTAAAAGCAGTCCGTATGTCGCTTGCTTAGCCATTCAAAAATGATTGAACAAAACCTCACTGGGGCCAGTGATCTTACCCAGAGTAAAGGTGAGTTCCATACTTGAATCCAAGCATCGGGGGATGAGAAGATAATGTTCTCATTATACTAAGCCATCGGCACTAACGAGAGTAGGGTGGCCAGTTCCTTTCTCTCGGCCGCCTTTCAGCAATTACGCCCACCCAATTTATTACACCCTGGGTAGAGGTGAGCGATGTTTGTCAACAACCAGGATTGCGTGATTGGAAAGCGAGCGCCGTATCCGCTGCGCCATTACACCACCTACCCTGCTGAGTAGCCTACCATTCGCAATAATATGTATATATGGTCGACCCAATATTCTCTGGAAATAGCCTTGATGAAATTGCTAAAGAAGCCATTGATTCGTTCGATAGCCGAGGCTTCAGTTTGATGAAATAATGTAGGCTACCATATGTTTTGTCTAACTTTAAAAAGGAGATGCTGGCTTCTTTTCTCTATGTCGATTTGGAAAAAGAAGACACAGACTTACCAATGGCAACAACTCTAGGTTGCGTGTGACAAACTGAATCAGTTTCATTATTCATAATAAGTGCTCTCTTTTCAAGCTTTGGAGAAGTAGGCTACACACGTCGCTCAATGTTAAGCTAACATGGACCTGATTGGGATACCGAAGTGCACTAGAGTAGCCTATATAAAACAATAGAAGTTGTGGCTTTATTTATTAGATTTGCGGAAAGATTTTTTTGTAACTTACCCAGATGGTATTTTGTTAACACCGAGCCGCGTTGTGCAGACAATTTTATCGTACATCAGTTACATGGATTCAGTGATGCTTTCAACCACTCCTTTTCCTCTGTTGTATAGGGGAGACCGGGGCACAGTGAATCACAAATGTTTATTTTTGCATTTATTCACATTCAAATCAACATAGAAACATAAAATTTTGTCACACGATTCCGCATAATCTAAACTATACATGACTTTAATGCAAGATCTGCTGCACTTTTACTTTTTGAAATTTTGCATTTTAAATGTAAACAAAAAATTGATTCACTGTGGACCGGTGCCGGTACACAGTGAATCACGGTTACAATCAGTTACTTTTTAAAAGTGAGACATAAATTTCTTCTTGTAAATAGGCAAAAGGAACAGATCCATGAGCTACACAGAGGCGTAGCCATAGGGTGGGGGAGGGGGAGCCATCCCCTCGATTGCAAGCTTGCCTCCCCCGGCATTGAAGTTTTATTTTTGATGATCTGTTCTACAGCTTCTTTCATCAACTCCGGAGGAGTAGCACCAACTTTTCTTGGCTTTTTTTTAGCTCTAGGCATATTTAGTTACAAACGTATCTAAAATAAAAAAAAAAATTTTATACACATATCACAGTATGCTAAAGTCCGGTACACAGTGAATCAAATCCGCCATTGATTCACTGAGGCATGATTCACTGTGTACTATGCCTATCCTCAAAACAAAAATGAGAAAAACGTGCTTTTCTCAAACGAGTTTAGTTTTAAGTTTTATTCCTATTTATGCCCACTTATAACTGTACTTTTCTATATAAACACTCTTGCATAAGTTTGACCATGCACAAAGATATGATCAAAACTCTTCAACATAATTTTTTTACTTTTTACTAACGAAATCGACAAATTCTATCTTGGACAAAATGCTGAACTATGCTCCGCCTGTGGTTTTGCACGTGAAACGAAAGCTTTACTGTGGTCACGCAACAGCGATTACAGAGAAAATTTGATATATACTTTTTACGTTTGATCGGGTGATTCACTGTGTACCGTGATTCACTGTACCCCGGCCTCCCCTATATGTGTAGACTGTTTAACGGATCCCATTGTGTGTTCTTCGTTTTTGGACAGTCGGGTTGTCCTCAAGCATCAAAGTGCATGGCCGATTGCCAGAAAGGAGCTTGTAGCTGTGCTTAATACTACGGAGCTCTTAAACCAAGCAACTAATACAATACATTTGCCTGATTATAGAAAACATTTCTGGTGTGACTCCAATACTGTCCTTAAGTGGACCTGATCTTGAGAGATATATCATGCATTGCTCCTGTGGGGAATCAGTACCGGTCTTTGGGGTGTGCGGACCGTGCGATCGCACAGAGCCCGCAAATTAGGGGGCCCGCAATTTACTCAGAAAATGTAGTAATCCGAAAAATGCCAAAGAAAAAATGATCTTATCCTTTTGCTATGCCACCGGACAGCACCATTTTACAGTGTTAGTGATTTCCCTAACCACGATTTTTTTCCTAAACACAAAATATTTTTCTTCACCCACTCTTTAATTCTGAATATATATATTTTGGTGGTAATTACTTCTAGCTACTTGCGTCTACTTTAGAAAAAATTAATTTCAACTGAAAACTGCAACAACTTTAAATATACCGACGTAAAACGTGATTGAGAGCAAGGATTTCGCGGTTTACGGAAAAATCGCTAATGCGTAACTGAACAGTTGAGGAAATTCATGGATAGGCCTACCTACAGTACTGTACTACAAATCTTTCAATTGCATGTTTATTTAGGAATAAGTTTAATTACATTTGACATGATTATAGCTCCTGCATACCTACTGATTATTTTCAGATACAGTAGTTTCATCTCAAAAAAAAAAAACTAACCTTGGCGTAATGGATCCTTAAAACGATGTTAGTCCTGGTCACAGCGGAAAACCATAATATCTTCGTGGAAAAGTTGTAACATAAAATTCCCGAATCCTTTCGTCTGTATGCGATGACACCGAAAAAATACTCTTCTGAAAACGTCTTTTCACAAATTGTATTTCAAGAAAAAACAGAAAAGGAGGCGCAACACAGTACGCATAACAACTTGTCACCACAATACAAATTACTGGAACAAAAAACGGAAATTTTGTCTAGTTGGTAAGCACAAGCAAAGCAGTTTTAATATTCAACTAACCTTTCCAGCGACACTTCTAAAATGAGAGAATTGATTGCGATATTTCAAATACACGTAACCAGCTTCTGTGACGTAATAGTCCATATGCATTGGTATGTCATTCTAGCACGAGGTAAATTTGGCTTATGCAACATTTCGTAATTTAAGATGGTGAAATACCTTACAGGTGTTACATAGATGATGAAATCTCTGCTCAGTTTTTAGCGATATTTCATGACGTAAGACGCTAGGTTAAGTAGACCTTAACGGTTTTATGTGACGTTTCATTTGGGAAACGATTGATTTGGGGAACGATTGATTCGGGAACAGGTCCATAAGACAATATAAATTACCACGGGATCCGCTATTTTCCTAATTCTTAGCCTATTATTTAGTGCAGAAATATCAATCCAAACCTTTTAAGACTTGGGAACACAATAGTCGACATACGAAATGTACAAATCAAATTAAAATCAACAACACAGCAGAAGAAACACGAAAACAACACTGAAAAGATCTTCGAATATCTTGATTCGCTCTGCGTGACTAAAACTCTATCAAACATCAAACTATACTAACTCTATCAGGCTTAAACAACCATAGATGTAAAGTCAGGCCTTGCATGTCAAATTTAAAAAAGTTAACCAGTAACCACTTGCCTACCTCTCTTGCTAACGACTTTACACCAGCTTGTAATATTCAGAATATTCAGACATTTGTAAATTTACCTCCGGTTCTGAACACCCCCACACTAGCCTGTATGATATGCAATACATGTTTAAATAAGTTACTACATTCTCCAATGCATATATCTGAATTATATCTGCATCCTAGGCAAAGGCTACTCTTCATTACACTCCCTTACCTTTTCCATGACCAGATCAAACCCGATATGCCAAGGGCATGGTTGTCTTGCGCAATCTTAAAATTTCTCAAACCGCAAAACTTATTATTTCCATGTAGCGGTTGCTTTTTTGAACTTTTATTTGTCACATGGCGATGGTGTATTACTTCCCGATTCCATTGATATTTCACTGGTCATTGTAGGTTCACCAGAAGAGAATTTACAGCAAAGTTAGTGCAGATCATAGACATCTTATTATAACTAGACCGCGCATCGTCACTTCTCTCGTTTACGATTTTTGAAGAAAGCAGGTTCAGACGTCAGCCATTATTAGTGTACCTATTCCGCGCGTTTGCCAATGCTTTTGTAGGGACCCGTAATGAATTTTCATTGTTTTGAATTCAATTCAATTCATTTTTCCTTGTCAGAATGAAAAAGAAATGATATTGTGAAAAAGAAATACAGGAACAAAACCAACAAAAGGAAAAGGTGGCAAAACTATAATGGTTTGTTTAAGACGTGCATGAAAGGATCTAATATTGCGGTATATGAATCGATAAATAGGCCTATACAGTAGTTAAGCACGGCCACCAAACCTGATACTTTAAAACAAGTAGAAGTAGATGAATTAATTAGTTAAGAATCAGTCGCCTCCTCGTTCCTGAAACAACTGGAGCGCCAATTCTTAAAGCAATGAGAACACGACTGAACACAACTTAACTTTCTACAAAATGTAATTCTCCTATAATATTTGCGTTTCTTAAAAAACTCAGTTGTTGTGAACAAATAATTGACAAAACAAATAGTTTTCTATGCAACAACACAACCGCAGCTTTTACCAGGATTCTGTTCAATAGAGATTGATGGCTTTCGATTTTCTCCGTTGTAGCAAAACGTTGCATTATGACGTAAATTCGTGTGATTTCATCAACAATAACTTTTAAAGAAATAGCTTCAGTTTCAAGTTGCTGTGAAATAACAACTAATAAATATCTCCGCAATTCACCTAGTATGACGAAATCTTTATATGATTTCACCTTTGCTGTTCTATAATCGCAAACATATTGTTGGAATTTGTTAATTTTAAATTACGTAATTGCTTCCTTTTTTTTTGTTTTGAAAGTGCTTTATATACCTCCGCACAAACAAGTTTTACATATAATATAGTAGGCCGTTTTGTCAGTTTACAAAAAAGCTGCAATTTCGTACATTGCTGGTTATGCTGCCAAAATGTGCGCAAAGATAACGTTATGTGCAAGGTGCCGCTTTGAACTGAGTTCACACACTTTACCTGTTCAACCCAGCTTCTTATCGTTTAAAGATAGAAGTGGACTTTTTAAACCTTCTTTCAGTGTTGTATATATTTGTGAGGAAACTGAATTATGCATTAAACGGTTACTAACTACCACAGCTGGGAGATTACCTCTTTGTCCAGGCATTGTGGAAGCTATTGCGGTAGCTGTGCTTGGAAATATAAATCATTCCAAGATATTTACTAATCTCACGGATCATGTGTTTGAATGCACCGTTACCGATAATCACATTTTTACGCTAGTCAAAACTGTGTCCAAATGTTATTTAAAAATTAGGTTTTACCACATTGGTAAGGAAACCTGCAAGCAAATACAAGGCAAATTGGTTCGTAAAACGCTTAACAAAACAGTGGTTTTCAAACACCAATAAACCACTTCCTTTCGACATCACATCAGTATTGGTGAATATTTAATTTGTTTTGATTTTGTTGAGCTATAGGCCTACGTTATAGCCGCTATAATATAGCGTATCATTCGCTTAGGTTTGATGTAATAAACTGTTTGTTGCTATTTTTACAATAGGCTAATCATCAGCTCAGCTGTAACGCCAAATTGAATACGGTAAGAGTTCTGCTGAACTGCTGCATTCAATGTATCGTATACGTGCTCTCGCATCGCAGTGTTTATGCTTTATATTATAGACTGTATGTATAATTCTGTGCAATTTAACACATGCTTTTATTCATTTCATAGATGAATAAAACCTCTATTACACCAAAGTTCTAAATTATAGTTAACAAGTTAGTTTTCTGCAGAAGCGCAACCAGCTCAGAAATGTTATCGTTAACAGCGCAGCTTTCACGCGAGTTTGAGACACTAACAATGGCCGCCGCCTTTTTTCAATTTCTTCAATCGAAATACGAGAAGCGCAGTCTAGTTATAATAAGATGTCTGTGGTGCAGATGCGGTCAGTAAGTTTTCAATTTGATTTGGGAAAGGTTTTTGGGCCTAGGTCAAACATTTGCTGATTGTTGAAATCTGAAAAGTGATTTTGGTCTAATTTTTAGTGCAGAAATAGCGATAGCAATTTTCTTACCTGTGCCATTTCAGTTTTGAATTTAAACAAACATTAACCTGTTTATTTTGAAATTCGTGTTTCGAGTTATTTCACTAAATATTTGTGGTTAGGGAAATCACATATAACATTTATATAGTTATTACTATCTGAAGCCTTTACAAATTGTTTTACCAAACGGATCATCAGAAGGTCTGAAAAAACATGCAAACAGTAATGAATCGATAATTCTGAAAAGATATTAAATATTACAACTGCAATTTAATCTGCAAAAAAAATCTCTAAACCTGTAATTCCTGAGAAGATATTAAATATTACAACTGTAATTTAATCTGCAAAAAAAACTCTAAACCTGAATTCCTGAAAAGATATTAAATATTATATCCGTAATCCAATCTGCAGAAAAAAACCCTCAGAATTACTGCAGGCTACCTTCATCCGTTACGACAAAGTTTCAATCAATTTGTCCCAATGGAAACCAAGCAATGATGGCAACATCTGTGACACCACAAAGAAGCAAAATGCATCTGTGATGATCAGCGCAACCTGTAGGCTGTAGTAATCTGAACAAAATGAATGAAAATTGTTTTTAAACCTGTAAAAATTAAATGAGATTTATAACCTGTAAAAATCAAATGAAATTTAGTTTTTTCAAAATTATAACCTGTGAAAATCCCACGGAATTGTGATGATGTAACCTGTAGTAAACTGAACAAATGAAATAAAATCTGTTTCTAAACCTGTAAAAATTAAATGAGATTTATAGCCTGTAAAAATCAAATGAAATTTTTTTTAAAAAAACCTGTGAAAATCAAAAGGAATTTATTTTATTCTGAAGTACTTGAGTTTAAATTTGTTTCTTTAAAAAAAATTTCATTTGATTTTTACAGGCTAGCCTATAAATCTCATTTAATTTTTACAAGTTTAAGCCGACTACAATATTGTACTGGCATGTAGATTCCTGCAATCAATAATCCTAGGTTACTGTTGTGAACAACTTAGCATCAATTATCTCAAACATCCAAATACACACATTTTTGCAGGCCACCGTCTGTCTGGGCCACAAGCTGACTGCGCATTGACGATCTATTATGAGCTTCATTGTCACAGACCGTGCCACAAACTGGCGCTAATGAGCAACAAAAACAATCCCCGCGGTGTCGTTCTTATTATTGTGGAAGCCGAAGATACGACCAATCCAGAGGTGCACAGGAACCGGAGTTTTGGAATGTTTAGGAGCCGGAGTCAAGAGTCTTTACCGGAGTTGAAGTGGAGCCGGAGTCTGAAATTCTTGTCAAAAGCAGAATCCGTATTGGAGCTGGAGTCTCATTTTTTTACCAGTTGATACTTTCACCGTACAAATATTGACGCTGCACTTTACGCATTGTGAAGAAAAAAGCGTTCTTCCCGGCTATCAGCACAAGGCCGAGTACTCACTAGTACAGCGAGCAGTTGCGATTCGCTAACCATAACGGTGTGGCTTCCACGCTTGCCATTCAGACTAGTTGTTATTTTTGTGTACATCTGTATTTTTTTTTCCAAACAGTAATTTCTTTCAATTAAAAATGTTTTTCTTGTCCTGATATAGAATAGGGAAGATATAAGTTACAGTGCAAAAAAACTAGATTGTGGTTTGATTTCGGAGTCGAAATGGAGCTTGGAATTAGTTCAATATCCCAAAAATATTTGGAGCAGGAGTGGAGTGTGGAGTCACAAAGGTCAGAATTCCATACACCTCTGGACCAGTCTGGTCATCGTGAAGAGTCACAACATTACAATCACCTTTTGTAATTTTTTATTCCTTGCATTTTCTTCGCCAAAACGGTGATGCCATCCCGGATACTGATGTACCATACATTCCAAGCGATGGGTCGTGGAGTTGGGTAGATCAATTGTTACTTACACCGTTACAAATTTAAATTGTTAACTGCGCCAATTCGAAAGATGAATACCGACAACGCAAAGAGCAATTTATTTTTAGATTGTTTTTTTCAGCATCAAACAGTAAAAAGGCATAAAAGCGTCCTTGTCATTACCTGATAGCACACCAACATGGTTAAATTATACCTTAGTCGAAAATAAGTTGAATAATGCGTTTTCAGAATTTTTTTTCAATTATAGACCAAGATCTTTTATCTTGTGATGGTATTGTTACAACACTGAATTCCATCACTATTTCGTCACTCAATCATAGTAAAGGCAGATGTGGATCAATTGGTAATCCCTTAATGAACATGGGCTAGAGAAAGGAAAGCATTTTTCATCTGTAACGACACAATAGTGCCGGCTTCGCTGACCGGCTCACGGGCGCGATCTCACGTTATGAAGCCCCACTTCCCCTTCTGCCTTCTTTGTTATTGAACTGCTGCTCAACATCGAAGTTTACGATGCAAACAAGAATGAGTGTACACTGAACACACTTTCATTGTCACGTCACAATCACCAATACATACCGAACCGTTACAAACAGATCGAGTCCAACCGTGCTGCGGAAACGCGATACGTTTTATTAAACAGCTCGATTCCTTAACAAAGCATCAACGTCGCTTTGATGAGAGCGATTTGCTTGAAACTGGGGAACTTATCGGAAATTGTTGGACGGAGGTTCAGATCAAAAGGTTTTCTTGGTTAAAAATTAACTACAGTAGGAGTCGCGCCCCCAAGTGTTAGTCGCGTCTATTTCTGAAACGGTTTGTTTTTCGTTGCACTTCGACAGTGATCGCAATCTGAGGTAACCAATTGTTTTTATTGATAAGGTTTGTTGAACTTTAATCGGCAAATGCGTTCAAACCATTTCACGTTTCGAGCAGGAATGCGACATTGATCTGACACCAACCACAAGCTCAATACGTAAATGATTCTATTGGAAACATTTTCTACTTGCTGTGTGCAAAACTTTGCCCATTAAAACAAATCCATTTTTCGCTTCATTCCACACGGGAAGGCGCAACTTTGAATATATTGTTCTCTCAAAGTAATTGAAACTTGATGGAAACTTTTTCCCTTTTTTCCCCGTGGACTTAACTGGAGAAAACATTTTGTCACATTAACAGTGCTTCTCCACCTTTTTCCGATTGTGTACCACAGTCTCTACAGATTGTGTACCACAGTCTCCACAGATTTGTTTTTCATATCACAACACCAATAAATAACAAAAACAAACAATTTAATGGGATAGGTGCAACCAGTAGCGTACGCAGAAGTTTTCCATGGGTGGGGTTTTGAAAAAAAATCCATGAGACCATTTTAAACGTAACCAACATTTAGTTCACGACAGAAACGAAAGTGGACCTATGACAGCTCACCAAACGTAGACTTGTAATTGCGCTGATCATTGTGGCTACAAGATGGTCGAGAAAGCTTGACGAACATTAGCGTACGTTTTTTGTTAAAAATCTGTTGATTAATGCAAATATATGCAATGTAAATCGTGAATGTAATCCACAGTCCATTCAGAATTGGGCCGGTGTGTCCTATGGAGTACGAAGACGTTTTTTCAGTTGAGTTACGTTGAGGTTGCATTTTGTAGCAAAAAAGAATTAAAAAAACTCGTTGCAGTGCTTTTACTTTGGGACAGAATAATGTGCGTTAAAGATGATAAAGATCTCTGCAAACTGTGTGATTAATTATTATTTATTTATCAAACAAAACAAAATTTTGAAATAGGTTGTGTCCAGTTTAAAACACCCCTGAGTGAAAGTAGTCCATTTTGTTTTCTTGATGCTTTCTACCTTACAGGTCACGGTTATCATGGATTGGCATTTCATTTTTTTCAAGCGCGTAACGAAACCAAATTGCTAATATCTTCAAACCGTGAAATAAAAGAATTTCCCGTCAAAATGAAACAAAACATTGTTTTAAAAACGTTTCAATGTAACATTAAAGTTGCTCATGGTAGAACCTAGGAGATGTTCAATCAAACGGTGGAAACTGTCGCCTACTAAGAACAGGCTAACCATCAGCGACAAGCTGACCGGTTATTCAAGCTGGTGATAAGCCTGGGTCCACAATTGCCTACAGTTTAGCTTCAAGCAGCTGCACTAAACTTATAAACAACAAAAGTAAGTAAAAAATGTAGAAACTTTGATGCCATCAACTCAATTTTTCACTTTTTGTTTTGTCTCAAATAATTTCTTGGCTATAATTCCTTTATCGTAACACAAAATACGTGTTTACTAAACTCGATTCACAAAAAATAAGAAAAGTAGCAGATGACGCATTAAAATAAAGCCATACAACAATACAAAAATTTGAAATATCAAGCTCAATGTATTTGTTGTTGTTGATAAATTATATAATTAAACACTCGCTATACTTAAATTTTTGGTAAGAATTGCAATATATTGATGAAAAAATTGTAATAAGTTCAACCATGTTTGCTCAACGTGGAACAAATCTCTACTGACGTCACTAGTCACAGCATGAAGGAAAAGTTGAAATGCAAATTGAAGAGACTGGAAAGTATATTTGTTGTTATCACTTGAAAATCCTTATTCAAAGCCTACTGTTGCCATGGTAACTAGTCAGTGAAACCGAATGACTTGTTGATTGATATGACGTCATGATTGACGTGTTGACATGTCAGCTGTCTGCGTTGGCTCAGTCGTCACCAGAGAATTTCCTTCGGTCGGTCTTGCAATGACTCAAACCAAGCTGGGTCCCCAATCGCCTGTGCTGGCTCAAACAAAAAACTAACGTAATCAAACATTGTTTCAACTTTGAAACAATGAAAATCGTTTGCTTGAATTCCTTGCATTATTTCAACATCAAGCGATGCAAACAAGACAAGTTAAGTACAGCGAGGTAAAACGTAAGAGATTTATTCGCAACCCAGACAGCAAAATCCGTCATTTTTACTTCAACGTCTGCAGACGCTGAATCAATGCAAAAATAGCGGATTTTGCTGTCTGGAAGTTCTTGGACCGCAAAGAAGTCAATGGGATGTGACGATTGAGAACGTCTTACTTTCCCAAGTGAGGAACGCGATAGCATCAGAGCATAGTATCGCGACATTTGATCTCGAAAAAACTTGTTTGTGCAACTTCAATAGTTTGCTCATAGACTTTTAAGAGTAAAATTATTAGACTTTTAAGTAAGACTTTTAAGTTTTAAGTAAATTATCGACAGCTTGTCTGTTGCAGCAACATACGTTTGATTTTCGTTGAGTAACGGAAGTTGATCCGGGGAATGAGGCGAATAGTCCGCACAAAGATTGATGCACATCAACTTTTTGAAAATCGTTTTTTCTAGGAACTGTGTGTGGACACAAAATTGGATCTTTTCTGATCCCGCCTCGTGCATAACTGAGTCAGCAATAACTAACCTACCTTGTTCAGTGGCGTAGCCAGAAATTTTTTTTGGGGGGGGGGGCCAAATATTTGATGAATCGAAGAGAACGACAATGTGTTTGATTTAAGCCATCGCCACCTGATGTGCAGTGTTGTAGCCTAGTGGGTTGAGCAAGGGAAGCAGTAAAAGTGGTGGGGGTTAGAGCGTGACACGGTATTCTAGGGGGTCCGGGGGCATGCTCCCCCGAAAATCTTTGCAAAATTACACTTAAATAATGGATTGTAGCGCTTTCTGGAAACACTTTTAGGGTAATATTTGTATGAAATTTATTAGCAGATAAACAGCTATTAACTTATTAAAGGTAGCTCTTACACACAAACGGGAAAAATCTGCGGCTAAAATTAGGGAGCACCAAAAACTCAGCTACACAAAAACCCAACAGAGTAAGCCATTCTGAAATTGCTTCCACAAATTAGTTAAAAGAAACGTAAATCGCGTAACTTTTGCGCGATTTACGATTTGCAAAATTTATTGGAGTCTTTCTGTGTGTCTAAAACAAGTCCTTGGGGGTGTTAATAGCCAGATGTCCTGGAAAACGTTATAAATTTTTACAAATTTTATTATATTTTCAACAAAGGGCTCAACTTCGGAATCCAAATTTTGAAAATTTGGGGGGGGGGGCCATGGCCCCTTTCGCCCCCCCCCCCCCCCCTGGCTACGCCTATGACCTTGTTACATCAGTGATTCCATCGAAGCAAGAACTCAGGAATCTTAAAAGTTATTGAACAACTGATGATTTTTCAGCTTTAATATTTCAGTGTTTTCAAGCCAAATGTTTGGGATGGAGACGTTTGAACAAAATCGATTTCTGATCAGTCTAACAATGTCGCTCACTGTGAGTATCGTTTGTTGGAGTCACATTGAACGCTTTTGGCACAGCGACTTCATCAAGTTGCTTCCATGCTCCCTGGTGCTGCTGCTTCTCAATTTAATTGAAATTGTCTTTGCATGTAAATGTTTGGCTGGCCATCTGAACAAGGAAGCCAAATATTCTTTATCTTACCTTCCGTTGATGTGATGTTCAAACGTCCAACACTGAGTCACGCACGCCCCTAGGGGGACGCTATACCAAGCCAGACTGACATGGAACGAGGTAAAGCTTTTAAAACCTTTCCTGCTGAGCGATTATTAGGTTACTTGGGGGACATAAAGTAAATTAACTGATTGGCGCCTGCGCATCAGATGGAGCAGAGAGGTGGAATATTTTAATCGATAAACACTTGAGTCAATCGATGTTAGGTTAGAGTTGTTCTCTTGCTTTTGGTGGCGGCGTGCACTTGTCCCTGGTGGCAGAACAACAACTTTCAGCTATTATGAAACATTCCACAACGTCACATTGTTGCAACCAGTCGAAAATGAGGAGTGTGGCAGAAGCAGGTGCCACTCATTAATATAAAGTGACCATAGAACATGACGAATGTGTGGGAAACAACACAGCTATAATATTAATTAATTATATCATTTGATTTGCTGATCTATAATCCAGCTCTCAACATAACCAGCTGCTATTCCGACATGATATCATTGCTATCATTGCTACATTTCTTACGTCAACTCAACGTAAGCTGACTGCAAACCATCAATTTGATTTTGACACATACAAGTGCTTTTCAATTCACGATACACAATCTCAGCAAAACTGTTAGCCTGACGGTGCAATTGTTTTGGGATACGGGTTGCCATAGAAACCTTCCAAACCAGCTGATGACGTTGCCATGTGACCGTTTGCTCAACATGTTTGGTTTCAATGCGTCGCTAGTTGCGGTGTGGGAATTAAACCAACTTTTGTTTTTAAGAAAAAAATACAAATTAGAATACGAAAATAAAATTATTGAAACTTTTTGGTTCAAACGAAATAAAGTTTTTCGCCAAGAATTTCATTCAGAACGAAAAGGAAATGTTTTTGTTGAAAGCCCCAGTAGATATCGCGTTGACCATCAGCAGCGGTTCTTCGTTTGGTGAGGGATTAGCAGCTTTAACGCGAAGCTCGCGGTGGTTTTGACATTGCGACTTCCATAAAAACATCTGCTCGCAATAATTGTTCAAGATAATCTGATAAAAAGATATTTTTGAGGTTGCCCGGGGCCTCGCTTACCTGGTCCGTTACAGTGGCGTTGCGTTGGAGCAACGTGGCGGCATTGAAGTTTCCTCACATCCCTTGCTAAGCGCTTGTCCCTTTCTGACTAATGGAGGTTTAACGAAGCCACAAACACACTGTTCAGATTCGGTTGATAAAACAAACATCATCGATTGACATCTTGTTTGTTGCTGAGAAGACAGCACTTGGGATTAAGACATAGCTTCGGGCAGTGGTAGGGACGCGACGGGAGAAAATGAGGTTAATTTAACATCATATAACGCTGAGTGCATGATTTTAAAAATTACAAAATGAAATATTTTAGACTAACATTGGCCTGTGTTAATTAAAGGTGAACAAACTTTAACGAAAAGAATTTAAAGTTTGTAATATTTCGACTAGGTCGGGAAATGCATGAGACATGGTTTTGCGGAGATACCCATCAAATAAAGCAGGTTATAACCAAAATAAACAAAGCGCTTGAACTTCACCTAAAACAAGAATTCATAGCAAACTATTGGCACTGATTGCAGATCTTGATGAGTTATCAGAAAATCTACAAGCCAGCAATGTTGAACGTTCTTTATTCACAGGCGCAGACTTCATTTGGCTTCCTTTGGCTTTTCCGTTGTGACTGCGGGGAGAGAGATCTGACCTTGCTGGATCGCTAGTTCAAATGTTTTTCGAAAACCATTTTTCTCCATGACTTTAAACTGAAATGTTCATAAAGTGCTGAAAAGACTTGTCAACAACCGATGCTTTGTTTACATAGCGACGATGCTCTAAATATTCTTCGAGACAAAATAATGGAAGCGATGAAAGGAAGTCATAATAGAAGATGATATTCAGTAATCTAACACGAAACAAAACAACAATACGTTATGATCGTCCGTACAGGTTAGAACAACAATGCTATAGAATCAATCTTTATACGATTGGGTGTGTTTTTTTAGGCGAATGATTTCCACTTTTTGTGTTTTCTTTTCATAGTTAAAATAAAATTAAAATTATCGAATGTAGTTTATTCTGAATTGATGTATTTATTTCTTCGCCACCTCATGGTCTCCTTAGTTTCTTCTTCTTTGTCATTTGAGATTTCTTGAGCTCTTGCAAGAGTAACAACCAAAAAATTTTGTGTTCACACATTTACGAAACGATTCTTCTTCATTTCTGCGATGATTGTTAACCAAGCTATAACGTCACATTCTTTTGCAGTCACCCAGTTGTGCATATTTTTAGTATGGAAAGGACCTAATAGACCGAGAATAGGCTACCTTTGAAGAACGGATGAGAAAAGATTTCATTCCCTGGCTGCTACCTTTTTTATGATATTGAGGTTACTATGGAAACAATAAATACAACAAATACTTCAAAAAGTGCTGCCAAGCAAAAAGCCAAGCAGATCGAATTACATCAAATATAATCACTACTCTCTGTCTCTGTCAACGAATAACAGGCCTCCGTACACTAGATGACTTGACGAAAAGTTGGCTCCAGGTCCTTCCATTCGGCTGACCACAAACTTTCTGCTTCATACGAACGACGACTACTCTCTGACTAAAACCTCTACAGCCAGTTTCACTCTAAAAGGGGGAACAGGTTAGAAGTTAGGTTAGGTTCATCATCAGGTTCTTATTCAAATAGAATATCATTCTTTAATTTAGGTCCTTATTCAAATAGAAAAATTCTATTGGAATAAGGACCTTCTGATGATCCCATTTTAGTGTGAAACAGGTTGTAGAGGTTTTAGAAAGTACTGTAGTAACTATATTTGAGGTTACAAAGTATGTTTGTTTCGTCACAGTCGACTTTGGTTAGTCCTTTTACTTGCACAAGAGTTCACCTGTCTGAGACCAGAGGTGTACGGGGTTAGGCTTTCTCCGAAGTCTCCAAAACTCCAAACTCCACTTTCGCTACAAATTTTTGGGGATATCAACTCCAAACTCCAGTCGGACTCCGAACGCAATCCACAATGTAGGTTTTTTTATGTTATAGCCATGAGCATGAGCTGTATCCAAGGGGGGTAATCACCCCCCCCCCCCACTTATTGAAGTGGTTTGGAATGACTAAGACGATTTTAGCCCACTGTCTAAAAATCATCCCCCCCTCCCCGAATTCTAAAAGTGGATAGAGCCCCTGGTTATCGCTTATGCCTCCCTTTCCTATCACCTGTCATGACTAGAAAAACCTGCTTGAGAAAGAAAATTGCAGAAGTACGCTTAATTAACAACTGCGTCAATTGTAGCGTAAATATTTGTACTCTAAATGTATCAACAGGCAAAAAATGCAGACTTCAGCTCCACTCCGACTTTTTTTGTTTTCACAGACGCATGAGCATGTTTTCACAGACGCGCATGTTTTCACAGACGCTTCAAAGGTGGCAGTTGTTGCATTGTGTTTCGCTGGGATAGTTTAGTCACTTTGGGTCTTTAAGACGTCAGTGAAAAGTGAATTGTTCCGAAAGAAAAGATTAAACATCTGTCCATTTTTGTGTGTGCGACTGTCCACGCCTAATGGCTGAATTGTGACGAATGAATCGGTAAGATGGACTGACCAAAAGTGGTAATCATTTGTTGGGATGAAATATTAATAATCCTCTTGTCAACCAGTTGCCAGACCGAAGTTGTTTCGCTGATTTCGCTGAAAAACAACGATGATTTGATGAAAGGCTACTTTGGTCGGTTCCCGCTTGATTGGGGCAGAAAGTCGGCCGAGCAACAGATGCGGTCGTGATAACGTCATCGGATGATGAATGGGCCTGTTACGTAGTAATCAACGAGCTAACACCTTCACCTATTATGACGTCACATTCCACCAATGCAATCGCGGTTCGAGCAAACACTTGGATATGATGTTACTTATGGCAACCAGACATCAACGAGTTGATGAATATTTTTGTTGATCAAACGTCAGAAAGGTGAAAGCAGACGAAATTGGTTGAAAGCCAGTTGTGGTTGGCAGTGAACGATGCGGAAACTGTATGAACTTGTGAAAGAAATTAACAACTTTCAGAGTTCTAATCAAACAAATGTTCATCGCTTTAACGTTGTGTGACGCATACTAAACAATAAAAATGAGTGCTCTTTATAGAAACCCAACATTGGCAAAAGATGACAAGATAAGGAGTGATGGATGGCTTCTTTGTTTGAACTTACATTTAAACCATACCTACCATCCGCCTAAAGCAAACGATCGAGTTACTTTCGATTGAAACGATTCTCGCATCCAAACTGTAATGGCTCTGAGTGACGTCACCATCACAATGGGGCCACTCTTTCAGTTATCCAACTGCAAGGCCTAAAAAAATGTCCTGAAACGATACGCAACAGGAAGATGGTGTTCAATGCCCCCTTCCGAGATGTGGCTATGAGCCCCAGTGATATCCGATGGGATGGGTTAAACCTACAGTGTGAATATGAAGGTTGATGGGAGAATGCCCTCGTGGAATGACAGCTTCCAAATCTTCATTAAATAACTTTCAGTTCACCTCATCTAATCAAAAAACTTGTGTTTTTTAAATTAGTTGAAATTGCGAAAACGAAATGAACCGCGCATGGTTAATGCAAAATGAAACCACGATTTCAATCTCTTGTCTAGCTACAAGATAAGTTCTTTTTTCATTGATTCAACGTTTGAACACATTGAATCAATAAAAAACGACCAATTTTGGTAAATGGAAGAGATTACAAAATATCTCCCTTACCACAGTATCTCCCATAAGACAAACAATGCGTTGCGTAACTTCAGAAAACGAAGTCTGCTCTAACGCTTGAAAGATGCTGCTGAAATAAATAGAATTCTAAAACAAACAGTTGTAAAAGTTTTGTGAAATTTAAAAGTCCATCTGAATCTTTCAAGCAAAAATCTAAATGGGACATAATAAAATTAAAATATCCCAGTATCTCTGAAGCTTTGTCTTGCCGATTGGTCATGAGAAGACAACGTTGATGGTATGAAACATGGAATAGATTGCTAGCTTATTTTGCCACTCACTGTGACCGTTGCAAAGGTTGGAGATTACTTAAAGCAATGGTTCTCAACTTAACGTGTGGATGTTTTCTAGCACTAGTAGTAACTTTCATTTGATAAATAGGAAAACTCAGAGCAAATGAAGATGCGCGCAAGTCATGGTGTAAGAAGTTAATTCCTTAGCTGGCAATACGACTCGATGCTCGATTACAATGATGAAACCACCTAGTGGGTTGAGAGTCCACTTGAAGCTTGGACAATGGGAGATCCAAGATCGCGTCAAATAGATGAATAGTTTCTATAAATAATTAAGTGAGGCTGGAAATATGTTGAATGGCAAGTTATTGAAACGTCCATATCGCGATGCCATTGTTTGATTCTGAGGAACGATTGAACTCCGCCTTGTTATGATAAGTCGAGGTTGGCCTATTGTGGAGCAAGAGGCGAAACGAACAATTTTAAGCGAAACGTAGACGCAACGAATTGACTACAGGAAGCATGAAGCGTTGTGAAAACAGCTCAGTCGGCTTTATTCGATTGGCAGTCGCCAAATATCCTTAACCGATTTTTAAGTCTATGCCATTGTGACGCAACAGAAAGCACCATTGCCACATTAAAGAACCACAGTAATTCGAATGTCATTGTTGGAAACAAAGGAAGTAAATAAAACATGGATCAAAATTTTACATTTGCTGGAAATTTGTTGAACAAGAATGTCACATGATCCTGTGTTCAAAAGTTGTTGGTGACGTCAGAAATCAAACTGACTGGTTGCAATTTGCAACGGTGGTTTCAAATTGTTAAAATGTAAAAGCATAGTGGTGGCTGCGATAACGAAATGTCAATAATAATTGGCTGTTTCAAGAAAATGACTTCGTCTTGAGGCTGAAGCTTGAATCGCTGTACAGCAATTTGCCTTTCCAAATCTACAGATCAGTTCAGCCGAAAAATTCTACGTTGTTCACAAATTGCTATCATTTCTGCTTCATCAAAGTAAAGCTGTCTTTCATCTTCTCCTCAAGTGGTTAGACCGTTAGAGTGACTCGGTGGTGGCGTTTTGGGCCAGCACTTGGTGTCGCACATGTTGATGGCCATTCCTTATTGTGCCATCCACGTGATGGCGTTGAGGTTAAAGTGGAACATTATCTGCATTTTGCAATCTCGATGCAATGTTTATGACATATATGTCATAACATATATGACACAATATATATGACATGTAGATATGTCATACATCGACGCAAATATGCTGAAACAAATCTAACAGTTTCAAAGATGGATTCAAATAATGGATTTTTTACTTAAATAAAAGTAATGATTAAAATATTACTTAAGTTGTTTAAGTAATAAAAAATCTGCAATTCCTTAAAAATCAATGACATCATCGCCAAGAGAAGACTTAAGTTTAGGGACAAATAGTCAAAGATCCTTTCAACGACAAGCAGGTAGGTGACGTCACATGTTAAAAAATTTGTTGTAAACTTTTTACTGGAAATATTTCCAAGAAAAGTTTCGACAAAGTTATTCGCAGTTGCGGTGATAATTATACGAGCAACCAAGCTGTCAATCATCTCTTCACCGCAAGTTTAATGATTTTGCTCTTTTAAGATTCATACTGTCTCATGCAGCAAGTGCGTGCCGACTTCGTGGGCAACTTGTAACTATCCCGGATGTTGCCCAATATTTAACTTTTCATTTTGGCGAAAAACATTTCATAACGCTGGTGAGTGGTGTGATGATACTTGTTCGCTTTCTCGCTAACATTATAGCAAACCGCACATTTGTGCTGAAACCAGCGACGGACAATCCAGCCGCCCCCGTTGTCTAAGGAACGGAGTTCCACAAGGATCTTGCTTAGCACCCATGTTATTCAATATTCATATTAGCGGTATTCCCCGACAAACCCTGCCCTACATAGCCTATCTGGGAGTGACCTTAGATCGGCAACTCACGTATAAAAAAAAAAAAACTGTGACACGATTCGTACCAAAGCATCAGCAAGAACCTGCTCATATGTCTAGTTGGATCGACTTGGGGATCCAAAACCCCAACACTGCGCACTAGTGCCCTTGCGCTTGTGTACAGTGCTGCCGAATATGCTTCTCCAATCTGGTGCTGCAGCACACATGCAGGAAAAGTAGATATCGCCCTCGACACCATGCGCATAATCACTGGATGCCTGCGTCCAACTCCCACAGACCTATTACCAGTGCTCTCAGGCATCGCTCTACCAAAACTACGCAGAGAGAATTCCACCATGCGGCTCGCATTAAAGGTAGAGGTCAATGATCGCCATCTCATCCACACTGTAGTTCTTGACGCACAACAGTTCACATGTCAACGCCAGCCTTCCAGGCGCTCTTTTTCTGGACAGGTTGTGGCGCTTCATGAAGATCACTTCGACCTTATAAAGTTATAGACAGACTGCTGGGAAACCATCTCACGGCCCAACCAGTTCCCAGCCACACCAGACACTACGGTACCACCTGGCTCAAACCTGTCAAGAACAGAATGGGTGACTCTGAATGGCCTCTGTACTGGTGTTGGTCGCTTTAAGCACAATATGTTTTCCTGGGGATTGTGTGACACACCAGACTTTGTTTGTGGTGACCGTCAAACAGCACAGCACATCATAAATCACTGTCCAGTGTTTCGACCTGCAGAACATGTGGATCTTATAGACCCTGATAGGAAGACATTGCACTGGTTGCAACAATTGGGAGATGTTGCCAGAATTGCTGCCTCAGAAGTAAGAACATAGTGACAGTAATGATCCTGACGATGACGATGATTATTTGTTCTGGTATCAAACTTTCAGACAAATGATGGCAAGTCAAGTTAGCAAAAACTTGACTGAGTAAGGTGACATTAAACCATTAAGCGTTCTGTCAACAACTTACTAGATGAGCACTTAGTATTGGTGCGGTGAGCAGTTTGCAGTACAGTGCCATATAGAAAAAGATGTCTCAGAGCATGATCTCCTCCTGGACGTAGTTGGATATATCGATATCAGCTACAATCTTTGTTGTACAATTTGAATGCGGTTCCTACTGTACGGGGCAATACTCCCCTTTTCTTTATATTCACAAGTTTATAGCTTTGATCTCCTGGCGTTAGCTAATAAAACATTTTACATTTATTTAACTTATTGAACTTTTCTTTTCCTAATTACAGAGATTTTGTTCATTTTCAAAGGTTTTTATATATACAGGACAATCACATGTATCTTTGTTTCGACAAGTGCTAAAACACATTAAAAAGCTTTCCAAACTATTTCCGGGCATGTTGGCGCACAAAACGTCACAATAACAACTTGGATTGTGCGGTAGTCTCAAAACAAAACAAGATAATTCATGCAACAAACTTTCAATTGTTCCAGCGGATGAGATATATCCTGAAAACCAGCAGGGGTGCGATGGCGCAATGATATGCTGGTGATTAGCATCGCAGCTGGTGGGGTTGCCCTTCTCGATGATCACATTCTTTGGCAAATCTTGAGTCGCAGCGATTTCATTGTGTCCCAAAGTTAATGATTTTCAACGTAGTTGTTTGTTGTCTGTAGTAGCGTTGACAGGGGGGTTCAGGGGTTGACAGGGGGTTCAGGGGTTGACAGGAGGGTTCAGAGGTTACTTTAGTACTTTAAACCCGGGCCCGGGATAACTTTAGGGGCGCGGAATCTTTTCAAGAGGCTCAGGATTTTGAAGAAATCACTGCGTATGCTTTGGATACAATCATGGCTTACTTAATACAGGCCTTGCCATCGTGCGAGCTGGAGGCGAACAAAAACTCATGTCTATAACTTGTTAAACACACTTTTCAAGGCTTGTTTGCCCATTTTGTTAAATCCTGCTCGATTGATACCATATCAGTAAATAATAATCAAATTTTTTTTTTAATTTAATTGATAAGTTATATGCATTCTATGTTCGATTTACAATGAATGACACATTTAAATAAAGACAGGCAAGACACAACAATACCACAGGGTTGAGCATTACAACAGTATATATTTTACATATTTACAAAATAGTTTAACATTCAAACGTTTTCGGCTTAACCTAAGCCCTCATCAGGAATCTGAAATATTAATAAAATGCAATAAATTTCAAATTCTTGAAGGTAACTAGCTAACTAATTGTAAGCATCAAGAAGTTGAAATTTATTGCATTTTATTAATATTTCAGATTCCTGATGAGGGCTTAGGTTAAGCCGAAAACGTTTGAATGTTAAACTATTTTGTAAATATGTAAAATATATACTGTTGTAATGCTCAACTCTGTGGTATTGTTGTGTCTTGCCTGTCTTTGGTATAAAAAAGCAAACTCTCTCCCGAAACTACATTTAAATAAAGCACATAGTGAAAAAAAACTTAGTGAAAAAAGGTGTTAAATGAAACAGTAGCCTACAAATGCACACAAGAAAACAATATTTCTTGGTCAAGCATAATCTGCTATTATTAACATTGATTTAACGTCAGTAACGCAAATACAAAAAGGGCAAACAAGCCTGGAAAAGTGTGTTTAGCAAGTTATAGACATGAGTTTTTGTTCGCCTCCAGCTCGCACGATGGCAAGGCCTGTGGATACAATACGTTTTCTTACAAAATTTCTTGATTGGGGCCCAAACATCTCATTGGTACAGGCAGGGCCCACAAGAGGGGGGGAAAACCGGTGCATTGCACCGGGGCCCGGTGAGTTCAAGGGGGCCCGACAAAATGTCTAAATTTACGCGATAAAAAGATTGATTTCAACGATTTTGCATAAAATATTGTTTTTATATTAGTTCCGTATGTCGAATGGAGCCCCCTTATGGGTAGCCTAGGCTATGCCCTTTTTTTAAATTACAGAATTTTCAATTTTTTGAGTTTAGGGGTCCGACAAAATGTTTAAATTGCGTGCTCAGGTCGATTTTGCATAAAAATATTGTTTTTTATATGAATATTAGTTTTGTATTTTGAATGGGCCCCCTCGTGGGAATGCCCTTTTATAGAACAACAATATTTTTATTTTTTGCGTTCAGGGGGCCAATAAAATGATTAAATTTGCGTGTTATAAGGTTAATTTTGCATAAGCATTTTTTAATATTTTGAAGTTGGTACTTCTTATAGGCTATGAAGTTGGTATTTCTTATATTGAAGTTGGTATTTCTTGATGTCATGAACAATAGCAGTGCATTCATCCTAAGTTTGCTGCCCTAGTCTCTGCAGATTTCAAGGTCAGAAATGGTATTGTATGTTAATGTAAATCTGTACGCACACATATGCAATGCTATGTCAGCCATGTCGGATAGTATTGCAATTTTTATCTTCGAAATGGCTGATTTTACCCACTTGTGGCCATGGTTACAATCTGGTGTTGCCAGAGTTAGGAAGGGTTAGAGTTAGGAAAGGTTAGGGTTTTGATCTCTGCCCAGGACTAAAAAAAATATCCAAAATACAAGTTTTTGTTTTCAACAGCTATAAACTTTTCCTCAAATTAGGGCAAAATTCCATATCTGACAACGCTATTAAGGCTATATTTACACTATGTAGTGTTTTAGCATTTTACAGCATTTTATCTTTGTGTATAACTAGTATGTACCGGTATCTGTGAATTTAAACGTTTAAGTTATTTTGGCAGCCGATTGTAGCATCGAATAGACAGCGATAGACACGTGTTTCGCCCATGAGGCTGGGCTCATCAGTATCGCACCGTATGTGTTAAACTGTTTTATTTGCATCAACAGCGCACGGGTACAAATAATTGACACGGCGAGAGAGCACAAACAAACATAGCCAGGTCAAAGACTTTCAGAAACCGGCCTGCCACACCCCGCGGCGGCGGGGAGCGGCGTGATTTATGGGGTGACGATGCACCCGGAGGGTTAAATCCACCAGCTTAGGTCGCGAGGGCCAGGCTGGGGAGTCGAGGTACCTGTGGAGGGAGAGTGTGGATCGAAAAACTATATGGCCCGTCCGCAAATTTAGAATGGCGGAGCGGGCCAGGGAGACAGGCTCTTTCTGCATAGCCCAGAAAGAAGCCCTGCGACGAACCGGGCGACCCGTCGTGTGTGGACGCTGGAACCGGCAGTAATTGACCGCCGGGCAGCGGTGCCACTTGAGTAATCGACCGCCGCTTTACCAGTCAGTTTAACTCTTATCTTTGTGGAAAGAAAGAGCCAACAACAACAATGTGAATTTAAAGTTATGCTTACAATAGTGCATTGTTTGTGAAATAATGGAGTGTTAATACTATAACCTAATTTATCCTTTGTGAGAACACGCACCGCAAATTTTGCTTGTGATTGTTGAGATATCACGCGACATGTCGCGCTGGGGGGCCCGGCAGCAACATCTGCACCGGGGCCCGGCAGGGCTCTTGGAGGCCCTGGGTACAGGATCCAAGATATCGTTTCAACGCCCTGGTTGTCTGTGCAACTTTGCTTGGGCTTGATACGTGAGGTAGGTGAAGCTGTTCATGCCGATCGTGAGGGTTGCCAGATGCATTAATCTTTCTTTTTGAAGTTTTTTTCAGCTCAAGCTTAAGTGTTATTGCGTCAAGGACTAAGATTCAAATCTAGTGTTCTGTTCTGTTGATTAGAAAGCATGACTTTGACTTTCATCACCACTTTCTTTTCCTTTTATACAACAAGTGACAGTTTTTTATTGTTTAAATTATCATTATTATACATATTAAATTATTTTCAGTTATATTGTGACGTAGCTGCGTAATTGTAATTGCATAACTGTTGCTTTCATGGAAACATATCCTCCGTTTTCGATTCCCATTATCTGGAAGCTTGTGCACACATTGTAAGCAGAGATGAGTAGATTGCCGCTTTAAAGTTAATTCGATGCTGGAAAGGACACTCAACAATGTTTTGGAAATACTCTCAGTTTTCGAAATAAAATTCAATAAATCCGACATTAGAATCGAGGTTTATTGCGACTGTATCATCGGCCAACAACCGCCATAAAACCGCAAGACAATGCTTTGATTGACATGTCTTTAGGATTGTGCAATCACATTGAAAATCAAAGTAGGGATTATGAAAACACAAAACAATGATTATTACCTCATAAAATCGCTTCATTGCCACGCATAAAACAAAATACTTCAAATGTGTGGATTTTTTCTCACTTCAACTACTTTTTTCAATTTTGCTCTCGCAGCGCACTAGCTTCGTGTTGTTCAGTTAGTTATCGCGTCGTCAGATAGAACTCAGCAAAAACCCGTAAATCTGTTATTGGATTGGTCGTAAATGTCTCTTTCAGGTGTTAAGTGTAGCTTTTGATATTAAATGTTTACTGAAAATATTGAACGTTTGATATTGTTCTAACGTTCCCAGATGTTAAGTATATCCCAACGCTACTTTTGTGCTGGATAGCCTATCAACATTTTTGCTAAATTTGTTTCGAAAAATTCAGTCAAGTGATTAAGATTTTAGATTAAGCAAGAAAAGGAAGTGAACATAGTTCGTACTTGAAAAGTTGTCAATACTTGGTATAAGTGGTCACCGCGTTAGTAGCGGAAGTACTCGGCAACCTGAATTGCTTCATTTCAATTGAATTGAAACATTTTTAAGTTGGTTTTTGCTTGAAGTGCTTAAGAAACAAGCTGTTGCTTCCCGCCTACCTACCCTCCGTCTTGGTGGCTGGTTGAAGATGCCAAAATCTGAAGTGTTTATCGCCGGGCGTCGAAGCTTCAAACCTGGCAGATTTTATACTTTTTTCCGATGCGCCCAATAATGGTGTCGCTGATCGTTTGAGGAATTAAGTTTTGATACAAAATTAGAATTACTTTAAAAATAACAACAGAAATCGGATTATCATATCCCAAAAGCAGAGCAGCCTCATACCAGCAGCTTCATGTTGAGTCACTGCTGCGGATGTACAATTGAACGTAAAGGCCATCTTATCAAAACAGGGCAAGTCGGATTAGATGAGCGGTCTACAGCAGTTCAACAACAGTGACCTCAGAGCTATATTTTGCTTAGCAACAAAGTATAACGATAAGACAGTTTAATTCCTTCTCTGTGCTAAGAACTCGAAATCTGCAAAGCTATCGTTTGCACTATGACATATCCACAATGTTGTTGCATAACGTTGAATCAACGTCATATTCGCTTTGCTTGGTAAAGTGCCAAACGATGTTGAAACGATGCTTTGTCTTGTATGCTAGAAACGTGATAAACTGTCGTGATGTCATCACCAGTGACGTAGAGTGTGCAGAACTTACTGATTATGAAATTCATGTAGTGGAGAGATTACCTGTCTTCCTTGCGTACCTCCATGCCCAATGCCCATGTAAACTTATTGGTAGGGCGGCCTTTGATCTGACTCGGTTGTTGATTCCACGGGGACTGGGAACATAACTGTGTTGAGCAACAGGCAACAATCTGCACTCAGGGCCGCGTTAACCGCCTCCTGTGTCCCCGGGCCGGGGGGCCACGACTATTTAGAAGCCTACTCATCTTAGTTTGTTGACTGTTGTTTGACTGTATAAAAATACAGCAGTTTCATAATATAATCAATAGATTAAATTATGTAAGGTCGTATTTATTGCTTTCCAACCCCCCGGCTGAGGGCCCACCTCCGTTTACTTTAGAGGCTCACGCATATTTAGTTCGTGCAGGGTTTTTTATTTGTAATTGGTTTGTACTTGGTTTTTGCTTACAAACCAAGCTTTCTGGTTTGTAATTGTACATGTAACATTTACTATGCAGCCTCATTCTTTTCCCATTTTTGCAAATTTTTTCGATCCCCCTTGCTCGCCCAACCTCATTCACCTAACCAGCAACCTTGAGCATGCATAGCTTCAGAAGTGGATTAAGGGCTAGGCTAAAACGTTTTTTGTGTAATATTCCAAAGTAAAGACTGCTCACTCAAATTGCCTAGTTAATTAATATTGTAATTAAATTGATAAATTTATTAAGTGAAATGCGCAGTGAAAATACTATAGATGGAACGAAGATGAAGACTCCTCTAGCAGATTTTCTAAGTTCCAGCCTGTTGAAAGGCTACACCATACTAGGCTGCATAATTTTTCAAGAAATAAATTATTGAAATCCTTTTGTGGTCGTAAACAAATTTTGTTTTTAAATGGAGGTTGCACAAAAGCCTGCAGTTAGCATGCTTCCTTGATTACTTTTGCACTCCTTTTGTCACGTGTACTCCGCGAGTCAGTACTCTGTTCTATTCGTATCATTTCATTCTACCAGCGCAGTGGCCGAGTGGTTTCGCCTTCGGCTCTGGTGCTGGTAGATCTGAGATCGATTCCAGGTCGGGTCAAACCGAAGACTTTAAAAACGGTAATAATGTGATAACATCGTAAACCTGATATAAATTAAAAATGAGCCCTGTCGCTAAAAGACCTTAGCTGTTGTAGAGCGACAATAAATAAAACCATAACATTATTATTATTATTATTATCATTTCATTCTGGCAGGCTAGCGAACAACAGCTTCTTTTGTTCTAGTTCTATTGTTGAGTTTAACAATCTTACGTTGTGTATTTTGTTGCAGAAATTGCGATTCGATCATTTTTCTTTTGTTAATACATTTAAGAAAAATAACCGTCTTTGTTCAGAGGTTAAATAAACTTTAAATCAAAGCTTCTACCCAAATCCAATTTTAATTTAGTTACAAAACGATCTATGGTCACATGCAAAGTGTGCATTTTAATAAAAAATAATATTGCATCCAAAATTGTTTAAAACGTGACCAAAACAAGCTTATACTTGTCAAAATTTGTTGGAGGCAAACCCCCAATACTCTCTATCCAACTTCACTTTTTCGGACATAAAATTCTACCTTGTCCTTTCATCTTATAAATTTTACCTTATTAACTCTGGTCCTTCCACAAATTTTCTTTCATACCTGCCACCATATTGCCGGCATATTTATTATTGTTTAACTCTTAGAGTTGTGTACTCTTTGAATGTGAATTTTTTGCCTATATTGAAAGAGTTTTTGGCCCTAACCTAACGCTTTCTTGTTATGTTTTTATGAGCCATCACTAAACATCAGGGCCAACGAGTGGATTTCGGGAGGGGGGCAAGGTGGTGCTCAAACGGCCCTGTCTGTACTTCCAGAATATACTGAACAGCTTTCCTTTTGATGTGGTGCTTGATTTATTGAAGAATGTGTTTTCTTCAAAACCAAAACCTTCATCTTGCTTTAGTTTCGAAATAATAGTTTCAGAAAAAAATAAACCTCGCTGAAAAGTCGAAATCAATTTCATTGTTGATGTTTGGGTTTGAACTTGGGCAGTGTTTCCCATGCCTCAAACAGTCCGTTTTCCTGCTTCCTTGAGCGTTATTAGTTTTTAGAAGTAGTCCGCGAGTCCGAAGCAAGGATGAATAATTGAATATCGTGTTGTGTCAATACTGTGGCTGTGCTGACAATACGAAGATTATTGCTTCACAATCACAAAGCTGTTCCACAGCGACAGTTAAAACAAACGGGGAAATAAAAGTTTTTCTTTTTCAATTGAGTTGTTTTTTCTCTCCATGACCCGGCCACTGGCATTTGTAACACGTTTGAATTTGTTTCAATGTGCGCAGTTTGGTTAAGAAATATTGGTGGGCAGTGATGCGTGAAAGAGATGAACATAAGAAGGGACTGAAGCATGAAACACTTCGGCTAGAAAATTATTCACTTTTTACATATGCAGACGTTGAATCAATGTAAAAAAGGCCTGATTTGCTGGCTGTGGCAGACGGTAGTCTTCGACCTGGCTGTTTGGGTAAACAATGCCCAAGGTAGTTGTTGCAACAGACAAACTTGGAAGTTCTAACTTTATCACGTACAAAGATGACAACAAGCAGTGGATAGTTGAGCATTAGTGTTGGTACGAGGCCGCAGTTGAATTCACTTGAAGCCAACCGAATAAACCCGCTTTGATGTCCTTCCCTCAAGTGTGTACTTGATATACTTCTGTCCTCCAGTCGTCAGGTGAAGTCCACAGGTGGAAATTAAACAAGGCGATGTTATCACTGGCTTAAGCGCCATCGAAGGCTTTGTCCGTAGGAGTAAGGCTGCTTGTTACATAAACAATAAAGATAAATGTTTCAATTCACTTTTTTTCGGAAAAGTCTTTCTAGAATCTAGATTTAGAACATTAATATGTTACGTCATTACATTTGACAGGTAATAGTCGAAAAATTTGTGAATCAGACGCCAAACGAATGGAAGTGAGTGACATGACAGTAGACCGCTTCCGCACTCACTTCAAGGTAACTAATCAATCTGTTGGTTTCAGCGGCTTGGACGATATTTGTTTAATTTTCACAAAATGTTTCTATAATTTTCTGCTGTTGTTATTGTTGGATTATATCGAACAGAAAGACGCAAGATGGCGTGTTGGATTGTGATGTCATTTATGACACTGCTTATTGGAAATGCAGAAGGTAAATTTGGCTTGATTAATCGTTTAAATGTGAATTGAACGTTGTTGCCGGTGTATGAACAATTCATACAAGGCTGAGGCTGCAAGTGTAGTGGCCAGAGGATTGAAAGCTTCTTGTGAGGTTGGGAAATTCTGGCCTTATTTGATCTGGAATTCTAGACAGATCTTTAATATTTCAAAACAAATTCATGTTTGAAAGCTTCAAGTAACTTACGCAACCTGGAAGGTTAAGCATCAGACACAGGCAAGGACCCAAATCAAAAGTCCTGGGTTTTCTTGGGTCTGCATCAGGAAAGTAGCCACCAATGATGTGTTGAGGCAACGGTTGAGCTCGCGTCATGTTGCCAAGCATACTGTTGGGCATCGCGTCATGTTGTCAAGCATACTGTTGGGCATCGCGTCATGTTGTCAAGCATACTGTTGGGCTTCGCGTCATGTTGTCAAGCATATTGTTGGGCATCGCGTCATGTTGTCAAGCATATTGTTGGGCATCGCGTCATGTTGTCAAGCATATTGTTGGGCATCGCGTCATGTTGTCAAGCATATTGTTGGGCATCGCGTTGACAATTCAAAGAAATCTGTCGAATATTGGATTGCATCACTCACAATAGCTAGCCACGATTCAAAGTGTCCAAGCGGCCACACATGCTATTCGTTAGTTTGGTACAACACAGCGAGATGTAAAGAAGTTTGTCTTGAACAAACAATTTGAGTGGATATCTGTCAAATGTTGTTGATCGACCACTCCTATGATATACAACATCATATGGACAACAGACGCCCACTCCAACTTTCACCCATCGGAACAATTTGCTTTCCTGAACTGACTTTCTTTCAATGGTGGACCATTGAAAGGGATTTCGTTCCAAAAGTCTGTCTGCTGCGTTGAAGAATTTATTTCTTATATATCTTGTCAATGTCAAAGTTACGTGAATGATGCTATCGCGGTTTGTTTTGTAAATTGCAAGCAATGACGATCATTCAAGCGCAAATTGCTTTAATTTCTGATGAATAGCTGTTCTATTGGCGCTTGCGTCTGCACGCGTCTCATAGAGACATAGCCCCACCGCAACCATTCTGTGTGATGTCGCAATAGCTTGAAACGATTTTGGTGTCGCATTATAGAGTCGGCATCTCAAACTTGAGCGTATGGCATAAATATCTGCTAAACATTCTATGGTCTTGTGCAGGGGTTCTTAACCTTTTTTCTTTCATTACCCACTTCCGCTACTTAATAAACCTATATTCCCCACATACTTTTAAAACTGACTGAAAAATCAAAATGAATCCTAGTAACCTGTGTGACATATCCCAAAGCACAATGGTATTTAACAAAAAGAACAAGTTCAATGAGAAAAATAACATTAAAGATTGTCCATTAATGTCAATGCGATTTTTGTTCTTGCTTTTCAGCGACGATCGAGTCAATGTCAGGCTCTATTTTTGAGATTGCACAACGCAAATCTGATTCCAGATGAATTGTAAAACAATGCACTAGGACTCGGTGTTTGTTAAAAAATATTACTTTTGTGACTAACTAATCAGATTTACTTCCTTGGATATTCGAGTAAAACTTAAAACAATTTCCCACTTCCAGACCAGAAAGAATTTCCCACTGCATGGATATTCAGTAATTTCCCACTGGTGGGAAATTTCCCACCGTTTAAGAACCACTGGAGTACACATAGAACAACAAACCCAACTTCAAATTACCCACTTGAAATCCTCAAATTCCCCACTAGTGGGTAATTACCCACAGGTTAAGAACCCCTGGTCTTGTGTGTTGTCGGTCTATCCTCAATCGTGTTTGCATCGACAATGTGCTCTTTTATTTTGACATTGTTGCTACAACTATCAACGTTGAACAGACGTAGAAGCTGCGCAGTCGGAAAGAGTGATCGCGATATGTTGTGAACACTCAGCTATTCAATTGTGAGCAAACAGAAAGATCTGAAATCAACTATTCAAGCTTTTTAATTAAACCGACCGCTTAGTAATGTTTAACTATCTTTCCTATTACACGATATGAGTTACAACTAGCGACCAGCGCCGTAAGTCACAGACTACGAGGGCAACCTGACAACATTAGTCTCAAAACAAATGTTTGTCAGGAAATCTTTGCGAACATCTTGCGAGTTTTTCATTCTCATACCAGTGGTGCTTTGGGTTTGAAAACAACAATCATTGGTAAACGTTAATACAACGTCAGGGAATGATGATCAGATGAACATATTGAAATGATTTTTATTTGATTTTACAACTTCTTCTTCAATAATAACATCAGCGGTTCGTCTTCAGACGTTTGGGTCACTGCTTTGCAGACATAGACCTTGATCAAGTCTCTTCCCCCCTGTTGCCATTTGTTTCGTTTACCTGTGTTCCAAAGGCATCATCTCTGTTTTCACTTGGACATTTCGTTGGTCTGTGGTCTGTTGTAGCAAACGAGACAATTTGCAAATGATCCGAAATACAAACGTGGACCATCGACACCCCTGGTGGGGGGTGGACTTAAAACCATTGTTAGAAAAGCAAAGTTAACTGATCAGAAAAGATTTTGAGATTACGTCGCGATGCATTGCGTGTGTTGTTAAATATTTGATGAGTAGCGACACAAGATGCTGGAGCGGCGGAGTTATTGTCACAGTGACATGAGGATACTTGCTGGTGAAAGCAACTGCTGCCAGCCTTTCAACCTACGCAATCGAAGTCATTGAAATCACTTCTTTTTCTTCTCTGGAAATGAGCAATTCATGACAGAACTTTAAGATTTGTTTCATGTCATCTGTGGGTAGTAGGGTTCGCTTAGCTCCTGCAGTCGGTTCATCGTATTGAATATTTTGGAATGGACACACAAAGTTATCCGCATTATTGTGGGTTCAATCACGTTTCTAGGAGCAAAATTGCCCATTTGCTTCTCTGTTAAACCAATTAGACAATCACCCATCAATAATTTAAACTTCATCCATTAGTGTGACTTTATGATTTATATTACGCGACATTTAAACGTCCATCTCCGTTTGACTTTCGTATACTAACCATGTTCCATAACAAAGTTACAAACCACCTTGATATCTAGTTCCCAACTGGAATCCGAATTGAAAATAAATCGGCGCTGTGTGCGAAATGCGACGACATATGTGACATTGTGGCCAGTATGTGGCCGCCATGCTGGTTGTTTGTGTTTTATGAGCTTAGTCGCTGTCATTTGTGCCAGAACAACGACAGATGCTTAACAATAGAGCGGCTGACGGGAAACAAGTAACTTTACGCAAAAATTGGATGAGGCTTTTAGTTGCGCAGTAATAAAGCGTTGCGATCGAAGTTAGTGTTTATTTTCTATGCGGTTTTCTTTCACTTAATTCTATTATTTGTTGCGCATCATCAATCAAACGCCATGCGGCGCTTTTAACCAATATTTGCCAGCCGATGATTGATGAGATGCCATTGTGACTTCATATACAGGTCGACTAAATTTTGGAACTCTTAATGGGAGGGGCTTCCTCAACCCTTCGGAGCTCGCGTGTGAGGGGTACCCCATCGTGCTGAGGTGTCCAGGAACAGATGTGATCGAGGTATGAAAGCAAATTAACTTACGTTCTCTTTAATCCTCGTAATTTATGCTTAACGCATTTGTTCTTGTGAATTTTCCTTTAGATTGTTACCAGGCAACCAAGCGTTGAACAATGCAAATTCAAACTCAGCAAGTTGGAGCAGCCACTTTGATAGTTTTCAAAAACCGATAAGCGTCATCAACCTGACTACAATTTGATTCAAAATGGCGGCCAATTTTGTATGACGTCAACACGTGATTAGCCCAATCATCATCAGTCTATAGATAGAAAGATGAAGTGCATTCCTTGATAATGGCCTTATTATTTCGTATCAAACTCGATCGATTATCAACTATATGATCTCACCAACGTATTAGAATTTTGCTCCACCCAGTATGCTGCTCAGCTGAGTTGTTTTTTCATCCATTTTTAATTTGATCAGAAAGTAAACGATATATTTTGGGTGTTAGGATCATCAGGAGCCCGGATATTCATGAATTGCGTTATGTTGTGCCCGGCAACAAGCGTTGTTCGTCGAAGATCAAGCTTTTTATGCTTGACAGTGGATTATGTTTACATAAAATTGAAACTGAAGCGAGAGTAGCAACTAGATGCTTTGCTTTAAAATTGATAATATATAAACAAACTAATTGCTGACTGAAAGATTTACCAATGATTAATATCAGGTGATTGAAGCCCAGTATGGCCGAAAGAACACAGAAACATGCGCCATCTCTCCTAGCTTAATGAGGGACACCAACTGCCGATTGCCCCAGGCCACAGACATCATGAGCGGGAGGTAAGCTTTTAATGAACCTTTCAAATGCCGCCTTTGAAATAATGCGTCGCTTTTCGTTTAAAATTCTACTGTTAGTGCAACAATTAGAATACTCCTGCATCTATGCCCAGTCATTAATTTACGGAACAAGTTTTACTGGGTAGCAATAATTTTTCGTCGTGTAGTCATATCTAAACACTTCTGTCACATGTTTGTGCAATGTGCCAAGTTTGAGTGATTTCTTTGTGACCTCAGTCACCATAAAATATGCCAATTTATTGACCATGTAGTTTCGTCATGGTGACACAAATTTGAAAAGATTTTGTGAAAAATTAAGTCAGCAATTCCACAAGCTTCGCAAACCTTTTGCCACAAATCAATGAAATGAGAATTCATTTTCCTAAAGTTTTCAGTGAATGGTTTATTGCTTCGGGGGACTCGTAGTCGGAAAACCCATATACACTATATATAGCCCCATATAGGCCTAATAGGTAACAAAAAGAAACCCCATTCAAGGTTACGTTTTCAGCTGCCAAGTCCACATGGCCAACCCAGCCCGTCATAGACGATTGTTTCTGGTTGTTTCAACGGCAGCAAACGTTTGTGACGTGAATACCACAAAACAAATGTCGCCCTAAACAAGGAAACCCATTCAACTCGGTAGTTTCCATAGCAACTAATAGACGATTAGTTCTTCGGTCGCAGCCATCGCGCGCTTGTGGGCGAACTTGTATGCTTCATTAGCCTGATATCTTACAGATTGAACGTCAGTGTAAAGATTGTGAATTTTGTATTATTTTTCGTCCATTGATGTTGATTCATGGCATTAACGCTGGAATGCGTTGAATTGCTGCTGCCCGAAGATACAGTTTCCTCTAGGAACTGTCAGAGTTGTGGAAAATCTTAACCAAATATCAAATTGCAAGCTTTGCATAGTTTTGACTTCTGGCGACGTCAACGCTACATCAGCGAAAAAGCATGTGCGGGAAAGTATACACAACCATTCCAACCAACGGAGTGGCAACACAAGCAAATCATTTGAGATGGCCAGCGTATTGTAGCGAAGCGGAAAGATAAGCGAGACCATTACAGAACGTTGGTGGCGATTTTGAGCGATTTGTTATTATAGGGGCAACCCTGGTACCATGGCTCAGACGCATCTTTCCGCTTGGCCTGCATAAGCCGTCTATGATTTTGTTTTCTGCGAGATCGTATTTTATGCTTCTCCCGATGTCACTCCGTTACTTTTCAATGTTCAATGAATCTTAACATTAGTTTTGTGAAACTTGTGAGTGACAGTTTGCCAAAATACTGTTCAATCGCCATTACCGCCAGTTTGTGTGGAACAAAGGCAAAATGATGCGATCATGCAGCGCTGCATCATCACTGGCCGCGTCACCGACTGCAGCAAGAAAGCAAAACAACGAGGGACATTTGTCGACTTATCGTTACAGTTATGTTTGATTTTCATTTCTTGACGACGCATAGACGATGAGGATCAACACGTGTTCATATATTTTAGAAGTCTACCTTGATATAAATAACGGCAGAATATTTAGACAAAAGGTGTCACTTTGGACCAAATGGTGAGCAGGAAATTAAAACCTGCCGAAAGATGCAAGCGCCCACAACTAGTTTTTGTGTAGAAGCCCATTTCACCTCACAAAACTAGACCTTTATTTTGATCCAACGTCCGCAAACGTTAAATCAATGTAAAAACGCCACAATGTTTTTGCTAGCTGAGAAGTTAGTGATTTAGTGTCGCACTCGTCAGTATTTTAATCCTTGCATGGCAGGTGTATTGTAAACAGGGAAAGTTGTTGCAAATATGTCGCCTATCGTTTATGTTGCGGCCTGACATTTGCTGGCTGGCGGCGCGCGATCTGCTGGTTGTACCGAGTAGATTCAAAACAATATCCTTCCGCCGTCCAGCGCTGCTTTGTTTAGAGGTCACCGCTGGGTTTTTGTTTATTACAAAATGGTAAATTGCTAATCAGTTCTAAATAAACTTACGCTAAATAAGTAGCACGATGAAGCAATTCGTCTCGATATATGCCAAGCTACACCTGTCCATCTTAATCTCAATGCCAACTTATTCGACTCCCTCATGTGTGAACAAGTCTGCTGCAATACCAGACATGGCAGTAGCTGATGGTTTGCCAAACCAACATCTTGAATGTCTGCCTACTGGAAGCACCACTTCAAATTGTTGAAATATCGATGGCCACAGTTCCCCCATGTACACTTTGATCGCCATGATCTGCGGTTTGCGCGTTTGAAGACCTTAACCAGAATGAACTGGAGTCGATTTGTTTTGTCATCAAATCATGTTGTGACTTTTGAACGTTTTGGAGTGAACTGAGAAATGTATCCAGCATTCGGTCGCAACCATTAGAATGAACCGTATTCTGTGAGCAATCATTAAAACGTATTTGTCTTTATAGATGCAACAACAAGACACAATGCATGCTCTCGGTGTCAAGTGACGTCCTACCAGACCCATGCCCGGGAACACACAAGTACCTGGAAGTCTCTTTCAGATGCCTCAAATACAGTGAGTCTTGGTTACATGTCGGTCATCATTATGTTTTGGTTCATCATCATCATCAGCATACGACACGACAGCATTGACTGAGAAAGAGATTTGAAAACCATTGGGTTCGTTTCTATTTGAATGATGCTCAAAGATGCGAGGCAGCTTTGAATTATTTCTGTTACGTGGCACCCGAGCGATCGCACCGAAAGCTTTTTCGCAACGAAGTACCGTCGATGCTCAAAACGTGAACTTTTTCAATCTCCTTATTGTTGGCATACATCGATCCTTCATAGTTTGGTGCGTTGCTGTCATTGAAAGATAAACACTGACAGCTTTTGATATGTTGGCATTCCTTCTGGAATACGCTTTTGTATCGAGCTGCTGGATGATTAAGGCGCCCCGTGGGTGGGTCATTAAGGGCCTCTGTGTGGGGCACTGGGTATAATTAACTACACTTACAAAAACAAAGGGTAATGGATTAGTATCGCTTCGATAGCTCGTCTGCTGACGTCATAATGGCTATATGAAAGCGTGTTAGCGCGCCTTTCCACGAACGGCTTTGCTTGACACTCGACAATTCCGGCGCAAACTTCAATTTTATTTAATTAATGGTCCCGGGTTTATTGAGATATGTGAATGGAAGATAATTGAACGCCATTGCACCGTGGAGTGTATTTCAAAGGCTTCTTTGTGTCAAACAATCCACTTCAATATCCTAAACATTATTGGAGAGCTAGAAAACCACCCATGCGTGACATAATTGCCGGTTTCTAGCCCCGACCACATGAAAAAGGTGGTGTTCTGGGTGATCTTGCTCAAGGGAGCCCATAATGAAACCCGAGAGAAGGGGACAAATGGAATATGCCGGTTTATTTTGACGAAGACTACAGTAGGCAATTCAAACTGATAATCGTGCAGTATCCAGGCGCCAAGCGTTGGATCAGATTCCCACCTTGACCGATGCAATCGCTTTGAGATGAAGATTTCTCACCTTATGTCTGATGACGTGACTTTCCACGCAGTGTTCGGGTGTCCTGGTTCATTGGTCGGCGTTGGAACAAACGTTTCCATGGATACGTCGATGCGTGAGGAAGCAGGGTCATGGAGCAAGGACGCTATCTACAATCCCGATCACGTGTTCTACCTGGTTAAGGGAGGCCAGACCGTGCAGGTACGTCATGGTCGTTCTGTGCTTGTCATTATTTTTGTGCAATAAATTTTACATCGATAAACGTCAAACTAACGAAGGATGTTTGTTTCGCGCAGGAATACCGGAATACAGACAACTTTGTCGGGGGAGCGGATCCTGTGAAAATATACGACCTGCCTTCCCCCGTGCAGGGGACCAGTTTTGTTGTGCATGACGGCAACATGTACTACGTCAAGGTGGGCTTTAATTTATTGGAGGCGATGTTTTTACATTTTATTTTCATCATTGTTACGTGGGTATTATCTCATATTAGACAACTATATGCGTGTTGTTACGTTGTCTATTCTTACGCAGGCACAATCCCGCCAGCTGATCAAGTACAGCGTTGTTGCTCGTCTTCGAATTAGACAAGGGTCTTTACCAGGAGTCGCCACTACCCCTGAGAGGGTCGATGATAACCCCATTCAACTGGCAGTAGACGAGAACGGGCTGTGGGCGGTCTACACCACCAGTGCCGATGGTGGCAGGATGATTATCAGTCGCATAAACAAAAATTCCCTTCAGAAAGAGGTGATTGATCATCAGTGTAGCTATGCGCTGACAAAACGTGCTCTATGGTGTACTTTCAATATTTATGTAGAGCGAAAGCAAATCGTTTTAAAAAAGCAAATAGTTGGATTTTTAAAAAGCGATGCTTTATCCTTAAAATAAATCTATTTTAATTTGGTTTCAGAAAACTTGGCAAACCAGTTTTTCAAAGAGTTTGTCTCTTCACTCATTTATGATTTGCGGGGTCCTCTACGTGGTGGGCTCCCGTACTGGAGAAGTAGAATATATGTTCAACACCAACACAAACCCTGGAATTGGAAAGTCTGTTTCAATCGGGTTTGATCGAAATCGCCCGCTTTCTCCGTCTGATCCTGGAAGCTTCCGCGGGCGGATGGCATCTTCACCACGGCGGATGTTTCCATCAGCTTTTCTGTCAACATCGCGGACTTTCCGCTCTTACAAGTTCACCTCTGTCCTCTACAACCCTCGGGACAGGCTTTTGTACGCATGGGAGTCCGCTGGCGGGAAAGCAACTTATTACAATCTTCATTTTGGACACACCAACCCTGACGTTGGTGAGATAAATATTTGATTCCATTGTTTATTCTCGAGACTTTTTTGTGATTCTTTGTTAATTTTGTTTCTTTTTTTCAGCGGGAAAACCGACCACCACTTCAACAACTACCACCACAGCGGAGATTGCCAGCAACACCACCCCCGCTAACCCCAACAAACCACTGGTCCCAACATCATCTATGAAACCTTCACCCACCGAACCTCCGGTACATGAATATATGTGCCCCAAAACCCACCATTCAGGAATTGATTGGCCCATAACCAAAGTTGGAGAGGAGACCATGGTCCCATGCCCCAACTCAAACGGAGGTGAGGACATGGTTTGAATGTTTTGTTGATACTTTTGGTGGTTTTGGGCTTACTCAAGAATCAGTCCATGAACCATCTTGTCGCAGATGTTTCCAAACCAATGGTTGTCAAACTGGGTTTCGCAGACCCTTGGGGTCCGTGAGGAAGTTTCAAGGGGACCGAGCAACATCTTTCAATTTTATTAACTGATAAATTATGTTGGCCATCATTCGTGTTTCACTTTGTTTTGCACATCTAAATCATTTTCCACAAAATTGATTACACACTAGCAACTGTTGTGCCGACATTTTTTTTAATTTCAAGAAAGTTTGCCACAAATTGAGAACCACTATTCTAGACCAAGACAATGAAGGCGTCAAGCACTGTCAATGACGAAATTTCATGTCACACTGACAAAGAAAACAACTCGTTTACAAAACAATAAAATATAGATCGGTGCAAGCCTGCTGTTATAGACAACCTTACGTCCATTCGGCGAAATAACTGAAAACAAACATAATATGAACAATGCAACCTTACTTGGTGGGTGCATTGTTTGTGTACCAGTGGTGGGTGCATTGTTTGTGTAACCGTGGTGGGTGCATTGTTTGTGTACCAGTGGTGGGTGCATTGTTTGTGTAACCGTGGTGGGTGCATTGTTTGTTCCTTCCATTAGCTTCGTAGGGTCGACTCTCTCAATCAGTGGTCCTAGAACAATTGGTCATGGATTGCTTCTTTAACTTGCGAAGTTTTTTTTCGTCATCAACATGTCCATAACAAAAAGGAAAGGAAAGCACTGCCCACAACATGTGCTATCTTTCACCCCAAAGACCTGGGAAATGGGGTAAAAGTTTATAGAGTTTAAAAGTAGTTAAACCAATTTTGTATCGTTATTAAATACATTAGCTTAGCTTGATGCAGCTCAGCAACACTTCTTCAGCTTAATACATTAATATCGATCTCTATTCTTCAGTCAATACGGTTTAAATATTATGCAAAGACTAAAAAGGTCGAAAATATAAAATATCATGAAATATTGAAATATAATGGCATGTATATGAGCAAACTTGAAAATCTACACGCAGTAAAAAGCAGGTAAAGCAAGTTCCAAATAAAAGTTAGGTTTGCGAATACGTAACCTGTCATCACGTGTGCATGAAGTAGACTGCTAGAGTTAGAGCCCGAGCTAGCTAATCAATCCTTTTTTTACATTGATATAACATAATTATGCGTAATAAAAGTCTGGTTGCTCACTGGTGTACTAGCGAGGGGCTGCTTGCCTCAAACCAACCTTGACTGAGAATCGCTCAATCGTTTGCTGCTTGTTGAATGATATTTGAATCAGGGTTGCCATTCAGTAAACCTATCAAAGCGTTTCACAATGTGACGTTGGGGGAGAAAATCTTTCACCTAAATTCGAATAAATTATTATCATTTGATGATGATAACGATGATGGTAATTTTTAAGAATAAGATCAGCCAGGTTCAGTAACCTTCACCGTCACCATGGTAACTATATTAAAGTGATTGTAACGCATGGCTGATTTATGTTACCCTTGGATCTTTTAATCACTGACCACTCTCCTCGGTGGCTTGGCGGCAGTACAAATGTTGAGAGATATCAACATTTACTGTTTTTGTGAGATCAGTGGTTTGAACACTGGAACGGCAATCGAAAGGGCGCCGGCTCGACACCGCTCAAGAGCATGCGGCTGTGTCTGTGGCAGGACACTTAAAGGCATCCCTGAAGGTGGACACGAAGATTGGCTTCCTTGCCTTCCCGTTCACTCAATCTAAATCTTCAACCACCGGGTGTAAGCCTGGATACGACAAACAAAACAAAATTCAAAACTTCAACGTTTTCCTTTCAGAGATGGCAAAGTGGGCCTGTGATAGAGAGGGGATTAGTTTAGACCCTATTTGGACCGAAACAGGACCCGATGTGTCTCGTTGCGTCACGTGGGTGGGCGACATAAGGAGCGGTCTGGAGAATGGTAAGATGGAATTTGTATGGAAAGTATTGGTTAGCTCTGTGGAATGCTCGGTTGTTTATGTTTAAACTTTGCTAGTTTGTCGAAAACTGAGGTGTGGATTCAGCGTTCGTTAGTAATTCCAGATGATATCGCAACATGGCTAGCAACTGTGCCACCACTGAGGATGTTGATGCGTTGTTTCACGTTTGATTAACATACGAAAGTACTTGCTTTGTGTTGATTGTGGTGAAATTTGTTTAGGAATGTGCAGCCGTCAATGCCATTATTTTAACATCGCCCATTGATTGAAGTGACAACTACAAATGGGCTGCTGGGTTACCTCGACCTCTTTTTTCAGGCGATACCGACCCCGATGCTGCAGCCGATGCTTTGGCTCGTCGTTTGACTGTTGCGTCACAGAACGGCGACTCACTGGACAGCTCCATTGTTTTGAAAGCGTCGCGGCTGCTCAAGACAATCACTTCTAAAGTTAGTGGGTCAGTCATACCCCTCACACCCACCCAGGCACAAAGGCTGACAGAGGTACGTTCCAGCTGCTGCAGTTTAAATTGAATTTAGGCGACCGACTTTCGAGTTTGAGCGTAAAATAAGCGATGATTCAATTAATTCGTCTAAGTTTGCCAAGTCGTGCTGATGTCATCAGGTCGCCGACTTTAATGGGTTCCACTGACGCTTCTCACATCATCAGCGGTGGCACGGTGGTTAGATCGAGTTATTTGGCGTTACGTTCCCGCCGCTTATTTGGTGTTGTGAGTCAATCGCGAACTCGAGCTTTTGCTTCGTTTGTCCGTTAATATTTCCTCTTGTGATGTTTATTCTACGTACTGGCCGATCAATCGTTAACCTGCCATCTCATCAATGGCGAGTATCCCACTGTTTATTTTTCTTCTATCATAGATGACTGACAATGAAAAAACAATGAAATAACGATTATTGAAATGTCACTATTGAATCATATACACATGCTTGCGTCATAAAGAGCTGTTTTTTAATGGAACAAACAACTACGCGATCAAAGCTTCCGCTCTCGAATGCATAACCCCAACTGTGTTTCATTCAAATACCTGGTGGCTTGGACAAGCGAGTTCCCGGATGGCAACAGCTGACATCCTCATCAGCTGAGGTGTCCTTGGATCAACATCAACCGGTTGGCACCTGAAGTAAACTTCCCTCTATCATCAATACTTCGTTCAAAGTGATCTAAAAATAGATAAACGTTCCTAGTTACGCGAAACGGGTTAATTCGGTGTTCCCAGGTGCTCACAAACCGACAAACAAACCTATGTTGCGCAAATTGCCTCGATGATCCCCATTATGATGTCATAAGTTGTGTTGACAGTGCTAAGCAATGATACAATCTATCGCTCGATCAAGTTCGCCTCCATTTGTGGCGCTTCCATAGCTTTGCGGTGATGTTGAAAGTGGCACTTTATGAGAAAATAATGAAATCATCACTTTAATGTCTCGTCTATAAAAGTCTGTCGCAAGCGTCGCGCTAGATCGCACATGACAAGACCAGCCCTGCTGACGCGACATCGCGCGATTGGGAAGTTTTTGAACAAACATAATGTCGCATCCAGAGCACAGCATTGCTTGAATATAGGCTACGTCATAGGGAATTACATATTGACAATAAATTGTTCGGAAAAACTTTCAAACTTTTCAAGATGACTTATTATATTTATCACTTATTTCATGATGAAGCAGCATACTTCCTGCGTTTAATTAATATTTCTTCTGTTTATGCTCAAAATAAAGCAAAGCTGGCAGTTTTTCATGTTGGGTGCAACCTCCTGCTGACCTGTACGCCGAAGCGAATCGTTGTGCAATTATTCTTTTTGTATTGAAAGCTTTGAATTTTGGACTAGCTTCACATCATCCAACAAGCGAAATACGCGCCAATAGTGTCATACACATCAGACTAGCTGACTGCACAATCGTAGCAATCATATGACTCTATGAGGATAAAGCTTTGGTAGAGAGTTCGCTTTGTTTTGTCTGTCTATCATATGAGATGGCGACAACACAGAAAAACTTGTTTTGCTGTGTTTTAGTTTTTAAACGGAGCTTCTCTGACGACTGATTACAATTTTTGCATTATCGCTAATTGAGAAATTGCAGTTACATCTTAGTCATCTTAGTCTTGCTGACTATAATAATTTTGATAAATGAATTACTTTTCGTTGATTTAATCGTCTGCAGACGTTGAATCAATGTAAAACAACTAATTTGCCGACTGGAATATAATTACAATGTATCATGATATGTGTTTTTATATGGCGCAGATACGCGTTGCTCTCGGCGCTTTACAAAGCAGACAGTGCCATCACAGCATAGAGAGGCGCAGCCGAGTGTATTATCTCAAGTCCATTTGCTGGATGCCACGCAAGCATAAGTGCAACTTTTAAAAAGTTGACCCGACAAGGCATCGAACTCTTGCTCACTAATTCAGAGACGGACACATTAACCACCCAGACAGCAAAATCCGTCATTTTTACATTGATTCAAGGTCTGCAGTCGTTGAATTAATGTAAAAACGACGCATTTTGCTGTCTGGGCACTAAGCCACCGAGCTAAGTATGAGGATATTTATTGGTCATGCGGGTGTGGTGAAGCATTTCACTTGAACTTAGACTGAGGTGCAAATACTTTAGTCGGAAGGTTTGATGTCGTTTCATTACAATACATTGAAACAATATAATGAAAATGTGCAGGGTCTTGCTGTTGTAGTTCAAGTCCTGACCGGTGGAGATGCAGTGGAGAACTGGAAGAGAATGAGTGTTCCTCAAAGACACGAAACTACCAACAATATTATGTCCGCCATGGAGGATGGAGGAGTTCTTTTCGCGAAGACTATTTTATCGCGCATGCGCAGTATTCCCAGCTCAGCCTATGGTAAGTGGACACCGGATTTAGTGCAGTTAAATCAAGCAGGTTGTCGATTCTAGGAACAATTTCATAAATTTCATCATTCCTACTTTTTAGAATCGGAAACAATTTCAAAACCGGGATTGGTCATGCATGTCAATGTGCAAACACTAAATGGCGGAAGTGAGCTCATGTTCCCAGATACAGAACGAACAGAGGACAGAGTCGTGGTTCCAGGCAACAGCTTAGCAACCGTTGCCAAGCAAGGTGAGTTGGCACCATGATTCATGGTCCTGTTGTTACCAAGTTTCCTTATCTGTGAATCTGCCACCTGCGATAAGAAATTTCCCAAAAAAAATTTAAGAACAGAAATTAAAAGGTTGTCTGTGATTTATTAACCAGTTGCCCAACAAAATCCTTTTTCTTCAATTTGTCTTCTTTGTCAATGACGTCACAGAAGTTTTGTAACATTTTCTTCTGCCGAGCATCTCCGCTAGTTAGCTAATTAATGACGCCAGTCATCCCTCCTGGGTAGTCCTTGCCTGACTTAGCCTATTCATCACACAGGACCTAAGTAGCAATAGTTTCAACATTTGACAGCATCGTGGCAGAGATTCGTTGCTTTTGATGCTTCCATTATTAACCATCGCTTACATCCTATCAGGGCTGGCCAGCACAGTAGTTGTGTTGTACGATAGCCTGGGTGAGTTGGTCGACGCCGGTTTGGCCGAGTCTGCTGAGTTGGAGGAATGGAAGATGGATTCACGGGTCGTGTCGGTCGTTATTGGAGAGGTCGGCCATGCTCGGGACCTCCCATCTCCTATCCTCATCACTCTGGAAAGCAAAGAGGTAGACCACTTTGTCATTCGTTGATTTCCTGCCTAGCTGTGGTTCTCTTCCTCTTAACATTCATTTTGGGGTTTGCATAATCCATCTGCTTTTCCATCTTTCAATTAAAATTTAAAGATCACATTCCGCTGCCATGCTGCTCGCTTTGATTTATTTGCCGGTTATTTATTATGTTAATTTGTAAATTCAGTTGCGCCCAGCGCTATCTATCTGTGACGTCATACGTGATCTATCGACGGTGCAGCTAATTGCAGCCAGTCTTTAAAATGCATTATCGGATTCTTGGGAAAAAATCGATTCGTTTTGATGGAATTCTGACTGATTCAGTCGATTCCACTGCGCCTGGCCAAATCAAAAGTTGCTATGTTCGTCAATACAAAAGCGAGACACGTTCTTGCTTTGTTGAGGGAGTGTTGTTGTTTAGACTAGAGGGAGGCCAATTAGAAGTAGCTGAGTTTTTCTTGTTTGGAATATGAAAGACATTTTGCCAAGCTTCATGCTGACAAGGTCTTGGTGCTGTTTACCAAATATTCCATGACAATTACCTTTGGTTGACTTCAAAGTTCAACAGAAAGATCAGCTCTACAACTATGACTCGGCTAACAAAGATTTTCATTTTACGACGACTGGTTACGTTGAAACTGATGTGAAATACTGGTACTTGTAGCAATCTGGTTGTTCTTGTCATCAAGCTAACGTTTTGGGATGTTCATTAATTGTGAAAATGTTAGTTTCTGTCATTTGAGTTCATCCATCCATCCACAGTTAATGGTAAAATATTCCTCGTTACAAGCTGCATATCCCAGACAGCTTATCTGGAGAAGCCATTTATCAATGCATGCTAATTAAGATGAAGCATAGAACCAATGGCGCTACCGCCTGACACCTGGGCGTAATAACGCTGTACTGTTGATGCGGCCATCAATAGATGATGCGTTCAATCGTGGACACCGTTTGATTATTGCGTCCTTTCCTGCAGAAGCTGCTCGCCAAACAATTATGCAAAGTTGCTATTCTCTACTCGCTGGAACGAATCGTTTATTGTCCCGGATGCTAAGTTGCGTAACAAATGCGAAGACCTATTGTGTTAATGTTGATTGATGGATAAAATTACGTTAGATTTGTGTTTGTATTAAACTGGTTTTTAAATCTCTGGAATAAGATTCTACTTATTTTTGTTAATTCCGCGGCGTTGTGTATTTGTGCAAGATCTTCGTAGAAGAATCCCAGAACAATATGAGATTAAGAATTAACAAGCAACACTTATCGGTTGGTGCGATGGTTAGTGGTCGATACTTTCTCATCGCTTGCCCATGTTTATTGTTGTCACATGTTGCAGAAATCCTCCCAGCCGAGGAAGTGTGTCTACTGGGATTACTCACAGAGGTAAGTTGTTCTACATTGTTTTTTTCCAGCGCCGGAACACTGTTCCTCTTGAACAGTGAAAAAAGTGATGATGAAAAGCTCATCAGAATCTTTTCTGGTGCTTTCATAGACCTACAACATGTTTCATTCTTTGTCTTAGCCCTGAACATGACTGCCCTTGGCGATATGAAATAAAATGTTTTCATCGACGATTTCAAATATTCCAGGGTCGGTCGGTGGAGCACTGATGGGTGTCACGTGGCTAGTTTTAACCAATCACACACCGAGTGCGCATGTGATCATCTGACAAGTTTCGCCGTTCTTGTCGACGTTGCCGGAGCAACAGGGACGTCATGGGATCACGTGTTGGAGCTTCACGTTGTGACGATCATTGGGATTTCTATTTCACTTTTGTTCCTGGCTGTTTGCATCATCACCTTCTCAGCGTTCAGGTTAGTTCTACGGCACGTTTGCAAATAATTTATTATAAATGAATCGTTGTCAGTTATAAACCGCTTTTTAATTGACAGAAACATCCAGAGCGACCGAAACACAATCCACAAGCATCTCTGCATCTGCCTCTTCATTGCTGAGCTTGTCTTCCTCACCGGGATTAACCAGACGGAGAGTTCGCTTCCCTGTTCCGTGGTGGCTGGCTTGTTGCATTACTTCTTCCTGGCTGGCTTCGTGTGGATGACCCTGGAGGGCTTTCAACTGTACGTGATGTTGATGGAGGTGTTCGAGGAAAGATCCAGATGGAAGTGGTACTACTTGACAGGATATGGTAAGTTACATATGCTACACCTTGCTTTGTTATCACTGCAAATGTGGCTTCAATCCATGTAGGCCTAATTGCCACCATAGCCCACTTTTCTATAACTTTATCAGTCATGATGTTGTAGCAAAGCGGCCACTTATTCGCTTGATTTTTGTATGATTGCTCTTATTAAATGAAAGTGTTGTATACGTAGTGTCCTGCTGTGTTTGTGATATGGAGTGCCACTCGTTGCAGGCATCCCTGCTGTGATAGTTGGTGTGTCAGTGGCTGTGGATAGTAGCGGATACGGGAATCTTCACGCTTGCTGGCTTCGGGTGGACTCCGGCTTCATATGGAGTTTCGTCGGTCCTGTGTGTGCTGTGATCCTCTGCAACCTCTTCTTCCTCTTCATCACTGTAATGAAGCTTTACAAGCACACAATGACATACACAGACACGTCCAGGGTTAACTCGTTGAAGTAAGTTGTAAGTGATGTTGTTGAGATACCTTCCCGAAGCAAGCATGTTCTGTGAAATAACTGCTTGGAAACAATTTGTAGAAACCTTCATTTGGATTTTATTTTTGAAGGCTTGTGGCATATTTAACTAACCGGTTGTTCCTTTTCGTTATGTTTAGAGCTTCTGTTAGGGGCGCATCTGCTTTGCTCTTTTTATTGGGAGTAACATGGGCATTTGGAATACTGTGGATTTGGGGAGAGTCTCAAATCATGGCGTATCTATTCTGCGTATTCAACGCTTTCCAAGGAATCTACATCTTCATATTTTACTGCATCCTGCAGAAAAAGGTGATGACATCAGAATGTATAAGTTGCAGCTTTGCTTTACCACCAAGCTATCTACACTGTTATGTCACAGGAATTTGTAGAAACGATAGAAATTTCAGTTTTTACTTGATGATATTTCGAGTTTATGTGGCCACACCCAAGCCCGCGCTAATAGCTGTTAAATATTTCAACACTAACTCCCTCAAGCACCTTGCCAGACGTTATTATTGCAACATGCCTTAAGTTCTGGTTATTCCGTCGGTCGAACTTCGTTGGCAACCTGATGATGAGAAACATCTCCGTGTGCTGATGCTCATTTCCTGAGCAGAAATCCGATCTAGTGGCATCACCCAACCGTGACCATACGTTGCCTTAAACCTAAGCAGATTCTCTTTAAGCACCCAGCTTCGATGTGACGCGTGACGATCGTGGTTTCCAATGTGACGTGTGTGCTTCAGTGTCTTCACAACTATCCAAGGGATTACTGTGATTTGACTTTGTGACGTCATGGCGGCGATACGCTTTGCAATAATGTATACTTCCGCACGTACAACAATATTTGTCCAACACGCTGATGAGAGTTAACGATGCCGATTATTGGAGAATTATTTAGACAATGACAAATTATTTTTTGCATTTTATTTGTCGCAAGTGCATGGCCGACAGTGCAATCTCTCTTTGGTCCTCGCCTCATTATTTGCTGTTGGAACCATTGGCATGATTTCTTCGTTTCTTCTGCAGATAAGAAGTGAATATTCCCAATGTATGGGTCGTATCCCTTGCTGCCGTCGGAAGCCTAACGAACCGTACATGAGCAACAGCATGTCTTTCTCAAAGCAATACACACCAGCGCGGTACTCTGGGCCTCAAGCCGCCACTGTAAGTACCAGCATTGATTAAATAACATGACATACCTAACGTTCTTCTGGTGCAAGTTGATGTTATGTTAACAGAGGCATGGTTTTAAAGATTGTCATTTCTTGTCACAAGATATAGTTTTGTTTAAATTTGTTCATCTTTTCTTCGTTATCTGTTGATGAAAGAATGACGTCACTCTTCAAACAAGCAACTGACGGTGTAATTTTTGCAGTCACAGGGTCAACTGCGACGAATGTGGGACGATACACTTGTGAACCCTCCACAACAAGCGGCTCTACCTTCTCAAGCTACCATACCCAATCGAGGCAAGTAGATCACACCTAAACCATATGTTTTGCATATCTCATGTAGCCTACTAAATCTGTGCTATGATCAAACTGATTATGTTGATTGCGTTTGACTGACAATCTGATGCGAGGCTATCACTATACACCCAAGCAGATGCTTGCTCTAAACACTCGGTTATTTTTATGCCACATGCCCAGTAGCCTGCGTGTAGTTCTAAAGTCTGATGTTCTGAATTTTTGAAACTATTTGAATGTTTTGTACAGAGCCTCCACGTGGCAGCCGTATTAGCCACAACGATGTACACCAGGTGGCGTCCACGTCCCAGTTGCGTCGTCATCCAGGATCGCAGCATCAGATGATATCGAGAGGCAACACAGTTCCCGTCATTTCCAGCCACGAGAATGACGTTTCTCTTTCCAGAAGTAGGGAGGAGTTAACTAACCAAGTCCCAGAAGACGCTTATGACCACTTGCAGCGCCATTGTCACCCCGACTGCGACCCCAATGGACGATACACTGAGTGCAAGCATACCCACCACATGCGTCATAGTGGGGGATTTCCCGTCCCACCCCGACCACAAGTGAGATCTCAAACCATGAACCCCATCAAACCAATCGCGACCCGGCCTCGGAACCCTGACAAAGAAGAAGTAAACCTGCATCGACGTCACGACTTCCAACGCGCCACAACGCTGTCGAACGCGGCTCCCTTAGCGATAGGCCACGACCGGCGACCCTCCACTCCCACCAGGAGATTTTCCCAACCGGTGAAAGCTGGCAATGCGAGCGACGTTTGTTCATATCATGCTCACCCTGGATCCGAGGAAAGTCGTTTAGTGCCACCACCAACAACATCCGCTTATCTACTGTACAATGAGACTGAAGATAAAATGGACGCTCGGCCGGGGATGAACTCCGTGCATCCTGCGCACAGATTGCAACGTCGTCGATCTATGACGAGTTCTGAATCGGACGATCCGATTGTAAATGATTTTAGCGCGAGCAGCAGCACAGGGTCAAAGCCATCCTCGTTGACCGGAACAATCGGAGGTCGGCCACTTGTGCCTATGAGCACGATACATGCCAGCCACGTGCGAGATTACAACGCGCGACACCTAGACAATTATCCATCCACATACCGGGACGCCGCCGACCTTGAAGTGCAGCAATTGACCGGTCCCGACCGCTCCTTGTGCCATGATGCGTGCAAGCATGGAGCGTCTTGTGAGGAGAGTCAAAGAGACTCCGCGTTCTACCAGAGCATGCCTGACCTGAACTGTAGCCCGGCCGCTACGCAAAGCCTTGATTCGAGTGGGTGTAGCCCCGAGGCTGCTAACCCTCTATATAGCCATCGACCGACCAAGAGCGTAGATGCTTCCGAACCCAGGTATGTGACTGCCCCCACCACAGTGGACTTTCAGTCATCACGGATTTACTCCCAAAGAAAAGACCATTCGGATCCCACCACCCTAGTAAAATCCCACGATGAACCATCACATCAGGATTTTTCTCACGGTAGAGAATTCACGCAACAAAATTACTCCACAAGTTCCGCTGAACAAACGGCACAGCCGCGTAGTAATAGCAACTTTTATGAAACCCCCCTCGATGCCTCAGGCCGGATGATGACCAGTTTGTGATGACGTAACGGTGACGTACTTGTGACTCAGCATTGTCAAAAGCCTATTTTGTTCCATTTCTTGGTTGCAACTTTTATGTTTTTATTGTTTTGTATTCGACTTGCGATATTTATTCCATCTTCTAATAAATAGCTTTCAGTTACAACTTTGGTTTCGGTCAGCTGGATCACTACAACAATAGACAGTCACGAGTGCTTTCGATTTCAACCGGGGAATTGACGTGAAGCGTTGTCACAAAGCGCACCGATCTGGCATCGAACGCCAGACTCTCGCACAGACCGTACCACACAATTAGAGCAGAGATACAGGTGTGCAATGAAGGATTTTCAATGAGCAATGATTGTTGATACTCTAACCAGTGCCGGTCTTTAACGGTATTTCGGGCCCTGGGCGGAATATGCTTTGCGGGCCCCAATGACAATGATCCAATTCAGTAGCATAGCTAGGTATTTTGAAATGAGAGGGGGTGGTTTGACCGTCGGCTGACGAAGCCTGACGGCGTGATCGCCGAAAGCGACACCCAGCGGCAGGGAGTCTGGGGGCCTCCCCCAGAAAATTTTGAAAAATTACTTTAAATTTGGGGCATTCTGAGAGCATGTTCAAAATTTGGGTATGAATATTACTGTAAAATGGTGCTGTTCGATGGCATAGCAAAAGGATAAGATCATGCATTCTTTGGAATTTTTCGGAAATAAAGCTATGTTGAGTCTGGATGCAACCTATTTCGTCCCCAGAAAAATTCGTGCCCTGATTTCGTACCCTGAAATCGGAGTAACAAAATCAAATTTCGACCTATTTCGTCCCCTGAAAAGATCGAGAGAAATTTGAAATGTTTGCGGCAACTCCGATCAGCAACTTCGGCTATGTTGTTTTTTTCTCGATCTTTTCAGGGGACGAAATAGGTTGCACCCGTTGAGTCTCTATGTTTTCTTGTTGCTAATTCCTTTGTTGAATTCACGTGTTGAATTTTTCCATTGGAAATGACAAAATTACTGAATTTTCTGAGTAAATTGCGGGCCCCCTAATTTGCGGGCCTTGTGCGATCGCACGGTTTGCACACCTCAAAGACCGGCACTGCTCCAACACACCGACTCACTGTTTCTTTGACAGAAATATCTTACTGACTGCATGCTTACATTGCTCTTTGTTTGACTCAATAAAGTGCAAAAACAATGTTTAGGGCTTTACAAAAACACAGTTTCGTCAGCTAGGGAACGATAAATCAATAACTGCACAAATTTATTTTCCTTGAGTGATAGCAAAGCGGACGCTGAACAGTGATGAACGTAGGCTACATGCTGTTACTACCAACTGATCAGTCTACTTTTCTTGCTCAATTCTTTAACGCAATAGCCTACTTCTTGACTTAGTTTCTTCTCATTTCAAACTATTTTTTTGGTTAAAAGTTTCGATTTGTTTCATTGTCAATTTACAACGAACACATGAGAGCATCAATTCAATTTTTATTTTTTGCTGCTGGCGCAAGCATGTACAGAACGGCAAAGTGAATATACGAATTTGACACCAACAAAAGGGAAAGATGGCACAACCCAAAGGTTTAAAATATACATCGATAAAACAGTGTTACTACTATCTTAAAATATCAGAACGCAAAAGTTCATAACAATTTAAAGCGGGTCGCCTTGATTCATGTTTTTCAAAGAATTTCCAACGATTCAGACCTCCATGTCTGGAACAACATATCAAACACTTTTCTGAACCAAATTAAGACCTTTTTTTTCGAACAAAATGTAGAATACAGTGATCAGCGCTTTGGATTGTCTGTTCAAGAATGAATTTACCATTGCAGAAGACAAGCCTAACCTATGCTTGGGAGTTAGATGAAAAGTTGCCAGTGGTACTTTTCTATTGTAAAGCATTAGATAGAGAAACATCCTTTAATACCACCTTTAATCTTGATGAAAGCGGATTGGTCAACAGTAGATAAAAATACACAACATGAATAAATATTCGATTTCTCATTGAGTTGTCAACAAACTACATTGTGACCTACCTGAACAATGCAGCTAGTCATTATCTGATCTAGCCCCCTGAAGAAGTCAGTCGTGTTTAATTGACGATACGTCGAAATAAAGGCAGATTATCACCTGAAACATCTTGTGATAATTTAGTTTACACCAGAAGAGCGTGTCATGTTGTTAGATATATTTTCGTGCTAGTTTCTTTGTACTGTAAAAGTGTGAGGAAGGAAAAAAAAGTGTCCCTGAAGGAGTTGGTCAGGTAATAGGTTCAAATTAGAAAAGCTTGTTCTAAACACCGACACAATGATGATCACTCATAATAAATTGCAAAGACAGTAACCACGCAGAAGAGAGACTCGTTCTGAAACGAGCAAGTGACGTAGTTGTCGTTGGTTGAGTCCCAGGCGCACATGCTCGACACTCTAACTCCTTGCCTCATTATCTGGCCCAGACTGACGTAGACAATACACTTGTAGCGTTTGGGCCAATTGGAGCTCGTCAACTTCTTCTTTGCGTCATCAGCCATCTCCCTGCGACGCCGAACAACAAAGCAATGTGACGTGAACATGTGTTGCAAGAAGATTTTCATCTAAACAAATTATGTAGCGTACCAGCGCCGTTTAGTGGATATTGCATTTCGTGTGTATGTGGTTTACAAATCACAACTGTTTTTTTCTGGAAACAAAATTAAATGACGTCTTTGTATCTGGGGATAGCTGGGCCATTATGAACATTTTACATCATAAAATACATATCCAGTCTTTAAAACAATGAAAACTATTAATACTACAAAAAGTACTCAATGCTAAGCAAAAAGCAAACCAGAGCAAATTAAATCAAATATAGTTATTACTCTCTAAACCCTTGGCAGCCTGTTTCATCAGAAGTTCTTATTCAAATAGAATCTATTTGGATTTATAACAATGAAAACTATTAATACTACAAAAAGTGCTCAATGCTATGCAAAAAAGCAAAGCAGAGCGAAGTAAATTTGAATAAGACCTTCTGATGATCCGTATAGGTGAAACAGGCTGTCAAGGATTCAGATAGTAATAACTATTTATTTAAAAAAAAGGGGCGATTACTTTAAACCCGTATCAACGTAAAGTCATCCGCGTAAAGCAGATACAAAAGCATCAAAAATTTGAGAAAAATATGAACACTATAATATAAACGACGACCTTTTAGAGTACATGCATAAAAGTGAGACAAAGTCCAATTTGATGTGAGACAAAGTCCAATTTGAAATTGAATCAAGCGGTTTGAATCAATTGAATCAAGCGGAATCCAAGCGGTTTGAAAGAAAAACATCATTTCATTGTTTCAAAAAAGAGATTAAAACGTTGTTTTCATAAAACTACAGTGTATTCGTAAGTGATATGTTATGGAAATAAACTTCTCAGTTTCATATGCAATTAAAAAGGTTCAGTCTGAAACTTGAGTAATCTCTGCTTGATTTTTGGAATTTGTATTTACGTTATCTTTTTATCTTTAAACATGTTTTTTGTGTTTATTTTGAAGCGCGGAAGGTTGTGTCTTTCTGTAACATTTTTTCGCAATTTGAATGGCAAAATTGTCATTAGGCTAGGCTGCTAGTAGACCATATGGTCGTCTCGTTGTCATCCTGTCAGAATGGGAACTGGGGGACTTTTGCATCGTATCTGACAAATAAACCATTGATTGATTGATTGATTGGTTACCTGGATAGCTTCATGCATTCTTCTTTGTTGTAATCCACGTTTGTGAGTCGTTCACTCAGGTATTGCTCGATCATAGAGCGGCATTTTGCGTAATCTGGTTTTGCTTCAGGTTGCATCTGATACGTTGGCTCTTGCCGCAAGGAACTCTTCGCCAGTCTGCTTGATTCGCTGACTTGCCTGTCCAACTACAAACAAAATCCGACGTTACCAACCAAGTCTATTGATGTGTTTGTAGATGTTGGAAGGATTGATGTGAATAAACGTCACAGGCAAACTTGAAGAAACTCAACAGAAGGACGCAAACATTCACTTTGATTACAGCACAATAGTAGGCCTAATAGTTTTTCTTAGTAACTTAGGTAGAGGCAAAATTTTCTGATCGAAAGGGATAGCCTATGTTCTTAAATTTAACCGAGCTGGTAGGTTCTGCAAGCTACAACCGGGAAACAGCTTAGGCCAGAACTTTTTATGTAGTTTTTAATGAAAGCCTCCCCAGTGAACCGAGTGGTAACTTCTAAAAAACAGATTGTTGAAAGATGTAGGCGGCATGTTCCGACCAATGCAGCTAAGATTAAAAGAATGGATTTAGTGGCTAAGAGTCAGAAATACTGTAGGTTTATAATAGGCTACAAGACTTCTAATCAAATGCACCCAGCAGAAGTTCCTTCTCTCGTTCTGTCGATTTTGTATCCGCTCCCGTAAGTTCCTAGTGAACTTGTTCAAAATCACTACGTTCCATAGGTTCATTTTTCTTTCCACCAGAGGGCGATGAAGTTGAGTGGAACTTCTCGTTTTCTCCGTCAAGTTGTCCCCGACCTCTGACGTCATTGTGACACGTGAGAACAATTACTTCAAACAAGATTTTGTCAAAACCTGTTTGAGAGGCAACAAAAGAAATTCATAAATCCTCGGCCTATGAGTAGCCTATATAGGCCTAACTATGATAAATCAGAAGGCTATACTGTACAATAAGCATTATAAACACTAGGCCTACCGGTACTTTTCAAAAAAGTGCTTAATGCCATAAAGAGGAAATTAAAGCTTCTACTTTCCTAAAAGTCTGAACAGACTGTCAATGTTATATTGGAACGAGTACCCTCAGTGGGACTATCTTATGGAAAAAAAAATCTTCTTAGCTTTTTGAATAAGAATCTTTCGAAGCTTCTAACAAGGTGAAAGAGACTGTTGATTTTGGGTGGAAACAACTATTGCTTTTATGCAAAAGCAGTTTTTGAAAGTAATATTTGGTTGAAATAAAAGATGCTGACATAGCCTATTCTTGCATCCAAACCAGTTTTCACATCTCATTTCTACATAAACTTAGCACAGCCAAATTTTCGATGCGCCAATGGAACGGCATCGTGAAGGTCTTTGGGATGCCCCACCTCACACATAATCCATGGCATTGCAGTCAAAACGCATTCCAACAGTGACCACACTGGCACTTTATGTAGGCTAACGGAGTGCGCATTTGTAATCTGTACATCGCTGCAGCAGATGGGTGTTTTGACCGATTGGCCAATTTTTCCTATGAACCAACTGTCTGCAGCATTGTGACCACTCAGCTAGAGAGCTGATTCTTGCTTTGAATTTTGTTTGGCACTGAAGTTACAGAAGAAAAAAAGAGTTATGACAGGAGTGAGAATCGAACCCATGTTATCGAAATGACTACTATCCTAACAACGCTGCCGAAACGTTCACTCAATTTACTTTCTGACGTTTACGAGTCACATGACTGCAATCAGCTGATCAATATCTTGCCTTCTGATTGACTGCCTAAACCTCATCTGCTGCAGATTACTAATACGCTACCGGTTTCCAACATGAACAGAAAGTTTGTAAAATCACATTTATTTGACATTGTTCTCATGGAAGCAGTTTATGAGTCCCTTCCATGAGAATAATGTCAAATAAATGCGATTATACGAACTCTCTAATGCCCATTGTTACATCAAAGTGGGCATCACTGGGATGTCAATAATATTCCAGAGCTTGAGAAGTCAAGTTCACTAATTTTTTACTTTTAATCGGTTCAGGTTCATCGCAGCAGACTTCTCATCGGACCTACCCCGTCCGGCTACAATGATGAGCAGTGCTCGATTGCACAAACACTTCGCTCTAAAGTCCAGTAACTAGCTTAACTCTCCTCCTTCGTATCTGGTTGACAATTCGAACGGCTGAGGTTGTAACAGCTGCAAGCAACTTGAGATCACTCATGCGCATCATGACGTACACTCGACTATTATTTCTTATAAACTGACGCAACTTTCTCAATCCTGAATCATTTCTCACCAGACCACCAGCTCGTCATGACAAGCATCTCATGGGCCCACCGAACGAGCCAAGCAACGCACGGTGATGCGCCATCGACGCGCAGTAAAGGGTTGCTTGTTGACTTCCTGGTCTTGAACAATATTATTCCGCCTCGGCTTGGCATTTCCCAACATCTTCTCAACATAATAGCTGCTGGCTTCCAAACCAACGCCGCTCTATTGTCACGTCATATTCGATAACAATGAACAGAATAAACAACCGATGGACGACACAAGGGGTTGTGTTTGCACAAGAGGTTGATTATATTCATGTATTTGATTGAATAGAAACTCATGATCATAAACAACAGCGATGCCAACTTGACGAACCATTGGACGCAGGGGCGGGGAACGATTTTTGACTGGGGGGGGGGGGGGGGGGGGGGCAAGATTATGAAAAAGGGCACTTTTGTTGCTAAAGGGCCAATTTTTTTTTAAGTTTTAAGATCAGATATAGCGATAATGCTCATTTATCAGCTCATTATCGAGTAATGATACAAGTGTCTGGAATACAAAGAACAACAGCACAGAAGGGCATCATGCTGTTATAATGATGTAACCAACTGTGATACAGAATTTTGTGTCGTGAATATTATTTCAAGGCGAAAATAAAACATTATAATTAGACTCAAAGCGAATAGCAGAAATTGTTATTACAAAATGTGCAGTAGCTCGTGACCTTAAAAGGACACCATTGCCTCACATCCACATAAAAATGGAGGGCATCCGCCCCCCTGCCCCGCTTCCGGCGCCCCTGATTGGACGCAGGGGCGTTGACAGGGGGGTCTAGGTGGTACTTTTGGACCCGGGCCCGGAATATTTAGGGGGCCCGGATTTAAAACATTCCCAGCGACTTCAAACATTATCAAGATCTTAATCTAATCAGATCTAAAGGAATTGCCATCAGAGGTTAAAACAGCCACTTCAGCCGTCAGATGATAAAGTACCGGGCCCCCTTCCGGGTATAGTGATTTCCCTAACCATGATTTTTTTCTCAAAAACAAGAGATATTTTTCTTTACCCACTCTTTAATTCTGAATATATATATTTTTTGCCCCTATTCACTTCGCTACTTGCGTCTACTTTACAAAGAATTAATTTCAGCCGAAAACTCCAACAACTTTAAACATACCGACGAAGATCGTGATTGAAGGCAAGGATTTCGCGGTTTACGGAGAAATCCCTAATGCGTAATTGTGCAGTTGGGGAAGTTCGTGGATAAAACAAATCTTTGAGAGTGTAATATATATATAGCCTATAAATGATATTTCTCTTAATTTTTTACTTTGAACGGCATATGTCATCCTCATTTTAACAAAACATCGATAAAAGTTTGTACACAACCTTTATATTCATAACATTGTCGATGAAGGGGGCCCGAAAATAAATTGGTACCGGGCCTGAGAAATCCTGTCAACGGCCCTGATTGGACGTGATCTGCGTCAACCGCTTACTACATCGATTTCACATTTTACAACAAAAAAACGCCATGTTGCATGGTAGCTTGATTAAGTGCTGGAAGCAAAATTCGTGCTCATTATTTACAGTGCATTCCTCTCGTCGCTTGTGCGCCCTTTCAAGCGCCATTTTGTGTGTGGGGCAGCGCCCCCAACAACCCTTGCGCGGTATGGAACAGATTGATAGGGGATTTCCCGTCGGTGAAAACCGTCGATTTGATTCCAAGTCCGGACAAGAGTTTAACCTGGTGACGTAAAACAGTTGGTTGGCCAACGTCATCATTAGACAAGCATTATACCTCGCGCTATGTAGCTAGTGGTATGGTTAATGGACAGTCAAACATTTTAGCAACATTAACTAGTCATATCATATGCGTTTGTCGGCAGTCGAGTGTAGCAAGAATTGGCAGCGATAAACACGTGTTTCGCCCATGAGGCTGGGTTCATCAGTATCACACCACCAATTCATACCACATAGTTCTCAACCGCTGCTTTTGTCAGTCATCTGAATTGAGGTAAAGTTTGTTGAGCCAAAAACACTGTTGACGTCACAATTTTTCATCTACCAACAATCCAAACATCTATCCATACGATTTAGCGGTAGCTTATTCATAAATAAAATTGTGGCAGCATTTGGAACAAAAATAATTGTATCGCACCGTGTGTTGGCCAACACGACGAGTGATGGAAGAAGAGTTACCTGCATCTCTGGACCAGCCACAGCGATAGCTCGCACTGTGTCCGCTCCAATGGCAGCAATCAGGTTCTCAAACTTTTCCGTCTCTATCTTGGCCAGATCTTCCTTCTTCTTGATCTCAAGTTCGTTCTGCTCCCGGAGATACTTCATCTCTGCCTCGCGAACTTTAGCAATGCGCTCCAGCTCAGACGCCTGAAGATTTGCCAGTTAGAACCAGTCTAGACTAGTTGCAACAAAATTCTATAAACATTTTAGCTCTACCAGTAAAGTATAATAAAATCTGGACAAGTCACATGATGACATGTTGAGTGCAATCAAGCTCTTCATCCACAAAAGCTAAAACTGGACTGAAACATTAGAGAAGGTGCTACCAAACACAATCCTCACCGCTTCAATGGCCTGCGCCTCGGCCTTTAGGGTGGCCTGCTTGACGGAGGCTTCCCCCTCTATGCGGGCGGCCTCCGCGCGAGACTGGGCCTCGGCCTTTGCCTGGCCACTGCTCTCAATGGCTGCGCTTTGTGATTGGAGTTCCAGAAGATCTCGACGTGATCTCTCTGCCTCTGCTTCGTCGGCTATCTTCTGCCGTTCCAACTTGCCCCTCGCCTCCTGCTCTGCTCGCTCCGCCTCGTGTCTGTGGAAGAGAGTCGTTACAACAATACGGCAACATCACAAGAACAACTGGACACCTCTGCCGACACGCATCACCTCACACACCCTCAATCAATTAAAGGTGGTATTTTTACATCATATAAACATCGTCACACGTTGAAACGATGTAAAACAGCCAAAATCATGACGAACATAGCACAGACATGACCTGGCGGTCGCCTCCTGAGAGTTGGTGGTGATCTCAATGGCCAGCTGAACGGACTTGACCAGGGAGTCCCTGGTTCGTTGGTCCACCGGTTCCACGGACTGGATGTCGATCGATGTCACTGCCAAGCTGTTTTGTGGGAAGTCGAACCGATCGCGAACCTTCCCGTTCTCATCGACGCCGAACACGGAGGAACGAATGATGCGTGACGAGTTCTAAACAATTTGCTACCATCAACAAGCGACGTTAGTAGGACATTATATAACATTTGAAGACCAGTGGAATGCCGCGGTCCGTCATTGGACGCATACTGGAATCGTCAGGGGAAGAAGTTTACTGGGGTGTAAATATCCATTACAAAACACAAACCGCTGGCCTTGAGCGCTCAAACTATGGACACCAGCAACGACGCGTGGTATGGCAGCGTTGGGAATACCAGCTTGCCATATGTGCCTTGAAGTTGGAGTAAGATCCATAACACACAATCGAAGAAAAGATGTTGGTACCAGCAATGAGCGGACAAGTGCAGCAATGTTGATAAAGTGTCTACACCAGCTTTGTTGATCACACTATTGAAGCGTTAGCTGTACTTTCAACATCGTACGGCATGTTTGTACCTTGTGGAAGTCGTCGAAGCTTACAGAAGCCACCGCGCCTCTGACGCGCGATGCGATGGCCTTGCACATGTCCCCTACGAAGTCAGGAACACTGAACAACTTAGCCGCGTTCGCTTGACTCTGTAGCGCCTTCGTGATGTCGAAGTACCTGAAAAGGAGACCGGGTTCATCACGAGCACATGCGAGGCCGGCGCACCATTGTTACGTGCCGTTGCCATGCAAGTGCGGTCTGACGATGTTCATTTAAGAGTGAATTCATGCAAATACTTGTTTCAACACGAGTTTGTGGTATCCATGGCAGACAGTGACGATGTCCTAGCAGCCGTTATGACGTCATCACAACGCGACCTGCCAATCTAGACATGACGTCGATATTTAACGCATAAGTCACAGTGGACATCACTCAACCATGACCATCGTTGTTGGTTCCACATCTCTGGCGTTTCCATTGCATAGCCATAGCCATTACGTTTCCATTGCCATTAACTCTTACCATTAGTTAACTAATGTTTTATAGTTGGTTGGTGCTGACAATGACGCTCATAGCTCCCTTGCCACCATCCCCAAGCAATTATTAGTTTTATGGTCGTGCTACTTGCAGACATACCCCCCAAACAATTAAACACGTTTTGAACCTTTCAGAGTGTTGCCGTCATCTCTCTTTCGTCGTCCCGGACAACTTAATGATGAAATTAACGCGATATGAAAGTGACGACTTTCATCTGCAACGTGCCCGTGCATCATCGTCAGTGAAACAACCACAAGAGGGAACATTACCAGTTGTAAGCCAGTTGGAGAGAGAGACGGGCGTGGTCGGCCGTTTCTATGGTGATTACATCCGTGCAGAAGTCTGGTCCCAGCAGGAGGGCTAACGATCGGATCACCCCCGGACGCTTCGGCTTCCCCCCAGAGAGGGATAGTTGTGTGAACTGCTCATCCGGGCCCAACATGACGAGGTGAGGCCCGAACACGACCCTAAGCACAAAAAAGTTCGTTACCAATAAAGTATATTATGTAATAAACGATGGGCAACTACAATGGCGGGGGGGGGGTCAATACGGAAACACCCCTATTTCATCTTTGATCTTATCAGTATTTTCCCAACCCCGTACTACATTATCCACAATAGTGGGCGAGATGTTCGCTCCTTTTATCTTCCATGGTTCGTTGAGTCATTGATAAATAACGCTAAAAGGAACTTTGGGCAACGGAGATGTAGCCCATAAATACTGGTGCGTTGCAATGTAATTGCGAATTCCGACACCGGTTTGTTACGACACCGGTTTGTTACACAGGTTATACATTCCGCTGTAATACTTGAGCTCAAATAAAGTCTCTACCTAGTGCGTCATCTCACCGGTAGGTGACAAGTGCTGCTACATCATTTTCATGTTGGTTAACGTTGAAACAACCATTTCAAAAGTAAAAACAACAGTACCTTGCTTTCTTCTCCTTGTAGTCGTATATCTGCACGCAAGCATTGTGAGGTACACGGTACGTCACAACCTTCGTCTTGATTCGAGGTGCATCCCCTCCACCTGAAGGATGCACATTGCACATGCTGCCTCAGACATTGGGATACCACTTTCAAAGCCACATAACTTCTATTGTAAATGTAATGGAAAACTAAACAATTCTGTTCTAGTTCATAATAAACTATAATACACAGCTCAACAATAAAAAACAATATTTCTTGCATATTGCATAAGTGATTCATCAAAATCCTAATTTTTTCTCCGTACAAGTGTTCTTTTTCTTCAACTTTTGAATGCTTCTGACACTTATTATAGTTTATAATGAACTAACACAGAAATGTTTAGTTTTCCATTACATTTACAATACAGTATCTAGAAGTTATGGAGCACCAAAAGTGGTAAAAATTGCTATACGCTACCCCCACAATTCAAAAACGAGGGTGGTACTCGAAATTCAAATGGCCGCCATGGACAAACCATTTGAGATATTGATCTAAAACTCTGGATTTACTTGTATGGTAGCCTAAAGCAAAGCATGAAAACTCCAGCAAAACCTGAGAGGTATCATAGACGAGATATTTTGATATTGGCTGTTTTCATGTGGCATGTTTCGTTTTTTTAAGCTCGATGTAGGCCCGCTAGAGTTCATCCAAATTTTGTAATATTTTACACAATTGATTTTTCAGGGTTAGAACAACTTTAATATTAATAGACCTTGAGAATTTTTTTTCATAGAGGGGAGGGAGGTTTGATGCACCATATCAGACATGACGTCATTATGTGCACAGCAGACGTGTTCGTGCAACAGACATATTGATTAGGTGTTCGCTGTAAACCGAAGGTCAACAGAAAGGAAGTGAAGAGTCAAGTGAGTGGATCGATATTGAATCTGTTATGAATGTGCCGGGGGCGGTCAAGTTGGCGACGTGCAGCAGAAGGATAGTTAGGACTTGATCAACATCACAATGTTCTCTGAAGTGAACGGTTAGAAAAGAAGGTTGAGATTAAAATAGGTGTCATGCTGGATTGAAGAGATTGCAAAGTGCACGAAACTTAGCAGCCATCGATGACGTAGCATAGGGAACCAACCTACAACCCTTCTGTTCCTATCGGCTGAGGGGTCGCGGTTAGAGGTGAGGAGAGCCTCCACATCTGGTGGAAGGATTTTCTCCCACAATTCTTCATCTTGGGTGAGCATGTAGGTCTTCCCGCACACACTGCGAACCTACACGAAGGAGCGATTAAATTAATCCATGAAAATAAAAGCCATGAAGATATAACGTAACACGACATCCAACCTTCCCAGTCTTTAAGTCGCGGATGTAGATTCCCTCACTCTCATCGAGCGCAATCGCTTTCCTCTTGGCATAGACAAGGACTTCTACTGGTGGTACATACTCGCACGGGCCTCGTATCATCCATCTGCCAGCACAAACAACCATCAAATAACCACTCTACTCGAGCGATCGACACCGGCGCTACATTAAACCACAGGTGGTGATACACCATGGTTGCTAAACCAATCATCTTGACACCAGATTGCAGGTCGGCCGATTGTATTCAAAACAAAATGCAATCGCGGCCGTCTGTCCTGCGGATGTGTACTTTTGACGTGTCGGTTGATAGTCGCCAATCGTTGTTTAATCACCACCATAATGAAACAGTAACTTTTGCTGGTAACCAATCTTGGTCTCCATCAGACCATGCATCCGAGGATCTGCTCTCCATAACTCCTTCACTCACACCTCGACCATGCCACGACTCACTTATCTCCAGGCTTCCTTTCTTTCTCATTGTCCTCATCATAGCAAGCTTCAGCAGCCTTGAGGATCAATCCTTCGTCTTCTTCCAGGACGTAGACATCCTACAGTAAAGATTATCATGACTGTAGTGGTACCCATATAATGTTTCGAATACCAATGCTACACACGTAGCAGAACTACCTCGAAAGGAATGGGTGAAGCTCAATCGCTTGCGAACTGGGGTGGGCTGTTCCAATAGTGATATATTCCAACGGGGCCTCGCCGACTCACCATCTTGAGCACGTGGCTCAGACTTTCCGACTGCACATCACATTATCTACCAATATCATTTACACCGACCCCAGGATAGATATGTGGAGTTGTGGAGTTACAACGCTCGATGAACACACAACCCATTGGCTAATGTGCTTGGATTTAACAACGTGACCTGCGCGGCTTCAAACGCAAAAAGCAAACCGTAAAACTTGTTATCATTCGCCTGTGGTTATGTCACTAGAGAAATAAAACAAAGTAACTTCAGCGGGTTTAACATGATGTATTACATACACAAATATAACATAATTAAAATAAACTCAAACGTTTTCGACACGTACATGTGTCCTCATCAGGAATTACATATCTGCAATATAAATAAAATGAAAATTGTAAGGTAAATTTGACTTTGCATTATAACTGTAACTGTATACTAACGACACTCTAGACTGAAAAGCACAAACTGAACGAGTGATACAGGAATGATTACAAGTAAATTATACAGTGGAAACAGATCACATGAGGTGTAAACTACAAGCATTTGACAAACAATTAGAACACACACAAGAGGAACGATGAGCCACAGGCGAATAACTGCCGGTTGAGAGACGGATTATTACGTTTGATTCTTAAGGCTTCCATGATCTTAGTCTGAAATTCAGATCTGCCTCGAGAGATGATTTTAAATTGGTCGATCGAGACATTGTCAGTGCACGTTTCACAAGAGGCGATGTGCTCTTTAATTGCACTTTTGGTTGTTAACTTTGGGTTTAAGTGCTCCCCGGCCCTTGTCAACAAATGTCTGGTTGACATACCAATGTATGTCTGGTTTGCGTCACGCAAACAACTAAATTTATACACAACATTCGAAGAAAGAGAAAAGGGGGTAGGCGACTTCAGTTGAAAATATTGGTGCACTTTGAACGTTTTATAAACAGGATGAATGTCACATGAAAATTTCTTTTTTATAAGTTTAGCTAGGTTTTTGGCAAATCTTGTTGAATCGTTTCCTAAAAAGGGTATACTAATAAAATAACTAAAATCTGCTTCTTCAGGCGTGTCTTTGGCGTTAGTATACAGTTACAGTTATAATGCAAAGTCAAATTTACCTTACAATTTTCATTTTATTTATATTGCAGATATGTAATTCCTGACAATGAGAGACCATAGAGAGATGAGAGAGACCATAGACCAACTGGCAAGGGCAAATGGAGTAAGATGGTATGGACATGTGATAAGGAGGGAGGAAGGAAGTTTTCTTAGAAAGGCACTAGATCTAAAGGTGGATGGGAAGAGGAAACGCGGTCGTCCAAGAAGAACGTGGAAACAACAAGTGAAGGATGAGTTTAAAAAAGTCGGACTGAAGGAGGAAGATGCAAGGGACAGGGTGAAATGGAGAAAAGGGATTAAGACAATTGCTGCGCGGAAACAATCGGCCACCCCCACTAGTGGGGAACAAACCGACGATGGATTATGATGATGATGAGGACACATGTACGTTAGGGTGGCCAAAAAAAATTGAAATTTTTTATTTTTGTTTGCACACCCTCTCATTTGAGGAGGATTCATGAAAAAATGACACTGTGAAAATTTGCAGTGAATCCGACAAGAGGAAGTGCTCTCCCACCGACCTCAAAGTTTGCTTTCTTTGGCATAATTCGTCAAAATTCCTTGAATATGTGACGTAATTCTTTTTTGACTTATCTACATTGCAGTTGCAGCATTTTTGTGTTAACCATTGTTTTACTCTGAATTTATGATACAATAAGTGTTTCCACATGCAGAAAAACAGAAATAATGCACAAAATAGATCACATTAACAAGCGTTTGGTATGAAATTAAATGCACTAAACTTTTGCTAAAACCGCATAAAAGTACGTTCACCAGTCACAATCGCAACGCTTCAGGTGACTCACATTGCCCAGAAATTGCAAGAGAAATGTTTGTAAAGAGTCAAGCCATTGGTTGACTTTATTGCACTTGTTGGAAGCAGCTTTCTGTGGTGCTCGACCACTTGATGGACTTCATTGAAGTCAGTAGCTAATTTGACTGCCCGCTCTGCACAATCATTGACGGCTTTGAGATGACGCGAAACTTTGCATGCTTCTTTATAATCATCACGATCACACCATGTGTCAACAGAAGCAGTGACTCGAAAAGGTTAAGTGAACGCTGTGTTACAAACTGTGCCAAAGAGAGACGTTGAAGCTTGACAATTTTGTTTGGGGCAACACGATGAACATCTTCGGGAAATGGCCAATGGGTCTTTCTTAAGAGCATTAAAGATTGCCTTCTTTTCATCATCTGTGTTATTATTCCTGAATAAAGGCAGTGCAGCAAGATCCTCACTGATGTACCACAAGCGCAACCTCAACTTTTTTCTGCCACTTAAAAACTTGCATTGTCAACCTCTTTATAATCCTCTGTGAGCTGTAAGATTGCTAGGTCATTTGTAGGGGCAGATATTGATGAAGGTGCTGCAAACCAAAAAGTGGCATAGATGGAAGTAGTTAATATTACTTCATCTGCAACTGTACTGCACGCAAGTGGCAGTGTAATCTTATTGACCTTAATCTCGTAGTAGAAACGGCGAAGAACCACACCCCATACAGGCAGCTGACATGGCCCTCAAGAGAGTCAACAAATGGACACCCACCCTCTAGTGTTGACTCTCTTGAGGGGCCATGTCAGCTGCCTGTATGGGGTGTGGTTCTTCACCACCTCTACTACGAGATGCAGATCAATAAGGTTACGCTGCCACTTGCTTGCAGTACAGTTCTTGTGAGTGTAAGCTAATATCGCTACCACTGCAAAGACTCACGTTGTTACCAAACTAAAACGCATCCATCAAGAGCATATAGGAGAATCAAAGCACAAAGGGAGGCGAAATTCAGCTTCCCAGCTGACCTCAGAAGCTGACTTCACCCAGAGCTTAAGTGCATTAGCCTATTTGATATTGCACATGCTAACTGGGAATGCCGCACAAATATACACAACAATACCAGTTTTTGATAGACCAATGTGGTCCATGACAGATACTGATGACAACAGAGGACCCAATGCATTGGCAAGCTGCTGCAAAGTATAGAAAGCGCAAAGATGATGAACAGAGACGCAACAGAAATCGCATTGATCCAGTACCATCAAGTGCTGCTGCTTTCTCATCTGAAAATGATCAGCAGATGATGAAGATTCTTCCAGTGACCCACTGTTTGCACCGTAAATCCAAATAACACCAAAACAAAAGAAAACCCAGTAGGAGCAGCCATTACCAAAACGCTGCATTATCGATAATCCACTGTTTAATGTAGCACTGAACAGAACTATAACATCAAGTCGTCAAGGAATGATGATCGTCACTCCTGCTCTTGCTGCAGCTGGAATTGATAATGTCACATTCCTCTGTCATGAATGCTCGAAACACCTCACGTGAAAGCCTGGCAGCTGCAGTGCGGCAAAAATTTAAACCAACAGTTCCACGTGTTGCTCATTTTCATGGTAAACAATCGACTAATGCCACCGGCACAAAGTGCGACTCTTTGGCCATTTTAGTTTCTGGTATGCATGTTGAGATACTGCTTGGCATTCCGAAGCTGCCTGTTGGAACGGGATCACAAATGGGCCATAAAGTAGTGGAATTCATACACGAGTTGTAGCAAAGCATTTAGCTGCACTTTGTTTTGACACGACATCAAGCAATACAAGAATCCACACTGGAGCTATCACTGTCGTGCAGCAGGCATTTAATCGAAGGCTGCTATTTCTTGCATGCTGTGATAAGTCGTCAATGATTGTGCAGAGCCGGGCACTGGGCAGTCAAATTAGCTACTGACTTCAATGAAGTCCTTACAGAAAATGAACAACAGCGCCAGCTCCTCTATCAGGTGGTCGAGCACCACAGAAAGCTGCTTCCAACAAGTGCAAGTAAAAGCCAACAGCTCCATTAAATAAAATCAATGGCTTGACACTTTGGGCAATGTGTTGTCACCTGAAGCGTTGCGATCGTGACTGGTGAACGTACTTTTATGCGGTTTTAGCAAAAGTTTAGTGCATTTAATTTCATACCAAACGCTTGTTAATGTGATCTATTTTGTGCATTATTTCTGTTTTTCTGCATGTGGAAACACTTATTGTATCATAAATTCAGAGTAAAACAATGGTTAACACAAAAATGCTGCAACTGCAATGTAGATAAGTCAAAAAAGAATTACGTCACATATTCAAGGAATTTTGACGAATTATGCCAAAGAAAGAAAATTTATAGGTCGGTGGGAGAGCACTTCCTCTTGTCGGATTCACTTCAAATTTTCACAGTGTCATTTTTTCATGAATCCTCCTCAAATGAGAGGGTGTGCAAACAAAAATAAAAAATTTCAATTTTTTTTGGCCACCCTAATGTACGTGTCGAAAACGTTAGAGTTTATTTTAATTATGTTATACAGTATTTGTGTATGTAATACATCATGTTAAACCCACTGAAGTTACTTTGTTTTATTTCTCTATGGTTCAACAAAGCAAACTCTCTACCAAAGGTTATGTCACTCTTTGCAAACGCAGGTCGTTATCAATAAAACTACCTGTATCCCCTGCTCCAGGCGCTCTCCTGGTCGTATGAAGAAGGATGTTTCCCCTTTCACCAGCTTCCGCTTTCCCAGCTGGTTCTTCCCGTTGGTACCGACAGGATTCATGATGACGCAGTACTGACGACTGGACAAGGTCGTGATGTCAACCACACCTTCGACCTGCACAGAGACAAGGATTTCAATGCAAAGTGTTTATCTACCAGAAGCCAAACTAGTGAGTCGATAAGTCACGTGCCAAAGCGCCAAAACCCGAAGTTGAACGTCAAGTTGGGTAGAGGGATTGTGGCAGAATTCTTTCGACTAAGTCGCAGTACAATGGTGGCGACACTGTGCTTGCAGATCAATAGCGCCTAACAAATTCCTTTCTCATCTTATTTGCTGGCGATCAGCGGTGCGTGCTTGTGTATATTTTGCCTTATTAAATTTTAATGACAGTTGTGTGCTTATAATGACACGTATACCACACAAACAAATCCCAAACAGCCAAAACAGCACATCACTTCACATTCCATTGGCTACCGTCGGTGGACAAACGCTTTCATCATTTACAATCATACACTCGGCACAGCGTGTATTCGCAAATGTGGAAGATGTTCCAGTGACATTTGAAAGTGCAAAGAATTTTCGAAGAACAATACTGAGCGTTATTGTTAAACTTATTGAACGATAAATTGTATCACGTGGTTAACTTGTTAAGTTTGTTTTTTGTAAAAGTCAACCATCTAGAAGTGTCTCAATCATCACCTTACGTTGTTATAATCCACAAAAAAATTTAGTATGTTCACTGTTCAGCCATGTTCAAAAGTCAAATGAAAGAAAAAGACGACTGCAAATACAGGCAGCGTTCATGGCGATATGTTTAGGCGTTACTGCTTACTCTTTTAAGAAAGATTAGACTTTTTATTGAAGATACTTTGGCAACGCTGGATCTACTCACCACTTCATGAACGTCGGGTATGTGTGCTTCCGTGTCAGCGAATGTAATGAGCCACTCCTCTCCATTCTTCCTCTTCACTTCAAGGAAATCAGTGAAGGTGCGAGTCGCCTTCATGTGCAGCGCCACCTGTCGTCATACTTGATTACACATACGTCATATCACGTCAAGCCCCATTGAACAGAAAACCAGACAAATTCTCACGTAGCTTTTGATATCGCTGAGTGAATTTCATCATGGCATGAAATCAGTCAAATCACATTTACATTCCAAAAGCTACCGCAATCAAAAGTTTCCATGTAATAACCGGTTTGAGAGCTTTGCCTGGAAACTTCGGCTAATCGAGAGCAACTGGAAACCGCATGGTGGACGTCTATGGCTTGCTCATTGTCAAAATCAATATGCGAAGCCTCACCACGGGCTACACTATGTGTCGTGACCAAGCGCTCTGTTTTAATTGTATAATTCTTAAGAAATGTTATTATTTGTTACTGTCCTATACTTACCCATCATTGCGAAATTATCGTAGCCTACCTTCTAGAAGTAACTGGTCAAAACAAACCGGCTATAAATAGAGGCGTAATTTGCGTAATTACGATAGAGATGGAGATTATTATTGAGATAATTATTGATTGAGAGTTGAATTGAACTTGAAGTTATTAAATACAAGTAAATAAGAGTTGGTGCTATTAAAAGTTGTGATAGAGATTAGAGTTGTATGAGAAGCTGTGAGCGAAGTACATAAAAGTCGATTATAAGAGTTGCAGGCGTTGGAATCTATTGCTGTTCACAGTTATTTTGATTATTTGTTGGAAGTGCTGGACCATTCGTAAAAGTCCTTCAAGAATTTTCATTTATCATCTCACAAGTAAAACTATTCAACCATTTATTTGACTATTAAAAAAAGGGGGCGATTACTTTAAACCTGTATCAACGTATAGTCAATCGAGGATCCGCGTAAAGCAGATACAAAAGCATCAATAAATTTGGGAAAAATGTGAACACTAAACACTATAATATTAACGACGACCTTTTAGAGTACCGGTACACGTAAATTCAAACAGAAAAAAAAAGACTGGTAGTGGCTGTTAAGTCAGGACCTTTGAAATTCTTCTGTTGTAATTGTTGTAATACTTCTGTTGTCATCCAAGAAGAATTTCAAAGGTTTCAAAGGAAGAATTTCAAAGGTCCTGGCTTAACAGCCACTACCAATCTTTTATTTGACTACTTTGGGTTGATATCCCAACAAGCTGTGACGTCATTCATCATTCCCAAGTCTCTTTCCGGGTAAGAGATGAAAAGTACCGTGACACTCACAAACAACGTCAACATAGAGTTCAAACACGGCAAGTGATCTCTCGCGGAATGCCACTATTCAGATGAGGAACCGAAAATTTCAGCTTAGATGACAGTTTTTACATTGATTCAATGTCTTTAAATGTTTGTTTTCATAATCCGACGAGATTTGAAAGTTGCAAATCATGATACAATCCATTCAGTCCGCCGCATTAGCTTTGAGGCACTGACGCCAGTCCTCGTTCAGTGTTCCAGACGCTTAAACAGTTAAAGGTGGCGACTATGGTGGTTGGTACTCGGCAGTTTGGTAGCACTGCACTGCAACAAAATTTTGTCATATGAACGTATTCTTGGCAATATAAGTGAGCTGGACATCAGGTGTTTGTCGTAACCAGGCTTACACCCGGTGGGTGAAGATTTAGATTGTTTTGTATGAATATACCGTGCATGTACGTGGAATGAACTTTATGAGATAACAATGCCGATAATAACGTCAACTGATAGTATATTACATACAGCGGGGTCCTAAAAGAAACTTCCGCCACTCACTGGTGCGGAAATTCAAAGAAAGGTTTCTTGAGATGAACCGTCTATCTATTGGTATTCTTGTATAGTTGTATTGCATAATATGGTTGTTATGGTGCATGGGTTGTGCAACAAACCATGCATGCCTCCTTTGTCGCTGAGCTACATTAACGAGAATGGTGAAAATTGATTTAAAATAAATAGTTTGTCTGATCCTTATAAACCTTTGCTATACAACCGCGGTTCTCAACCGGGGGTTCGCGAAGCGTTTTCAAGAGGTTCGTGTGAGTTCCGGAATTTGCAGCATGAATGATGAATTATGACATCGAAAAATTGGTTGTACCTTATTTGTGTATTACATTGAGTCTCAAACTGTCGACGCGACACCCTGGTGCTTCGTTTGAAAGATCAACAGGTTTTGCACAAAGGTTGCATGTTCAACTTAATTCTCTTGAGAGTGTAGATTGTTCATCAATGGTTAAATCAGAAACGCAAACGTTAGTCAGAAGCCTATTAGCACTCACAGTTTTGCATCGACTGTGATGACAACGACATATTGATTACCGGTACTTAGCCAACAAACAGCGAGTTTTAGATTGATTTATCGTCTGCAAACGTTGAAACAATTAAAAAACTGGTTTGCTATTGAGGATATAATGCAAGAAAAATGCGGATTAATTTTGGTGTTAGTGAACCAAACGGCTATCGCACTGTCGGCTGCAGTGATGTTGACCATGACTGTTGCACTGTTGTATGCATTGGTCTTGACCAGACAGATCAAATACTTTGGTCCACTTAGTAGAATCTCAAATATATAGAATAAAACGCAAAGTTTTCAATGAATTGAATTCAAAATGCTAATTCGAGCATGACCGAAGGATATCAGCAAAAGAACAAAAAGTCTTGTGCTATTGTAATGCGACAGTTGTCACATTTCATGCGACTTCTTTTGTTTTGTCAAGAGAACAAAGGAGTGTATCAACTCTGTGTAAACTGGATGTATTTTTAGTTAAAATCACCTCAAAAGGTTGATGAGGAAAGCAAAAAGATTACGTACCAACAAAATAAACTTGGCTGGAATCACATATTTTCAGTGAGATTAAATTTCAAAGTTAAAAAGTGCAGCCCAGTCCAACCATTAAAGAAGCCCTCAGCAATCGGAGTGTGAAAAGTTGTGTACCTTCTCTGTGAGAACCACAGCGTTGACAATCTCCACGACTTCTTCATAGACCCCAGGCAGGTAGGCACCAACCTTTTTAATCAACCAGCACTCGCCTGCACACACAACCACGCGATTACTGACAAGAATAACCTGAAACCGACACAATAATTATAATCGTTCCCTACACAAGGTGCAAGTATAAGATGCAACGGGGTATCAGATGCCTTGTTATGCAGCAACAGTTTGTCAAGACGTTGTAAGACCGACGATGCTATAACAGTATGGCGAAATCGATTTATTATTATTATTAAAAATGAAGCTGTGTACATGAACAATGAACATGTACTAAGGAAGGAGGAAGGAAGTTTTCTTCGAAAGACAATGACTTTGAAGGTAGATGGGAAGAGGAAACGGAAACGTTGAAAAAAAAACATACAAGCAACAGGTGAAGGATGAGGCACAAAATCGGACTAAAAGAAAACGATGAACAGAACGAGATGGAGATTAAGAGTGAAGGAAATCGCGGCAAGAAAAGAATCAGCCACCCTCACTAGTGGGGACAAAACCAAACTTGGATGATGATAGGGCCGGTAAACTGTAGCTGCATTATTAAACAAGGCATCTTAAACTTACTGATTTGAGACAGTCAACGTTTCAAGCAGACAGTTTGATTAGGTTAAGTACATTACACACTACAGTAAGTGAAAGCTTTTATTACTAGACCTGAAAAAGGGGTTACGCTTTCTTATAGATCAAGATTACTTGAACGATGGTGAAGATGTAAAATAACTAGTACAACGGTGTTGCATTTTATGTTTTGTGTGACAGAAGATTGAGAGATAAATACAGATTGGAAACTGCGAGGGTGTTTTAATCACCAAATTGGCAGCACCACACAATGTCCCTGCCCTATCGAACAGAGTAGGACTTCAACAACGGGCCAGAAGCAACCCCAACCCAGAGAGTACGAACCTGTGACCCTGTCCACCCCGTCACGATCCTTGGTCTCTTTCCGCGCCCGTAACTTGATCGCTTGGTTTGTCTTGATGACAGTCGCACGAACAGTCTCTTCCACTGACACCTCCTTGCGGGGAATGTATGTTCCTGCGCAGTGCGCAGTGAATGATTTCCGTCACATACTCACGTTAGTACGTAAATTAGATTGAACAAAGATCCCATGTCAAAGCCATCTACCACCATAGGCGTCGATTTTTTCTTAGAAGAGAGGAATTCTGGGTGGGCGAGAGTTTTCAAACAGATTTCATTGAATGTGTATGTTCGCAATGGTTAGTCTTTCTCACAAAGACTGCGCTTAGCGTCGCTGCAGCAATTAAGCTTTAATAGGTTTGATGTTTTCTTTCTTGCGCCTTGCGATCTTATGAGCGCTGCTGAACTAAACAAACTTCTTTTATGTTTTGCTTTGCGACCTAAAAAGCGCGTGACTCGTGAAAATGGCACCTTCGGATTTACCGCAAAATGTTCGGACAGGTGACTGCTGGAGTGTTGACTGAAGCTGGGTTTAGACTACGTGCGTTTTACGTGCGGTTTTGTTGCGTTGCGATTTACGTGCGTGTTGTCTCAAACAGCTCGCGTTTACACTACTTGCGGTTTTCATGCGTACGTGTTACGTCATTTTGAAAATATAGGTTATTCCCCTACATTGATGTCAATCAGTGATCTACTTGACATCACTTCGGTTCTGTCAATGCGATCATTGCAAATTGCAATACATGTTGAGTATTACTTCCTCTGCACAAATGACTTTCACAGAAAGAAACAAGCTCATAACACAAGTAATTGAACTCTAGACTACACTAGCTATTAGCACACAATGATATCAAAGTAGAACACTTTTGAGGGTCATATATTGCAAATGGAAAAGCCAAAAAAAAATTACTTATCAATATGGAGTGCAGAGTGGCATCCAGATTTTTAAAGCAATGCCAGATACATTTAATTGCACCGAGTGGGTTCTTGTGTTAAAATAAACTTTGTTACATGTGGACCAACACCAAGAGTGTACCACTGGAATTTTTAGACAGGCTATGTTTTTAGAATAACCTTGGATTCTAAACTCATGTTTAGCAAACACTTCGAAAACTAAACTGTCTATTTCTGGGCTATATATTTTTTGATTAGATTGACCTTGCACTCCAACCATTTTAGCCCTGACCTTGGTATCTTTGTTCAACAACCTTTCTTGTTTTATAACCTTTGAGGATTGAATTCTTTGTTGGCTTTTTAGTAGATTGGTTTCTTTATTTAAATGTTAAAAGTTAAAACTATACCACAAGTCTACTGCTAAAAATTGCTTTCCTACTTTGCACTCAGCATAAAGAGCACTAAAAATGCCGGCAATATTAACCACTGAGCAATGCAATTGTATATTTGTGTAAATATGCGCTATACAATACAGGGTGTATGAGATCTCACAGATCACTACCATTTGTGACGGACTAAATTTTCTAATATTATGACAGGCTATAGTTTAATATCTGTTTATTTTCTGCTTTCATAAAATATTAATAGGCTAAAACAAAAAAAACTGAATGCAATTCAACTTTATTTGTCACAAGCGAATCAAAACTTACATAGTATTTTTGCATGTTGGCAGTTTTCTGTATACTTGTTTATAGGCTATGCACAAATAATGAAAAAAGTAGATACTACAAATTTGGTAGAAGCAAATAAAATAGCACTAACAGAATTAAAAAGGTTGCAAAGTCACAACAATGACAAATATGGACAAAGAATTCTTTGTAATAGCAATGTTGATAATAACAAACCACCATTATAGTTGACAATTTTTAGCTGTTTATCAACAAATCTATAGGCCAGCAATGGCAGTTATTCATCACAACAAATAATTTTCAGTAAACAAATTCTCTTGTGTTAATCTGCCTAATGATGGCAATTACAATATTCTATATTGACATGTTTGTGTCACACATGTATGGAATAATGTCAGTTAATATTATACTTTTGTCAAATCAATTGTAATGCCTAAGAACACATACTATAACATGATATATATGTTATGTGTGTGTTCTTACCACCAAATTCCTTTAAGGGTGATTGTAATGAAATGCACAGCCAAAGTAATCATAAGAACAAATGACTTCAAAATAATTAATTTTAAAAGTGATTGTAATAAAACACATAGTCAAAGTAAATATAAAAACCCATAACTTCAAAACTGAAATACAAAAACAAAATGAAATAGGCTATAAGCAAATGTACACCTCAAGTCTACATGTATACTTTTGAAATATTGTATCATACTAGAGTAGGTGTAATGTATTAATTCTGATATAGTATCATATATGTCTATGACAGTACAATGATTATGCAGTTCAAATTCTTTATCATGGACTTTATATTGATGTAGAAAGTGCAAGACTTCAAATTTTAACAGCAGAAGAATCATCATGAGTGCGATAAGACCACAAACATATCTGCAAAACAAATGAAATTACAATCAACGAAGATACACATAAATGCAGTTTTTATGTTCATAGCAATATGTGACTGAGAGACATAGCTTATAAACATCTGAGAAGGAATATTACTTTATTTTGTCCACAAAGAACAATGGACAAGCCAAAATAGTGTTCGCACTGTTTGGTAATAATGGCAATTGTATCAACTATCAGCTACACTTTGTTTTTATGCAGTATGCTCAAGATATGCATTTGAAATAAGATCATCATTGTATGAGGTTCTGGGGCCGAAGTATCATCCTACAACGAAACCGATATAAACTAGGTTGTATAATTAGGAACGGCATAGCAGTAATCTACAAACACATTGCTCACTCAACTAGTTGACAACTAATTTGGCTTATTTCAATGTATGAGGTGAAATGTGCCATGTAGGCCTACACTAGGGTGCATCATCTCCCCCTTATTTTTTAAATCAAAGTTGTGCCATTGACAAATGGTGTCCATTTTAGGTCAGACTCAGCCAAAAAAATTATGGGGGTTGTGGGACCCCCCCTACCACCACCTCCGCAACCCCCCAAATCCGCTTCACTAAAATCGCAATAACTCAAAAACCAAACAAGATAGACAAATGGTGTTTGGTATCAACATCATCGCAACTACTTGATTTAATTCAAATCTGCCAAAAAATTTGCAATTTTATGTGAATTTTAATTTTCGATTTTGCGACAGGGTTTGTATGTTCATGTGTAATACGAAAAATATGAAAATCAATCTTCATGTTGACTTTTCCAGTCGCTTGTAGATTTCTGGCTGGTTAAGTTTAAGACTGCTCAAAAGTATTCTAGTCATTCTCAATAAATTCATAACATTTGAACTATTGAACTTATTCTATTACAGGGATAAGTACCTGTACCGGTACTGTAATTAAGCACGGCTATCAATCTTGTTAATTTCTAGAGCACACTTCTTGTTTATTTTGTTGCAAGTTGTGCTTTCATGACTTCAAATAGAGCATTATATATGATGATAACAACAAGCTTGGTGGCAAGATATCATTTGAGGATGCAGTTTTGAAAGGAGCTAAACTAATTCAGGTGTTCCCCAGCTCTAGTCGATAAATGTCTTGTTGATTGTTGATCGACATACATCGGTATGTCAACAAGACATTTATCGACTAGTGCTGGGGAACACCTGAATTTGAATTCTGTACAGAAAAGTGCAATTAAAGATCACATTTTCTCATGTACAGAATGCCAAAATAACGTTTCTATCAAGCAATTTGAGATCATGTCCAGAGGCAGGTCTGAGTATCAAACTAAGATCTTGGAAGCCTTGTACATAAAACGTCACAATCCACTTATGAACAGACAATTGTATGCTTGCGGCTCGTCTTTCTTGTTTTCTGTATTTTTAAAATTAGTTTTTTCACACCTTGCCTTTCTACCATGTCATGTGATCTGTTTAACACCTTTTGATGCAGTTACCTTTGATTCTCGTGGAGCCTATCGTTGAGTTTGAGCTAGTCAGAAGTAATGTGTAGTTTTTTGTCTTTTCCTGTTTATAGATTTAGTTTAACCATTGTATTTTATTCAGATGTAGTTAAGTTGTATGTATATTATTCCTGAAGAGGACATCTTGTGATGTCGAAAACGTTCGATACTTAATTTGTTGCGTAGTTTTGTGTTTCTATATGTAATAAACTTGAAGATGTTAAACTTGATCACGTTACTCGGCTTCGTATGCCTATATTTCCTAAATAAACAAAGAAAAGATGCTACAGACCTTGCTACTCAACTGCTGACAAAAAATGATAGCAGTGATATCCGTAGGGCGGACTATGAAGAGCTTTTACAACTACTTCTTTTTAGTTTTCAAACACCCCTCCCACACAAGCCATTCAAATTCAAAAAACCAGGTGCAAATCATAAAGCTCGATGGATGGCTAAAGTGATTTATGCAATAAAGCTTTCATTGCTATCTATGGAGGCGGAAAAAGTGATGGATCCAAATAATGCCAGAAAATGCTTGATTTTACAACCCAAGGACACCAAAAAGCTGAACAGATATGCATTATGCAATGTTTCTTTTGTATGTGTACATTCCTTGGTGGTTTCGTTGTGGTTCTGCAATATCTGCTCCACAGGCTGACCTAGCAATGATAAAAACATTGCATCAATACAAACAGATTGATGCAATAGCAGCGTCAAGTGCTTTAAAAAAGCTCCATTTACATATGTGGTACTTGACTAAAGAGATGGTCCCACTTTCCCTGTTTGATGACCACGTTAAGGATGAAGAGAAATGGGAAATTGCTCAAGCTCTGTTAAAAGTAAAGGAATCAGTCCCTCAAAAGAGACAAGGTAATGGAAAGCCAACATTTCCAATGCTGGTTGATGAAAAATCTTCCCTAGCAGACTTAATAGGAGAAGATTCATGGTACTTTTTTAAACTGTTAAAGTTGGAAACAGATTTTTTAAAAAGAGATGTTAAAGAGTGGCCAAAAGATGAACAATATTTAACTGGAAGAAAAAAATCAGCATCAATTACTGTTGTTAATGACTGCTCAGAGAGAGGAGTTAAGTTGGCCACAGACTTCCAACCATCAGCTAAAATACCAAAACACTTTGAGAATACACTTCAAGTGGTGGAGAAAAGCAGATCCAATAGGCCAAACTTAAGGAAAAAGCCGCTCACATAAGATATGGTAGATTTATCAATTGTCTTACCAAGTGAGCAACACATCATTATTCATTACATTATAATATACTGATATTGTATCTACACCATTCATTTTTGTACACTTTTTTATTCCAAGAGAATCTCCTGATAAGCAAGCACGCACATGTATTCCTCACATTGTACTAAGACAGTAACGTGTTTTTGATGTGTTGATATATTTCACTCTATCAGTGTATGTTGTGTATCTGTATCTGTTTAAGTGGAAACTGGGTATGGCAGCAAATAACAGCAGGCTTGCTTTACACCAAGATGGAAATAATGCAAAAACCTGTATGACAGTTCATTAAAATAATACAAATTGGCTATGAACTAACTTTATTAGGCCAGTTATCACAAAATCAGATATTTTATAGCAAATGATATTTCAAAATTTGATTGATTTTCAAATATTTTTGTATTATGCATGAACATACGAACCCTGTCACAAAATCAAAAATTAAAATTCACATAAAATTGCAAATTTTTTGGCAGATTTGAATTAAATCAAGTAGTTGCAATGATGTTGATACCAAACACCATTTGTCTATCTTGTTTGGTTTTTGAGTTATTGCGATTTTAGTGAAGCGGATTTGGGGGGTTGCAGAGGTGGTGGTAGGAGGAGTCCCACAACCCCCATAATTTTTTTGGCTGAATCTGACCTAAAATGGACACCATTTGTCAATGGCACAACTTTGATTTAAAAAATAAGGGGGAGATGATGCACCCTAGCCTACACTATAAGGGAAGTTTGGACCACATTAGCAAATTTTCAAAATTCTATTGAAAGCCAACACAGCACTATACAAACCTTCAAAACACCAGTCACTCTTTGTGGCCATGATAAAAAATAAAATGTTTAAAACAAAGCTTCAATTTAAAATCAAGATTTGTGATACAAACTTCTATAGAAGTCCAGTTTTAATGAACTTGGTCAAATATAAAGTGTGTGTCTTGATACAAAATATACATTATTAGGCCTTAAAGTGCATGAAACGTCACCAAAGCAAGGTAAACTTTTATGGGGGGCAAGCATCTCAGAACTTTTGCATTGTCTATGTTGTATTACAAATTTTCATTTGTTTTAAACTTTGGTGTCCCCCCAAATATTTTTATAGATCTGCCACTGGACATAACTAGCATGTTTGCGATGACTTTTAAATGTTAAATATGCCTTCAATTGAATTCATTTTTCTTTGTTGAAACGCAAATCAAGCGATATTGTGTCAAAAGCCTCTACAAGTACCGGCATGCGAAACTACCAGGAATAACCTATCAAGGATTTTTCAGTCAGAGGATAAAGATTCAACAACCAAACAGCAATAAAGCCAGCAAAAAGAAAAGGTGGCAAAACCATAATGGTTTTTAAGTGAAATAATCAGCACTTCCAAATATAGAATAGGTAGGCTATTTGGTATGATCATTAGCTTCATACTTTAAAATAACATTTAGGTAGTAGGAACTTGATAGTCAACTAGTCATTTTACTCACCTTCTGGTGATGGTAGGCTCTCATAATGACATAAGCATGGTGATCACTGGTTGATTTCACTTCATAACTTTCATAACATAAGTTTCATACTCATAGCCTAGATTTTTTTATGTGTAACAATCTATCGAAAATAAAGTTCAAAACGGTGGCCTAAACCTTGAAGAATGCAAAATAATTTAAGTTTGACGAAGAAAAACACTACTGAGAGGCATCTATCTAGCTTAAAAATACAATAAAACCCTTTCAAAAAGTCTAAACTTCAGCAAAATCTGCCCAACAAGTCACTTTTGATGTAAAAAGCAATTTTTCTATCAATACTTCACAAAAAATTAACCTACCTCGGTGTTTTTTCGCAAAACTACCTAGACTGACTTAGCAAATACGCGACCTAGGATTCGTTGCGACAGCTTCAGCTTCCACTCAGTTCGGATCGCTTGCGACGGCTTGCGATTGTCTGAGACCTAACGCACGAAATACGTACGCAATGTAAACGGTCCCATTCACTTGTGTGTGATGGATCGAGCGATGCGTATTGTCGGAGTGCTTGCGCACGGAAAACGCACGTAGTCTAAACCCAGCTTGACTGTGCGCCGTGCGCATATGGCGGTTTTGTACCACGCCAAGCTAACGTACAATGTAGTCATTCAGTCACGCAGCACGAGTTCAGTTGTAAAGTAGTCCTGAACAGAAAAAGGTTTATTTGACCAATTTTTTTCAGATTCAAAGTAATTTTTCAATTGATTACGCTGCTTACTGTACGTTTGACGAAAATGTATTCAGAACTTCCGAAATGGAAACAAGATGCAGCGTGACATTATACAAAAAAGCAAACGTAACCAAGACGGAAAGAAATGTAACCTGTTGGAGCTACAGTAACAAGTACCATCAGGGTTAAAACGCATCCACTGGAATTCGGAAAAAAAGGCTTCCTTTGCAACACACGACCTTCCCGAGCCGGAAGCTGATCCGGCAGCATGCTAACGTCAAATGGAGCAGGTAGAGATCCATGGCTCATGTTGTCCTCTACAACTACCAGTGCATTGCCTGAGACATTGACTTCACCACTGTGCAATGTGCATCCTTGAAGCACTACTTTCTTCATCAATGTCATTTCTACGTTCATTCGTGCTGGACGTGGCTTCTTCAGCGTTATCATCTCGACGCCTTTTGGAAGCTGGTTTTAAGAATGCTCGAATAGATGTTTGACTTTGCTTCATGCTTAACTTTTCAATAATGAAATGACAACATCGCGCGGTGCCCCAATTTATACCCAGCAACAAGTTTGTAAGAAAAGATTTGTAAAAACCGATTGTTTCAGTACGTCTTTAGTTTGTATCGGTTATTTTATTGTCATGTTCATTATGATGTCATATTCGTATTCCCTTACGCTGACCCGGAACTGAAGTTTGATTGTGACGTAACGAAAGTGAGACCATTCGGAGAAAAGATCAAACGTGGCTTTCTCTCACCAGGAATTGCCAGCGTGTGGCCGTTGCCGTAGCAACAACAATGCAGTGAGTACCGAAAATGGTTTGCAGATGCTGGTTTTTGTTTCTAACCGCGACGATATTCAATATGTAAATAGAGGAAGCGTACGACATGTGCTTTTAGAAGAGAGGAGTGCGGTAAATGCGCGTATCCGATTTAGCGTTTCAAGTACAGACACACTTGTCAGCGCAATTTCGATTACCACGAAAAGCTAGGCCATGCGGATTCTAATTGTCTTGGCTTTCTGCTCTAGACTGGTTTTCAACGTGCGACGTCCCAAGAGAGAGAGAGATTTCGGCGGTTTTACAGCGTATTGGCTTGATATCAAATCGTGCCCAAACGCATTTTTTCAACGCAGCGTTGTTGCGGAATTGCTTTGTTCTGTCGGATACCTAGCGAGAGACATAGCGTAAAACAAGAAGTTGCGCTACAGTTGATTGGATAATTCAGCGTTTAACAAAAACGAAAATAATTGTAACGAACACTTCATAAGTGTCGTGAAAACAGGGTGGGCGAAACATATTTTTCCCACCCTCATTTCACGGCAGGGTAGGTGCCGCCCACCCGGCCCTCCCTATTTCGACGCCTATGTCTAACACTATAAATACAGACGAAAGCCAACACTTTTACTACATACTTTTAAACATGGATTTATACTGGAAACGAAAGATAAAACGGTGTGATACTAATTCAAACAAATCATCGATTCTTAGTAAACCACTTTGTTTGTCGCAGTGACGTCATAGCTAAGCAGGAAATGTTGACAAAAGCAAACAATGAGAAGCCGTCAGTGCTCAATTCGAACGTCATATCGATCAGCTAATTATTACCAGGTCCTTCGAACATCCACTCGTCCCCAGCAACACGCCGTGTTTCGCCGTCCGTAAAGTCAAGGTCGGCTTTTAGTTTCAAAGCAGTATCAGCGGGAACCACTCGTAGTGCAGTGGGTTGCTAGAAACAAAAGTTAAGTTGCCGGTTTATCGTGATATTAGCGCAGTGTAACCGCCTCACACAGCACAGCCCATCAAAACTAACATCTTAGTGCAGTGTAACCGCCTCACACAGCACAGCCCATCAAAACTAACATCTTAGTGCAGTGTAACCGCCTCACACCGCACAGCCCATCAAAACTAACACCTTATAGGGAATGCTTCTTAACTATTTGGACTTAGTGCACCAAGGACGGGCACTCACTAGTATAGCTTCCTGTAGGCGCAATACTGATGGGGCCATCTTTATCGATGATATACCACTTTCACAAGTCGCCCACCTGCTTGAGTACCTCTCCAGGATAAAGCGGAAAAGGGTCTTGTGCAAGGCGAATTTCACGGTCTGCATGATTTAATTTCACTTGGCCCGAACGATCCATTTGTATTTCATTATCTTTGTTCCTCACCACTGGATTTTCGACAATGCAATATGTTCTTGGAGGGACCATCACCATACGTTCTGGACCAAGTATCACCCTGAAAGCACGGACTGCATTGTTACGGTACATGACGTAATGACGCAAGCACGAATGACGCAGAGACTTAGTTGTCTCTTGATCGAGATCCGACTTGTATCAAAAGAACAAATCGGGATCCTGTTTCTGTAGACCTTTGCTATTTCTTAAGGAACTGATTTCCGCAAATACCAAGGTTACTAGTGTGATAGCACCAGCGGCACAATAACTGAATTGGCAATTAGATTATGATGTAACAACATGAGCGTCTCGCACCCAATAAAATTACCACAGTAATGCGTAAAAGTTGGGTGAAGTTTGATGTGCAGTATCAGGTTTTTTGAGCAACTTTGAATTAGAAAAAATATGAAGCACTTGAAGAGTTAGGGTTACTGCAATTATTAATTATTTCAAAGTACAAAAATACATTGCAGGTCCCATGCGGCCTTGCATGTTTGAGATGCTTGATCTAATGGATGTAAAACTCTGCATGAAATTCTTAGCACTTGCTGTACCACAGACACAGCAAGCATGTCTGTGATGATATTAATATTTATACATTTAAGGCAAATTGATACACAAAAAGAACAAGCAGCAAGGCAAGAAGCAATGGCTACTACCACCACTCTTACGATGGGAATTTATCATTAACAATGATAGCTCCACTTTTAGAATGCACTGGCTTCGATTATTAGAGTGGTTTGAAAAATATTTTTTTTGCAATTTCAATGTGGGGGGTTCTGAAAACTATCTGAAAACTATCATATAGTTCTGAAAAATATATATTATAGTTTTGGAAATAGGATGGTCGTCCAAGAAGAACGTGGAAACAACAAGTGAAGGATGAATTTTAAAAAGTCGGACTGAAGGAGGAAGATGCAAGGGACAGAGTGAAATGGAGAAAAGGGATTAAAACAATTGCTGCGAGGAAACAATCGGCCACCCCCACTAGTGGGGAACAAACCGACGATGGATTATGATGATGATGATGATGCTTTAAAGTTTTAGGTACCCCCTAAACTTTTCCGCATTTGCTTTTTTGGACCATTTTTAATTAACCATATCTTTTGCTATAAAGGTTATATATAGTTTATATTTAGTTAAATGGTTCACTTTTAGCTATGTTACATGATTGCATTGTCAAAATGCAATTAATTTGCAGCATAGTGAAGTAATCAAGCCTCGAAGTAGGCCTTTTCTTCACCAAAGACAAATTTTATGCCATATTTGGAAGTCTGTAACTTTTTTATGAAAAGTAGGATGGTTATTATATTATCATGAATGTTCTTTCCCTACCAGATAACAACTTCACCAAGTTTGATAAGTAACAAAGTTACAATGCATCAAAATATGCACCTAGTCCTAGGGTGTTCAATTTTGATTATTTGAATATTCGAAATTCAATTTATTTTCGATTTCCGAATTTCGATTTCGAATATCACAACTATTCACCAAACTGCAAAATGTGATTTTATTGAAAGAAACGACATGAAAATTCGCTAGAAAACGCGAACAAAAGCCATGAAACTTTGCGAAAAAGGAACACAAATTAACGTCTACAACTCCAGGCCCATGTTGGTGTTTATGAACACAAGCTGATCGACATGGTCACCCGTCAGTCGGGATCTCAGCTTCGTGACGGTCAGGCCAGCTTTTGAAAATGATCGCTCCGCTGGAGCCGAGGTTGCTGGGATCCCAAACACTTCAAGTTCATTTTTACAGCGAGCGATTCACTGCCGCAACATTTCACTGCAGAGTGCAGAGGTTTCGACTCGAAAGCGACATCAAGTATGTTTGCAAGCGCATAAAGCTAAACGCACGCTCCGTCTACGTAGCAAATTATGTTGTTTTTGGGTGCATTCAACATCTGATGACATTGAATCGACACAAAATGGTTGATCTTTGCTGTGTCCCAGGCAGCAAAATCAGTCATTTTTACATTGATTCAACGTCTGCCGACATTAAATCAACGTAAAAATGACAGATTTTGTTGTCTGGTGTTGGATTGTAGCATCGCAACTCGTTATAGTGATTATTTATTTGCATTCAAAAAGTGTTTTTCTACTGCCGATCGCTAGTTCATCTATTGTTTTATGTATCAATACAGCATAAAAAGTTGCCCTAACACAGAAATATGCGTGGGAACCCGGCCCCCACGCAGGCTCGTAGCCAGGGGGGCCTCGCCTCCCCTGAAAAAAATTTTGCCCCCCCCCCCTTGGCAAAATCTCAACATTCTCGGGCAACAGCAATAATAATAATTTTGCCTATATAAATTTTTCGGCCCCCCCCTTAAAAAAATGTTGCCCTCCCCTTTGCTCTGCGGTCTGGCTACGGCCCTGCTTTACGGCTTAGGCGCCTATGAATTCGGTAAAAAATGGATAAAACTGCAACAAAACTCAGCCTACACTTTCTGCTATTGCACAACCTAGCTATCTTCATTCTTGAGAGAAATTTGTGAAATTTGGCATTAAAAATGCCAACCTGGCATCCCTGGTGCAGGATTGGCCGTTGGACCCGCGAGAGCGTGTGATAGTCACGTTATAGATGATGCGCATGCGTCGAAGTCTTTTTTCGCTTGCAAAATGCGACAAGACAGATTTCGCGCCACTTGCGTTACTTTCAACCGCGTTCAGCCGAAAAGGCGGCTATAATTTCGAATATGTCCGATACGAAAAACGAATTTCGAATATCACCTTAATCGAAATCGAATCAAAAATCGAAATTGAACACCCCTATATGCAGTGTTGTACGCGTCATTGAAATAATTTGACGGCGTCAGCGCGAATTGCCTAAAAACTTTACGGCGTAAAGGACTGCGTAAGCTCTTAAAGAAATTGACGGCGTCAGCGCTAATTTCTAGCGCTATTTTTTGCCAGCGTCTCATAAAACGGAAATATTTCAACCAAGTTCAGGCTAACAATAACTATAGTATAAATAAAGAGCAGGTATTATGTTTTGGGACTGTATTGTAATTAGCTGCTCAGCCTATTAGTTATTTCCTTGCAGAAAAACAAGCATTTCAAAACGTTTGTCTGACAATCTGCTGCGTTTGGGACGCATAATCAGGGGCGCCGGAGCGATTTTTGACTGGATGGGCAGGAGTATAAAAAAAGGGCACTTTTGTTGCTGAAAGGCCAATTTTTTTTGTAAGTTTTAAGATAAGATATAGCGATAATGCTCATCTATCAGCTCATTATCGAGTAATGATACAAGTGTCCGCTATATAAAGAACAATGGCACGGAAGGGCATCATGCTATTTTATAATGATGTAATATAACTTAGCCTACTGTGATGGAGAATTTTGTGTCGTGAATATTATTTTGAGGCAAAAATAGAACCTTATAATTAGGCTAATAGCGAATAGCATAAATTGTTATATTGCAAAGTGTGCAGTAGCTTACATGACCTTAAAATGGCACCAATGCCCCCTCTTCCCTCCCCATCCACAGAAATTTGAGGGCAGGGGGGCATCCGCTCCCCTGCTCCCCCCCCGCTTCCGGCGCCCCTGCGCATATTCATCATCATCATAATCCATCGTCGGTTTGTTCCCCACTAGTGGGGGTGGCCGATATTGTCCTTTCCAAGTGAAAACATGCGTTCCACAGCAGCGCTGGTTGGTATTGGTGTGTTGTATTTCAAAAACAAGTTGAAAACGTTTAGTCGGAAAGGTATCACTGTTCCAAGCGTGCTGTGATAGTTTAGCACGTATAAATCTTTTAACGAGGTCCACTGCACCAACATCGCTCTTTTCAGGGGCATAGGAGCTCTTGAAATAAAGTATATTCAACGTCCGCGATGCCATTCATGGATTTTTCGCTTTCTGTCTCTGATCCCTCGTTCTCAATACATGGGTGATCACCATTTGGAGAACTTCTTCCGCATGTATTCTAGGGAGCCATTCCAACCAACGCAAAAGCCGGTAATTCGGATGAGTCGCGCTGGCCAAAATACATTGTGAAACTCTTATTGTGAAACGAGATTTTCCATGAAAACAAAAAATGGCGCTTAGCGCTTGACGCTTAAAATCGGCAAAATAGTTGACGGCGCTATCACTTCCGTCAACTGAAAAATAAATTGACGGCGCTAGCCTCAGCGTCAACAAAAAGTTGACGCCGTCAAATGACGCCGTCAAATTGACGGCGTCAACGTACAACACTGCCTATATGCACCCAAAGCAAAGAAGCCAATATAACGCCATCTTGTGGTATAAAAACACCTCCATAAATAAGCGTTGACAAAACAACCTTTTTTACCTGTTGAAGAACATTACCTAAGGATGAAGAATCAGGGAACATGAGTAGGGGAGAGAGGGGCTAGTTGGCTATAGGGGGCTAGTTGGTTCAGGCCCTGATTTGAAAAGTGAGCTTCAGTGAACTTTGAACTTTTGTCATATGACTTATTTGTAGGTTAAATTTCAACCATCTTAGTTTCAGTCTACAGCTCCACGTGGTTTTGGGTGAGTAGATATAAACATGGTTTTTATCCTCAAAGTTAAGATATTGTCTAAATAGTTGATTCAAAATATCATGGTGAATACATACGCTGGAAAGGTAACTATGCTATGAAGTGATAGACATATTATGCTGGTATTATGTTTGATGCAGGTTTTTAAGATTAAATTTCTCAAAATCAATATAGTGATTTTTTAATAATTTTTGACAAGATGGGGCTTGTTGGCTCACATGTGGAGGGGCTAGTTGGCTCGCCAAGCCTACTAGCACAATTGGTGGTACTGCCAGAGCTTGTTTAAAATTATTGTTCGATGACGCCCTTGATGAAGTCAAAGAGTAATAACTACAGCATACATGCTAAAGACTCAGTTTGACACTACAAACTCATGCCGAATGTGAAATATCAGTAGTTATTGTTTCGTTTCGATGTTACTTGGAATATTTTGACGATTGTACTGTTTTTTTTTCCTTCATTTTTATCAATTACATTTTGCAACGTAAACAAATGTTCTGCCATATGATATGTGTATAAGAGCAGTATTTTATAGGTAGAGCCAACTAGCCCCATAAGCTGAGCCAACTAGCCCCATGGGTGGGGCTTGTTGGCTCACAGTTTATAAAATTAAAATATTACAATTATCTGAATGTCAGTTCAGATAGCTTAATTTTAGTTTAGGGCCTGGCAGTAATAACCGAAAGAGCTTGTGTTGTGTGAGTTTCATTGAAATTGGTTGTACAATTTTGAAATGACAGGAAGTTCAAAAGTTTTGAGCCAACTAGCCCCTCTCTCCCCTACAGTAGTACACTGCAAGGATGTGTCAATTATATGATACGTCATTTTCACAGACCAAAACTCAACCACAAGGCAAAAGTTTACTATAAAATGGAAGAACTGGAAGAACCCTTTTGGCTTTTGGGTTCATATTTTGATGCATTGTAACTTTCCAATAAATGTAGTGTTACTTATCAAACTTGGTGAAGTTGTTATCTGGTAGGGAAAGAACATTCATGATAAATATAATAACCATCCTACTTTTCATAAAAAAGTTACAGACTTCCAAATATGGCATAAAATTTGTCTTTGGTGAAGAAAAGGCCTACTTTGAGGCTTGATTACTTCACTATGCTGCAAATTAATTGCATTTTGACAATGCAATCATGTAATATAGGTAAAAGTGAACCATTTTACCAAACATAAACTTTATATATAAAACCTTTATAGCAAAAGATATGGTTAATTGAAAATAGTCCAAAAAAACAAATGCGGAAAAGTTTAGGGGGGACCTAAAACTTTAAAGCATCATATTTCCAAAACTATAATAGATATTGAGCTAAAATTTGTAATGCATGGCTATATCATGCCAAATAACATATCGACCTAGTTTGACCAAAATTGAAGTGGGTCAAACTGGGAACTTTATGATTTTCAGGACGTTTGGCATGGAATGACCCAAATATATACCCTAAACAATGCATTTTTTAAATTATCACAAAAACTAATGCATTTAGAGAAAAAGTTTCTTTTACGACACATAGAAACATAGGTATTCTGCATCTTTTGACACCAAAACTGACTTTCTACTATGAGTGGTTAGCAAGTTAGAGAATTTTTTTTACTAAATTTGACCTTTTGTGACCTTTATTGGGGGGTAGGTGGCTGGGTTTTGGGGTCTACCAAAAAAAATTGTGTAAATATTATTTTTTAAAGGTTTGCCAGGTTTTTAGAACCCCCCCAACATTGAAATTGCAAAAAAAATATTTTTTAAACCACCCTATATGATTATACACAATTACAATCGTGGTGAAATTCATCATAATATACCTTTCATTGTCTTGCCTAATGTAGGTCTGCGGTCCAATCTCAAGCTTGGTGACGTTGCTATTCTGATCAAGCACATGGATGTAATAATAGGGAGGAATGCGATATATTGCTTCATTACCATCTTGACGATGACCTGCACATTGCACAGTATAAAACATCATATCTGAGTATAAATACACGAGATTATTGGCAGCCACATTTGTGAGCATTAATTTGCCCAACTGAACATATACAATATACATGCTTGATGTTTCTACTTGCAGTCTAAATAACTTAAGGAGTAAGTATATACATCATAGGCTACAATACATGCCAATTGCCAATGAAGTTTTACCAAAACCAAAGCAAAAATTATCCATTAACTTAACAATATAATATACAAAAGTATGTGTAACAAAGCAGGATATGCTCAACAAATTTGTATCAAATAGTCTTGAGGTGAGTTAGGTTGCTTTATCATGAAGGTTGAAGGTGTCCAGTAGCTACCAATTAAAACCTTTTGTTGCTCTCATTTTTTAGTCTTGTTTTTTTTTATCCTGAAGAACATTTAATGTGGAAGTGCCTATTAGACACTTGTAATTTTTAACTTTATATAAGCTAAATGTAAATATAGCATATTAATAAATGCAGTAGTTATGGATATGGATATATACCATATAAGGTAGCAATGGCCTCCAAAATTAATAAACTTGATGGATTATTTTGTTTGTTCAAAATCAATTAGCAAATGAAGAATTAATTTTGAAATAAAGCGTTGAAAAAACCAAATGTGATGAAAAATCGTTATCTTAAATTAAACAAACATAATTACCAGCTCCACTTGAGCGACTCATTTCCAACAGGTTTGTATACTTTCAATAAATAAAAGCAAGCACTTAGTTCTTAACAACCCTGTTAATATTTCTATACAAATAAAAATTAACAACTTGATATATTGTAATCATAAGATCTCTGGTAATGGCACCACAACTCAAATTCAATGTGACAGGAGCAAGGTTTACAACTATATGATATATACAATCATGATTTATACAAATATTCTAATTAGTTTGCGTGCCAGAAGCATTCAAAATATTGAAAAAAAACGTACGGGAAAAAACTAGGATTTTGATGACCCATTAACACCCATGCATCAAGAAATGTTGTTTTTTATTGTTGAATTGTGAATTATGTAGGCCTACCATACTTTCATCGCCTAAAAAGAGGACACGTTTCGCCAGTGAGTAAAATACAAGTAGAATGTTACGTATGAAAAATTTTGGGAGCAAGTCTTTTAGGCGCAGACAGTTAGGCGCTGGTCTAATAGGCGCGCACACTGTGGCGTCTGGATATTTAGGTGCGGAGCACTGTGGCGCCGTTCATTTAGGTGCTATTTGTAGTAAAGTCTGCAGATTGTATTATACAAGCTTGGCAGGTAAGGCAATGCTTTTCACACAAATGTTATATTGAACAGAAAAAGATGTTGTTTTGTTAATGCGCGTGCATTTATTTGGGTGCTGGTTTAGGATCGGCCGCCTTGGTTAGTGACGTCACAAAAATCTGTGACGTCATGCAAAAAAACGCAACTACTTTTAGGAAGGGTGCAAAAACGCGGAATAGAAGTAAAAGCGGAAAGCCTATTGATTTTTAAATATTTGTAGGCATTATTATTGATCTAGCGCTAACTTAAACTGTTACTATTTTGTACCAATTCTCAGCAATTCATTTTTACAATAAAAATACTTGCTTTATTAACGTAACAACTTTCACGTTTATATGTTATCTACAAAACGAGCAATCGTGGTTCAGTATAAGCCGCCCACACTTTGCTGTGATCGATGAATACTGCCTCCACCAAATATGCTGTAGCTTTCTCATTTCTGCTCGGACTTTAACAATTTTCCTATCGTTGGATGGCATTATGCTTCATCTACCCGAATGGATTAATTGCCAATCTAAAGTAGGCACTATATTTATGTAGCGCTAACTTAAACTTTACTATTTTGTACCAATTCCCAGCAATTCAATTTTTACAATAAAAATACCAAACCAACACAAATTAAAAGAGTATGTCTTGTTTTATTAACCTAACAACTTTCACGTTTATATGTTATCTACAAAACGAGAAATCGTTGTTCAAACATAACCGCTCGACGAAGCTTTTTTCCAATGCATTTTTCAAGGCGATTCGATCGTGGTTCAGTATAAGCCGCCCACAGTTTGCTGTGATCGATGAATACTGCCTCCACCAAATATGCTGTAGCTTTCTCATTTCTGCTCGGATTCTAACAATTTTTCTATCGTTGGATGGCATTATGCTTCATCTACGCGAATGGATTAATTGCCAATCTAAAGTAGGCATTACATTTATGTAGCGCTAACTTAAACTTTACTATTTTGTACCAATTCTCAGCAATTCATTTATTACAATAAAAATACCAAACTAACACAAATTAAAAGAGTATGTCTTGGTTTATTCAAATGTTAACTTTCACATTTATATCTAATCCACAAAACGAGCAATCGTTGTTCAAACGTAACCGCTCGACGAAGCTTTTTACCAAAACAATGCAAACACAAAGCGATCAGTTTCCAGTGTTCATTACAAGCCGCCCACAGTTTGCTGTGATCAGTGAATACTGCCTCCACCAAATGTGCTGTAGCTTTCTCATTTCTGCTCGGATTTGAGAAATTTTACTATCGTTGGAATGCACGATACTGCATCTATCCGAATTCATTGGTTGCAAGTTTAAAGTACGCATTATATTGATCTAGCGCTAACTTAAACTTTACTATTTTGTACCAATTCTCAGCAATTCATTTTTTACAATAAAAATACCAAACCAACACAAATTAAAAGAGTATGTCTTGCTTTATTCATATGTTAACTTTCACATTTATATCTAACCCACAAAACGAGCAATCGTTGTTCAAACGTAACCGCTCGACGAAGCTTTTTACCAAAACAATGCAAACACAAAGCGATCAGTTTCGAGTGTTCATTACAAGCCGCCCACAGTTTGATGCGATCGGTGAATAGTGCCTCCACCAAATATGCTGTAGCTTTCTCATTTCTGCTCGGATTTTAACAATTTTACTATCGTTGGATGGCATTATGCTTCATCTACCCGAATGGATTAATTGCCAGTCTAAAGTAGGCACTATATTTATGTAGCGCTAACTTAAACTTTACTATTTTGTAACAATGTAACAATTAACGGGTTTCTATTGTTTAATCTTGAAAAGTGGTGCTGCTGCGTTTGGCTAAATGTGTAGCCTACTATTTTTGCTTGACCAACTGAATCTTGACTTCAAAACTGCGTAGGCCAAGCACATTGATCCAACATGTCTGGAATAATTAAAAATGTTCAAGCAAGATTCAATTAAAAGGAATTAGTAAACACTTTTTGCCTATTGTCTGCTTATGGATATCATTGCTTAAGTCTGTTTGGAGTTCATGGTGTTGTCCAAATGTCATATCACTTTTGGAGTAATTGATGTTATAATAGTAAAGTTTAAATTAGCGTTAGATAAATGTACTGTATACCTTGGACCAGTGGCGTATTTAGAAATTTTGTTAGGGGGAGGCCAAGACATTGTGTCAGTCAGCCGCGCAGCGGCTGAATCAGCGGCTGGAGTCCAATGGGGGTCTGGGGGTAGTACACACGGGGTAGTCAACGGTAGTACACAGAAAGCTCAAACTTGATGAAAATGGCAGTTAATTGGTTTAAATTTATTCTACTTGGGTTGAAATTAGACTTGTTTGAGCCTTTAAATAGGGGTGGGGTATATCAAAATGTCATATGATGCGTCAGAACGGGGGGAGGGGGTTAGCTGAAACTGTCAGATAAGGGGAGAGAGGGTCCAAAATCAAGAGCGAATCCGCAGAAGTAAGTTACTGTTCCGATCAATGAACCAACAAAAGATATGAAACACTTCAGAACATAAACAATAAGTTAGTCCTCCCGACCTCGAATACCTTTTGAACATTCTCTGCGATTCGCAATGACAATTTACAGTTTAATGCGATGGCTGTGCTTGGCAAATATATCAATGACTGCATCATGCTCGAGTACAATATCCTTATTTAAATACATCTGAGCTAGACCATCCAAACGTGGCTCGGTCATGGTCGTGCGGTAATAATTTTTCAGGTACTTTAGTGAACTGAAACATCGCTCATTGGAGGCAGTTGTAACTGGAAGCGTAGCAAAGATTCGAAGTAATAATTTATGGATAATCGGATAAGTGCCGAGTTGTTCAGCCGCTTGATACGCATCCACAAGAGTCGCAGGTCGCTTATCCACAGAAACTGCAAGCCAATTCGCTCTCCATCTTCGCAATTCAATAGTAGCTGCAAAGCAATTGCTTGGTTCAACATCCAGCATTCCATGGTAGAAGTCGAAAATCTCGTCGATCGTGCAGTCCTCATCTTCATGAATCAATGAAGGCAGAAATGTGCTGACTTTAAAAGCTGAGCAGTGCTCATTGAATCTATCGTGAATTTGTGCCATGCAATTGTCAAGAAAAGGAAGAAAAACTGTTGATAAATTACATTGCAAAAAGTATACCCCGCCCCCCGCGCTAGGATGAATCATCCAAGCAATTATTGCGCTACAACTTTTTTTTTTGCAAAATTTGTATTTTATTTTTTTACCTGATCATTAGGGGGAGGCCATCGCCCTTTATCCTCCCCCCTAAATACGCTACTGCCTTGGACAATGGACATGCAACCAATTGATTCGGGTAGATGCAGTATCGTGCTTTCCAACGTCAGTAAAATTGTCAAAAAAGCTTCATCGAGCGGCTACGTTTGAACAACGATTTCTCGTTTTGTAGATAACATATAAACGTGAAAGTTGTTAGGTTAATAAAACAAGACATACTCTTTTAATTTGTGTTGGTTTGGTATTTTTATTGTAAAAATTGAATTGCTGAGAATTGGTACAAAATAGTAAAGTTTAAGTTAGCGCTACATAAATATAATGCCTACTTTAGATTGGCAATTAATCCATTCGGGTAGATGAAGCATAATGCCATCCAACGATAGGAAAATTGTTAAAATCCGAGCAGAAATGAGAAAGCTACAGCATATTTGGTGGAGGCACTATTCACCGATCGCATCAAACTGTGGGCGGCTTGTATTGAACACTCGAAACTGATCGCTTTGTGTTTGCATTGTTTTGGTAAAAAGCTTCGTCGAGCGGTTACGTTTGAACAACGATTGCTCGCTTTGTGGATTAGATATAAATGTGAAAGTTGTTAGGTGAACAAAGCAAGACATACTCTTTTAATTTGTGTTGGTTTGGTATTTTTATTGCAAAAAAAATGAATTGCTGAGAATTGGTACAAAATAGTAAAGTTTAAGTTAGCGCTACATAAATGTAATGCCTACTTTAGACTGGCAATTAATTCATTCGGGTAGGTGAGGCATAATGCCATCCAACGATAGGAATATTGTTAAAATCCGAGCAGAAATGAGAAAGCTACAGCATATTTGGTGGAGGCAGTATTCATCGATCACATGAAACTGTGGGCGGCTTATACTGAACCACGATCGAATCGCCTTGAAAAATGCATTGGAAAAAAGCTTCGTCGAGCGGTTACGTTTGAACAACGATTGTTCGTTTTGTGGATTAGATATAAATGTGAAAGTTAACATATGAATAAACCAAGACATACTCTTTTAATTTGTGTTGGTTTGGTATTTTTATTGTAAAAAATGAATTGCTGAGAATTGGTACAAAATAGTAAAGTTTAAGTTAGCGCTACATAAATGTAATGCCTACTTTAGACTGGCAATTAATCCATTCGGGTAGGTGAGGCATCATGCTTTCCAACGATAGGAATATTGTTAGAATCCGAGCAGAAATGAGAAAGCTACAGCATATTTGGTGGAGGCAGTATTCATCGATTACATGAAACTGTGGGCGGCTTATACTGAACCACGATCGAATCGCCTTGAAAAATGCATTGGAAAAAAGCTTCGTCGAGCGGTTACGTTTGAACACGATTGCTCGTTTTGTGGATTAGATATAAATGTGAAAGTTAACATATGAATAAAGCAAGACATACTCTTTTAATTTGTGTTGGTTTGGTATTTTTATTGTAAAAAATGAATTGCTGAGAATTGGTACAAAATAGTAAAGTTTAAGTTAGCGCTACATAAATATAGTGCCTACTTTAGATTGGCAATTAATCCATTCGAGTAGATGAAGCATAATGCCATCCAACGATAGTAAAATTGTTAGAATCCGAGCAGAAATGAGAAAGCTACAGCATATTTGGTGGAGGCAGTATTCATCGATCACAGCAAACTGTGGGCGGCTTATACTGAACCACGATCGAATCGCCTTGAAAAATGCATTGGAAAAAAGCTTCGTCGAGCGGTTACGTTTGAACAACAATTTCTCGTTTTGTAGATAACATATAAACGTGAAAGTTGTTAGGTTAATAAAACAAGACATACTCTTTTAATTTGTGTTGGTTTGGTATTTTTATTGTAAAAATTGAATTGCTGAGAATTGGTACAAAATAGTAAAGTTTAAGTTACCCGCTACATAAATATAATGCCTACTTTAGATTGGCAATTAATCCATTCGAGTAGATGAAGCATAATGCCATCCAACGATAGGAAAATTGTTAAAATCCGAGCAGAAATGAGAAAGCTACAGCATATTTGGTGGAGGCACTATTCACCGATCGCATCAAACTGTGGGCGGCTTGTATTGAACACTCGAAACTGATCGCTTTGTGTTTGCATTGTTTTGGTAAAAAGCTTCGTCGAGCGGTTACGTTTGAACAACGATTGCTCGTTTTGTAGATAACATATATACGTGAAAGTTGTTAGGTTAATAAAACAAAGCATACTCTTTTAATTTGTGTTGGCTTGGTATTTTTATTGTAAAAATTGAATTGCTGAGAATTGTTACAAAATAGTAAAGTTTAAGTTAGCGCTACATAAATGTAATGCCTACTTTAGATTGGCAATTAATCCATTCGAGTAGATGAAGCATAATGCCATCCAACGATAGGAAAATTGTTAGAATCCGAGCAGAAATGAGAAAGCTACAGCATATTTGGTGGAAGCAGTATTCATCGATCACAGCAAACTGTGGGCGGCTTATACTGAACCACGATCGAATCGCCTTGAAAAATGCATTGGAAAAAAGCTTCGTCGAGCGGTTACGTTTGAACAACGATTTCTCGTTTTGTAGATAACATATAAACGTGAAAGTTGTTAGGTTAATAAAACAAGACATACTCTTTTAATTTGTGTTGGTTTGGTATTTTTATTGTAAAAATTGAATTGCTGAGAATTGGTACAAAATAGTAAAGTTTAAGTTACCCGCTACATAAATGTAATGCCTACTTTAGATTGGCAATTAATCCATTCGGGTAGATGAAGCATAATGCCATCCAACGATAGTAAAATTGTTAAAATCCGAGCAGAAATGAGAAAGCTACAGCATATTTGGTGGAGGCACTATTCACCGATCGCGTCAAACTGTGGGCGGCTTGTAATGAACACTCGAAACTAATCGCTTTGTGTTTGCATTGTTTTGGTAAAAAGCTTCGTCGAGCGGTTACGTTTGAACAACGATTGCTCTTTTTGTGGATTAGATATAAATGTGAAAGTTAACATATGAATAAAGCAAGACATACTCTTTTAATTTGTGTTGGTTTGGTATTTTTATTGTAAAAAATGAATTGCTGAGAATTGGTACAAAATAGTAAAGTTTAAGTTAGCGCTACATAAATGTAATGCCTACTTTAGACTGGCAATTAATCCATTCGAGTAGATGAAGCATAATGCCATCCAACGATAGTAAAATTGTTAGAATCCGAGCAGAAATGAGAAAGCTACAGCATATTTGGTGGAGGCAGTATTCATCGATCACAGCAAACTGTGGGCGGCTTATACTGAACCACGATTGCAAAAATGAATTGCTGAGAATTGGTACAAAATAGTAACAGTTTAAGTTAGCGCTAGATCAATAATAATGCCTACAAATATTTAAAAATCAATTGGCTTTCCGCTTTTACTTCTATTCCGCGTTTTTGCACCCTTCCTACAAGTAGTTGCGTTTTTTTGCATGACGTCACAGATTTTTGTGACGTCACTAACCAAGGCGGCCGATCCTAAACCAGCACCCTCCAATCTTCATACTGATCCTGATATGTTGGCTTTGGAATAACATTTGACAGTTACTATCTCTTCACTTGCAATCAAACTTGTCAATGACATGATTGTATGCTGGTTGATATTTTAGGATTAACAATCCGCGAAATTTAATTGCCCACTTGCATATTCAAACTAGAGCTGCGGGGGTAACATTCGGGATAGCGTGCTTAAGTATAATAGACACAATTTTTTGTCTTGCTGCTGTTTTTATTACAGAAATGAGACTTTGCGATTTCACAGTGTGCATATTAATCAAAAGTGCATACAGAAATTGTGGGCAAAATCGCTTACATCATCATCGTGACCCATCCCGTCAATTTCGACTATTGGTTCAGCATCTCTCACAGTCCTTAATACATGAGTGATAGTAATACACAAACCTTCTTTCCTCTGGTGGAGAATTATTTACACTACATATGAAATCAATAGCAAAATATATGAAATCAATATTATGATAATAAAGAAGAATAAGCTGCTATACTCACAGGTGTTTTTTTACCCCATGAACATTTTTTTTACCCCAAATCTGGGGTAAAAAAAATTCAGGTATTTTGTGCATAATTTTCAAACCAGTTAATGGATTTAAAAAATTTCATTGTGGGATGATAGACATACATAGTCTCTATATTGTGACGAACTTTAGTGGTCATACTTGATCAGCTAAAAAATCTAGGACAACCTTTCTGAAAAAAATTTTTTTTTACCCCACTTGACTATACATGTAATTTTTTTACTTCAATTTTTTTTTTCAATTTATGAAGAGGGTTCTAATGCGCTAGGGCTAGTTCCCACCATCCCTTTCTGACTACATACCCAGTCGTCTTTGACAGTCTTGGTGTTTAAAGCCCTATTTAGAATCTACACAAATTCATGAAAAATATGGTAACAGACAGACACAATATCAAACTTCCATAAATCTAGTGATTTAAATTGGAGGAAAAATAATTGTATGGGGTTAATATGTGCAGCCAAATATGTGCAGCCAAAATTAAAAAAACATATAGTTGTTCGTAAAAAAAACTTTTTTGAGATTTTTTGGTAACGGACAGACATGTGTGGCTTACCAAACTTGCATAGCCTACCTATTTTCTAAACTATGTATCAAATACGGAGCTAATATTTTTTATAATGTTTCATATACATATGACTTCACCAGATATATTAAAATTAGAAGAATAGAATAAAACCAAAGTCATTTACACCCTTTACCATTCTATGTGGAATTTTAATGAAAATTTGCTTGTAAGCAGGTGGAGATTTCAGAAATTAAGAAAAAGTTTGTCTGTAATGATAAAAACAAAGTAAGGTTAAATATTTGCTGTCGAGACTTTACCCTAACATTTGAACCTACTCAGACTTAACTGCGGTACAATTTTTTTTTTCCTTGCTCTGTCACACAATTTTGAAATATGCCCTTATAGACCTATGCAGCAAAAGTTACAGCAAAAAAAACATACCAGTTTGTTTGTTTCTCGAAAGCCGATTTGTTAGATTTGTGTGACAAAATGAAAATGTGATAATGTCATAAAAATGTGACAAATCAGGCAGTATCTGCAGGTAGTCATGTCTTACTTTTTCAGAAAAAAAGGATCAGCTTTGACGAAATCATAAAATTACTCAGCCCTCGAAGTTAGCTTCCATCTACGACGGCAAAAACATTGCCGTCGCCAAATCAACAAACCTTGAATTGCGGCGGCAATTGCCGTATGCTTTAATCAAACGAAATTTCATGCACTTCATCGTGTCACACGGCGGTAGCCCAGAGTATTACGCAAGCTACTGTATTTTATGCGCTGACAATGCTCTTGTGAACTGTAAAAAGTTTGCAACCTTACAAATACTGGCTTAATTGTTATGCAAAAGTTACTCTTTCATCGAATAAATGGTTCTTTGGCAGTAAAGAAAAGTAATGCTTCCGATGAGATGGCATCGCGTTCATGAAAGGGCACTTTGCCTCTTCAAGTATTTCAGTGACGACGCGACAACCTCATCCTCCGATGATTTCGACTCTGACTAGTTCTTTATCCAACAGACTTTGTGTTGCTCGCAGTATCCTAATTGTGCCGAAAATATGTGAGTGTATACGTAAATTGAGGCAATCTTCTCGCAGGGAGCTATTGGTTTGGTTTTGGTTTGGTTTTGAATCTTTATCCTCGGACTGACAAAGCCTTGATAGGTTATTCCTGGTACTTGTTTGCATACTTGTAGAGGCACTTGACGCAGGGCCGGTTACCGAGATTGGCAGAGTGAAGTTTTCCGATTGTTGAAGTCTTGTTGCCGAGAAATTATTCCATTCACTAGGTGCCGCTGAATGGAGAGCAGTCCTGAAATGCGTTGCTCAAGCGCACACCCCGAGAGTCGAACCAGCGCCGTGTGATCTTGAGCCCGGCGCGTAACCACTGAGCTATCGGGGCGGACTGGTACCTGATTGAGCAATCAACGTTATTTCATGATAATTCAACGTCGCTAGATGTCGAATTAATGTAAAACAAACGTAAATTTCTTATTGGGCATTGTTGTTACGCATTATAACCCACTGGCAAAATTAAATCGATTTGTGCTGACTCGAACGTTGAACCAACCCAAAGTTAACTTACTTCCTCCCCCCCGTGACTTATTTAACGCGAATCACCGTAACAGCGTGCGTATCGCGTTGTTCGCTTTATCGCTACTTTTGGTATTACTGTATTACATCACAACAAATCAAACAGTGCGGTCGTGATAGTCTATTCGAATATTTTTTTTCTCTTCTTGTTTTACATGTTTTGGTACAATTTTTTCGGTACAAATTAATTGTTTTGGTACAAATAAACGTTCACAGCAATTGCCGAGGCAATTTCAACTTTTGCCGTTTGGCCTCGTCAACGTTTTTGCGAAGTAAAAATATCCTAATTTCGAAGACTGCGTGAGTGCTCACAGCAAGTAAAATAGTCCGAGGTGAGGTCTTGGTGCGATGTTTCTGCTGATTAAACTCACGCTGCGAGTCAGGGGCGAGGGAACGATTTTTGACTGGGGGGGCAAGATTATGAAAAAAGGGCACTTTTGTTTACTAAAAGGCCAATTTTTTTTCAAGTTTTAAGATAAGATATAGCGATAATGCTCATCTATCAGCTCACTATGTGTTAGGTAATGATAGCATACAAGTGTCTGGTATGCAAAGAAGGGCATCATGCTATGTTATTATAGGCTTGCCATACGTCCCGGTTTAGCCGGGACAGTCCCGATTTTAAGGCCTTGTCCAGTTGTCTCGCCCGGTTAACCAATTTGTCCCGGAGTTTTTAATTTGAGATTTGCAAAAAAAAATTCTTGAGCTAGTCATCTTAAACAATTCTTTCTCAAGTGGGTCTGCGGAAAATATCAACAAAATGTTTCAGAAGCAAATGATCAACATCGACTTCTTTTTCGATGAGCACGTTTTGGTAAAGAAATAGATGTCTAAGAGTGAGAGGAAAGAATCATGGCAAAATGCAACGACATCTCTTGAACAAAAGTAAACTTTTAACAAAAACATAACCATTCCAAACTTTCAAAACCTTGTCGAGTTTGTGTTTTGTTTGCCTGGGACATCAGCACCAGTTGAACAATTTTTTTCAATTATGAACAATATGTGGTCTGATGACAGAGGCCAAATGCTAGAACAGAATGTCAAAGCTCTCCTCACTTGCAAAATTAATGTTGATTTGACATGTAGTGAATTTTATGAAAAGATAAAATCTAACACTGTAGCCTACTTTCGAAAAAGGTACTTAGCACAGAAAAATATTATTAGGCCTGATTCATGTGCTCATAAATATTGTTAAGTTCCCTTGCTTTCGTTGGAGAAATAGGCTTAAATATATTGGTAATTTTCCCATATTAAATAATTATAGTTGCATTAAATTATTTTGTATTAGGCCTACATTAAGATTATTTGCAGTTTTATATGCGTCCCGGATTTGCATTTTTAAAAAATGGCAAGCCTATGTTATAATGATGTAACCTACTGTCAAGCCTTAAAGCAGCCTGCGGCCATGGCCGCTAAGTAGTGCTTGAATGACCGCCGGTGCTACCTCCTCAATCGGCCAAGTTTGGCCGCCAGTCTCTTCTAGCCAATTATTTAATTTCGCAATAGAATGATCGTGGATTAACTGTCGAAAATATGTAGTGTCAAAGAGTGACGCAAAATTAGGTCAGCGCGTCATAATCGCCACTGTTGCATTGTGTGGGAATATTTGTTATTGCTGGAATATATCCATCTGCGATCAGCCGATCAACAGCGCTGTAAGTCTTGTTTGTAATTTCCGATGTATATTTGAATAAAGTCTTATTCGAAAGTGCTAATTTACATCGGCTGGCAATATTGTCATTTTTATGTCGAATCGATGTTGTCGGACATTGAATCGTTGTTAAAAAGGAGAACTAGGTTAGTTGACATTCGAGGGGAAAACATTTTATCATCCTATTTTGCAAAAATTATGCTTCTTTTAGTAATGTCCTTCACATCATTGAAATACTTATTTTATTACCTTGCCGTCATTGTCAACACATGTCGAACGTTGCTTTTCGTTGCTAAAAAGAATTCTAGATGAGTGGCGAACTTCTTTAAAATCAGCCACATTGGAGACACTCGTGCGAGTGTCGTTAGATGGTCTCGCAGTACTGGATTACAATCCCGATGAAGCAGTTATTGCGTGGTGCAACGATTCTATTGTAGGACGTCGCCCAGACCCAGACTTCAACAACGCTAAGTGATGATTTTAGCATTGTTGCAAGTTTAATTCTATTTACTTGTGCTATCGTTATTTTGTATTTTGGCCTCCAAGCACGCAGATTTGGCCGCCGAGAAGGAGCTCCCGGTAGGCCACGATGGCTGCCGAAAAAACAACGAGTTTTAAGGCGAAAAGCAGAAATTGTTATATTGTAGAATGTGCAGTAGCTTACATGACTTTAAAAGGGCACCATTGCCCCCCCCTGCCCCCCCATCTGCAGAAAAATTGAGGGCAGGGGGGGCATTCACCCCCCCTGCCCCCCCCCGCTTCCGGCGCCCCTGCTGCGAGTAAATCAAACAGGAAGAAATTTTGAACAATTTTTGTCCGAATTAAATGCTTATTTATTTTGCGACGGCATTTTTATTGCCGTAGCAGAATGGCCATTATGACGTTTGCGGCGGCATTTACCACGGCAATTGCCGTGTGCCGCCGCTAATTTCGAGGACTGTAAATTACTTGCACAAAATATACGGGTCTGCTACTATTCGGGGAGTCCGATTCGGTGAGAGCCTTTTTCGGTGAGAGCCCTATTCGGTGATTTTTTTGAATTTTTTTTTGAAAATTATTGGGTACCGTAGCCTAATTAAAACCCCTAACCCCAAAACCCCAAACCCCCTAACCTCAAACCAAAACCCCCAAAAAACCCCAAAACCCCCCAAAAAAAAAAAAACCCCAAAAAAACCAAACCCCCAAAAACCCAAACCCCTATAACGGCAATGATAATTAGGCTACGGCGCGCAATAATTTAAAAAAAAAACTCACCGAATAGGGCTCTCACCGAAAAAGGCTCTCACCGAATAGGGAACTCACCGAATCGGACTCACCAAATCGGACTCACCGAATCGGGCCATTCCGAAATATACAGTACCGTAATTGAAGTTGTATACAGCTGTTAATGAGATGCTTAGGACAGAGAGTGGTGCTGCCTAAATAGAGCCCGCTGCGGAGTCGGGAGAAATAAAAGCAACCTTTTCCGATGGAAGATGACTCCTGACCCTACGTGTGACTGCGGCCTAGACAATCAGACGATGAAGCACATCCTCACCAACTGCCCCCTTAGCCCTTCATGTGATGACAACGACCTCAAAAACATCACCAACAATGCTCTTACATGGCTCCGACACTGGCGTGACAAGCTATGAATGAACTAAAAGGCTGTTTCTTTCCTTGTACAATCGTGGCTGTATCATAGATTAACCAGTTAAGTGCGTATGACGGAATATCACGTCATGGAAAATTTTCCTTACAGTGCGTATGACGTGATATCACGTCAAGGCGGGGTCTCACTACAAAGCGTTGTGCAGCTGTGACGTTTTGTTTTTTTTCGTATGAGAAGTTGTTGCGTTATCACGTTAAAGGTTTATTCTCAATCTCTGTATCTTTAGAATTTTTGTTTTCATAGATTTAAGAGGATTAATGCAAGATTTAATGCCGCCTCCACTCCTCTCATGATTTACATTATAAATTAGTCAGTTATAGTTCAACTCATTTGTCCCTTATCGCTATAAAAACAAGTTTTAGATTTCTATGTTTTAGATATTTCACGGTTGGCTAAATACACATTGGTTGTTATTGGCAATGTTCTAGCCAAGAATTGGTATAACTGCGTGCAAATGAAGAGTTATCTAACAAATATAGCTTAGGCTACCTGGCGTAGCACAGAATGCAGATTGAGAAAGGGAAGCAAGTATAGGCCTACTTGTAAAGCTAATGATAACTTTTTGGTAACGTTTCAGAATAACCACAAGTTTAGGTACATAAATATAGCTAAATTATGGCTTCTAGGCGTAAAAGAATATGTTTGTCTGATATGACTGAAGAAGATATTGATGAGCTTCTTGCTTCAAGTTCAGATGAGGATGATAGTGAAAATGAAGAGCCCTGCTTGATTGGGGCAATAAGTTGTGACGATGACAGTGACGTTCTTGATTCAAGCTGGACTGTGCCACAGGGCAGGCCAACAGACAATCCTAGCCATTTGCCTGTGACTGATAGTGAAACTTCCGTTACACCTTGGGATGTACAGTCTCCTCCTCAGGATGCTGCTTGGTCTGATCAAGGCCAAGTTAGACAAAGATTTTCTTTCACTGGTGTTCCTGGTATGAAGGTTGATATAGTCAATCCTGAGGATGAACTTGAATTTTTTCAGTTATTTATTGATGATAGTTTGGTGAATATGATAGTTCATCAAACTAATCTATATGCTGCACAGCACAAAGAGGTCCATGGTATTCATTTGAGACGACGATCACGTGTGACAAAATGGATAGATACAGACTGTAAAGAGATGAGGTTGTATCTTGCTCTCTTGCTTTTGCAAGGCATTGTTCAGAAGCCTGTTGTCGCTGACTACTTCAGCAAAAAAGCATCTATTGAAACACCTTTTTTTGCCAAAATAATGGACAGAGACCGATTCCTTCTCCTGACCAAATTTCTGCACTTCACTGATAACAGAAGTGATCCAGGAGACATTCCACCGAAGCTATATAAATTGTGGCCCGTGCTTGAACACATGAAACAAAAATTTTCCACAATTTACATGCCAGAGCGAGATGTTTCTGTAGATGAATCGTTGATGTTGTGGAAGGGTCGGCTGGGATGGCGGCAATATATTCCTTCAAAGCGAGCTCGCTATGGCATAAAATCTTACGAACTATGTGAGTCTTGATCAGGTTACATTTGGGACTTCTTTGTATATACTGGACAAGGAACTGCCTACCGCCCTGAATACGCAAATGAATATTATATGGGAAGCAAGTGTGTCCTCAGCCTTGTCCATCATCTTTTGGATCAAGGGTACTGCATCCACTTAGACAACTTTTTCTCTTCACCGGATCTGTTCGACAAACTTTGTGGCAGAAACACAGATGCTATTGGCACCTTGCGAGCGAACAGAAAAGGTTTACCTGACGGTTTCAGCAAAACAGTTCTTCGAAAAGGTGAAGTCAAGGCAATATTTCGGGGAAAACTGATGGCTCTCCGCTGGAGGGACAAGAGGTATGTCCATATGATCAGCACCATCCATGATGCATCCACCACAGAAGTAGCAACGCGGTCCGAGGTAAAGCAAAAGCCCCAAGTATGCTTAACATACAATGATAAAATGGGTGGAGTTGATCTAAGTGATGCATACTTGGCTTCCTATTCAACTACAGGAAAACGAATGAAGACGTATTACAAAAAACAATTCCGGCACGTTATGGACATGGCAACACTCAATGCCTTCATACTTTATAAGAAAAATGGAGGATCAAAGTCCAGATTACAATTTATTCTCTCTATAATTGACAGGCTGATAGAAGAAAATTACAGAGATGGCCCTTCAAAGCCTGTTGGAAGACCATCAAGAGAGGACACTCCTATTCGTCTTTATGCTTCACATTATCCAGCACGAATCTCACCTACTGCCAGAAAGGCAAGACCTTCACGCCGGTGCCATGTGTGCTATTCACACCAAAAACGAACTGAAACTTGTTACATGTGCCAAGAATGTGACAAAGCACTGTGTGTAGAGCCTTGCTTCCGCATTTATCACACTGTAAAAAATTATTGATGTTTCTCATTTTGTGTATTATGTTTTTGATTGTGGAATTTTGATTGCCATTATGACGTCATTGATATGACGTCATCATATTGCAGCTATTTTCAAAGATAATTTCAAACTGAACATTTTATTAATAGATTGTTTTGCTGTAGCTTCAACACAAAAAGTGTCAGAGTCGATTGAAATTAACCACTTAAAATTGCGAAAAATAATTCCGCACTGTGCGGTCGACCAGCGAAATTTAATTACGCACTTCTTCTTCGTCGTATGAGCTGTTCTTCGGGACTATATGTTTGGGCATGATGTCATCAGCCACTCTACAGTCTCGTCATCCAGGGTCTTCAGTCCAAGCGTTCCATGTGGTGGTTGATGGATTGGGCAGTCATGGACGACATGATCTACTGTCTGGTCTGTGGCGCCACACTCGCATCCCGGTGAGGGAGCCAGGCCCCATCTGCACATGTCTGAACGAAAGCGACCGACGCCGGTTCGTAGGCGGTTAAGCCGGACCCACGCAAGTCTTGCGAGGGACATTCCCGGAGGGACATTCCCTAATTACGCACTTAACTGGTTAAAGTCATTCTACATTTGCACTCACATAGGTTGTAAGTATCGATGCCACGATTTATTTTGAAATAGCCTACATGTCATGCATAGTGCACTTTGGATTATTGTTTCATTTGCTTCACTTGACAAATTAGCCAAACTATTAAGTTGGTAGGCCTAATCAGCAACGTTTACAAGCGCTGAATCAATACAAAATAGATCTGGGCAAAATAATAATTTATTGTAAAAGTGTAAGAACCTCAAAATGTAAATATATCTAACTGTTACGGACAATTTTCACCAAATCAAACGTCATATAAAAACCGTTATGGTCTACTTAACCTAGCTGGCATCTTACGTCATGGAAATTGCTAGAAAATGAGCCAATATTGCACCATTGTTCGTAAGACCTGATGAAACATTGCATCATCACCTTTGAACACCTGTTTAAATTGCATGACAATGTTTCACTATTACGTCACAGTAACTGTTTACGTGAGTTTGAGATATTGAAATTTATTCTCTCATTCTTAAAATTGATACTTGGAAGTTGGTCGCATATTTAACAGTTTTGCTAAGTGCTTGTCAGCTGGACGAAAGTTCCGTCTTTTATCTAAGTAGTTTGGATTGTAGTGACAAGTTTTTAGTGGTGTATCGCGTTGCACCCCATTTTCGACAGCTTTGAGGCTAATTTTACAGAAATACAATTTTGAATAGATGGTTTCAAAAGAGTGTTTCTCTTTCGGTCATTACATACAGACGAACGGATCCGGGAATCTTATGTTACAATTTTCCCACGAAGAGATTATGGTTTACCGCTGTGACCATAAATAATAAAAGACGAGTTCTTGTCAGTTGGTAGGCTGCAGAAGCATAAATAATAAAAGACGATTCTCTGGCTAATGTTTGTACGAAAGCACAGGCAAGACAGAAATAATAAAAGACGTTACTCTATCCCTGACTCTGTCTAGTGTTTGGTACTGAAGCAAAATAATAAAAGACGAAGTTGTTGGTTGGTATGCTACAGAAGCAAAGAAATAATAAAAGAAGATCTTGTTGGTTGGTAGTCTACAGAAGCAAAAGAAAATTAAAGACATTTCTTCTCAGTTGGTACTGAAAAACTTCAAGCTAAAAATTAAAGGCGTTTCTTTGTCGGTTCTGAAGAAAAAACTACATTGACATTCACTGGCAAGATAAAAGATTAAAAACAATCGATCTGTGCTTGAAGATTCAAGTGGACGAATCCAAGCAAGTTTTGTGGAACTTTAGGACTTCATATATATACCCGTACAACTACGGTATTGTGCATTTAAATTCTTTTTGTATTTTTACGGTCTTTGCAGTTAAGTTTTTTTATAACTTAATAATTTGTGTGTTTGTGTAACTTAATTTTTTAATTGTTAAATTCAACCCCAACATTTAATATGTCTACACTCAGTGGCGACAGGGACTCGACCGCCGTCGACTCGACTGAGTTTAAGCCTAATGATGTTCTTTGCGGTCGGGCAGGCCATATCAGGTCACGGGGCCGCCATTAGCAGTAATGCTTTGCCCCCTTCACAGTTTTCTGCGCCGCTAGTTTTGGATCGCCCAGCTACACGTAATCTGGGTGGTTGTGAGAGGCATTTCGCGTCTAATGATTTTAACGTGTGTGAGGATCGTGATCAGGCTGTGCATGTGACTGAGCCCCCTCACCCCCTTAAGAGATATAGCTTGTCTTCTCCCGCTAAGTCGAGTTCTCAACAACAGGATTGCTTTTTTGAATACCAAAATAGTAGGACGTTTTTCGATAAGGAGGCCTTGATTGGTTACGATGGTAATAATATGCCATTTATCTTCTTTAAAAATCGTATTACGGCCTTAATGGCAGCTTCGCCTTTTAAAGGAACTCGTTTGACTTTGTTACAAGCAGCTTGTGTTAGAACAGCTGCGCAAACGATTGCTAATTTGGTTTCCGACACTCCTGGCTTGTCAGAGGAAGACAGGATAGAAATGTCGTTAGCTCGCTTGTCCCAGCGTTTTGGAGTTCGTGGAGGTCTTTTCGCCGAACCGGAAATTAGAAAGTACCGCTATGGTAGCAAATTAATTTCGATCTCTTCCAGTGATTTGAAAGAGTTTAAAGATGAATTGTCGCAGTGTCTTCTTTACACGCAAGCTTATGGTCAGCGTGACAAATTGGAAGGACGTTTTGTTTTGGATTTGGTAAAGCGACTCCCGTTTGACGCTAAGCAGCGTTATCTTGACTTTTTAGGTGATCAGTATGGTGGCACTGATGAGCCTACTTTTCAGAGTTTGTTTGAATTTGTAGTACGGGAGGAAACGCGCAAGTCGACTGATTTTAGTATTATGCTAATGGGCGATTCTAGTGAGTCGCAGCATTTTAAAAAGTTTGGCAAAGGAAAATTGCCTTCATGTCCGGTTAGGCAGACGTCGGTAAAACCCCATGATAATGTGATTTCAGAGAGTTCGCAGTACTCGACTGCTGTTGGCTCACCGCGCGGTGGTGTGGCCAGACGTAGAGACATACCGGCATGTTTTTATTGTTCGTCACGTGGTCAAGTTGAATATCATTTTTTGTCTAATTGTAAAGAATTTTTGCGCTTGACACCTAAAGATCGGAGAGATGTCATTGTGAAAGCTGGCAAATGCTTAAATTGTTTGCGCCAGCTTATGGTTAGGGATTGCGTTCATGCAAACAACTGTCGTAAGTGTGGCCCTAACAATGATAGGAAACACTATTTTCTTCTGCATGATTTTTATGTGACGTCACGTGATTCTTTGGATTCGATTGGCAAAGATGATGCTGGTGCTAGAGTTCCTGTGCGTAATGTTAAGATTGGAAATGTTAAAGCAGCCTTTAATCGCGTTACTGCTGCTCGTGTTTTCAATCCAATAACTGGCAAATCGAAGTTGGTGTATTGTCAGCATGATCCTGGTTCGCAGTTGACGTTTGTTTCGAGTGATTTGGTGTGCGAACTTGGCGTTAAATCGTATGACAAAACGTCGTTTAAAATGGATACTCTGGCTGGTCAGAAACCTACTTGTGCTGACCTTGTTAAACTCAACATTCAGTCGTTCGAGACGAATGAACGGTTTTGTGATATAACTTCGGTGGTTAACCCAGCTTGGGCTGACGATGTTAAAACTTTACCACATAAGCAGGATTTAAGTGGTTTTCGTCATTTTCATGACGTCAATATGTTTCATATGAATAATTGTAGTACTGTAGATGTACTGATTGGCAACGACAACGCTTATTTGATGTGGGCTAAAGAAGAGCGTGTTGGTGAGAATCGTAGTGAACTGCATGCTTTACTCACTCCTCTCGGTTGGTTGGCTTGTGGTGGTAAGTCACCCTTAGATGAAAGCGTTGCTAACGTGTGCAGAGTGCAGACGTCTTTAGAGTCGGATGTCATCTCTGGCTTTCAGCGTAAAATTGAGTCTCGTGACATGGAAATAGCAGACCTGAATAAAGTCATTCAGGATTTGACCTTGCAAAATGAAACCTATGAATTGTCTCGCAATGACATTTTGGCTAGAGAACTTGTTGAACCGAATATTGAGTTGAAAGATGGTCGATTTGAGATACCTGTACCGTTGAAGGAAGATATTGATTTAATTAACAATTTTGTGTTGGCGTCAGATCGAGCTGCTGCTTTAAGGAAGAAGGCTTTAAAACAACCTGAACTTCGTGATTTCCTTACTGACACCATAAAGGATCTTAAATCTAATGGCTATATTGAGCGTGCTGGTGAAGCAGTAAATGTAAAAGGATTGGAGTGGTATTTACCATACTTTGTGACGTCACAATTAAAAAAGCGTATTATTTACGATGGCAAGTCTGAATTTCGAGGAACTTGTGTTAATGATGTAATGTTTTCGTGTCCTGATTTGTTAAACCTTCTGGCAGATCTCTTGGCTAGATTTCGGCTGAGTAGATTTGGTTTCGTGGCCGATATGACCAAGTACTTTTTTCACATTTTGGACACTTCAATACGTAAGCCCAATTTTATTGAACTGCTTACGTACACAAGCAGTGCTGTTCGGATCGTGAACGAACGCCCTTTGATACCTTTGAGTGACGACCCTAGGGATTTTACTGTCATCACCCCTGCCTCACTTTTGACCCCATACTTAGACCCATACTGTGCTGTTGGGAAACCACATGACCGTGACCTGGGTTTTTTTTTCGCTGAGACTTTTCGGTCATTTGTCCGAAATGACTTGGAAAAATTTGGTCATTTTTTATTTATTTCGGTCATTTTTTCTGATGAATATACTTCGTTTCAAGTAGCTGATACAAAAAAATGCACTTCCTGACTAGCTACAACATTAAGTTTCGCTGAGAAACGTTGTCGTGTTTTATCTGAGAAAAGTTAGAACAGACAAACATTTCTTCAACGTTCATCAGCGAAACTCAACCTTGCAACACCCGGCCGCAGACATCTTTTATTGCACACTAACACACGTTCAAAAATAACGCAAAACAAAAATACAGTACAACAGAAAGGAATAAAAACAAGTAAGAATGACCAAATAAAAAAACACGTTACGCTCTAATGGTTCGCAATTACAAAGTGAATTAACTCCTCAACAATTTCACCGCTCACGTTGTAGCGTGCTGGCTTCGCGTTACTGTGCCAGTGCGCGTATGCCACGTCATAATTGAATGTTTTGTATGATGCAGCATTTAACCTCAAACACATAAGTTTACTGGTATCTGCAGTTGAACAACGCAAGCGATTTCTTGTTGGAGTTCGTAACCGAGAAAGCAAACTGAATCCACGTTGTACGGTTGCGCTCTCTGCATTAAAAGTCAGCAAAGCATTAGCAATAGCTGCCAAACTTGGTCAATCTATGCCACGCTTCGTAGCTATTGTTAAACCTTTCCGCCAATTGTCACCTGGTTCGCAATCAATAATGTTAACAATTCAAGCATAGACAGTGTGTATTGTAATTTATCGGGTGCTTTGACTGCTTTCTAATCCTTTGTGATTACAAGTGGCAATGTACTTTATTCACAAGACCGCTTGCGTAAAATTTTCTCGGAACTTCATGGCGGACAAATGCGGCCGACGGAAGTGCGAGACCTAGCGGACAAATGTCGGTTTTTGTACATTAATCGCGGCCATGTTCGCGATGGCCGCCTTCAGTGTCGAGGCCTGAGTTGGAAGCTGTTTTAATTCGTATTCAGGTTAAGAAATTACAAAATCATTTTACTGAAAAACTTCATCTTCTCTATTTTCAATTTTGACAGGGTTTGAGGCTTCCTTTGCTTCCATTGAGGATATGCAATATGCTGGGATAATTTCCCGACTGACAGATTAATTTTTTCCACAACTCGAAAGAAAGGTTTGAAAACACAGTGGCATTTCTAGAAAGTTGAAGTCTTTGAGTGTGTTATTTTCATGTTTGCGTTTATCACAAGCAATGAGACATTGGATCAACGTACAAAGGGATACTTTGTTGTTTATCGAGGTCTGGTCAATGTCACGATTTCTTTCTATCTCTTACCAGGAAAAAGAAGTTTTCTGAGAAAATTTTTAATGGACACTGTAAAAATTTGCGGGAAAGTAAAAAAACCGGCATTGATGATGATTGACGGTTCCATGGCTATGTGGAATGCTGTATTAAGTGCTATGTGCAATGAGACAAGGTTAGATTATTACAACAGATGCTGGAGAGTAGTTACAGGCGAGGCAATAACGTGCGACTTAGAAAAAACGTTCGTTCACAATAATTGTTTAAGTCATGCCATGCGTGCAGCTACAGTTATGGCAAAAAAACATTACAAACATAAACAACACAGATTGACTGCAATGCATTGGATTTCGTTGTTATTTGCATGTAGCCTACAACCCTGAGTGAACTGGACGAAATAATGGAAAGCATTATTTGGGTAACCAATTGCGAACGAACGTCTTTTCAAGTGGACTATCATTTTAACAGACTGCGTCAAGGCGTTAAACCTTACGAAACTAAATCAAAAGTAACAAATGAAATTGAAGAAACCGATGTAAACGACCTGACTGACCTTTTCATACCAGCATGCGTGAGGATCAAAAACAAGAATTGAAATCTCCATTTTACTTACGCTACCATAACCGACTTGTCGCTTTTTTAGATTCTAATAACTTTTCGTATCACCTTAACCATTGCAATTCAAAGCTAAAGCACAAAAATGTTTATATGGACAAAACCTTTTGTTTCCAACTCATTCGAATTGTTTTAAGTCGAATTAGTACAACTTCGCAGCTAATTCTGGGAGACTTATCCCGGCATTCGTCTCATCATCAATGCCCAAATGATCAACTCTACTTTCGGTATTCCTCTTGGTTTAAAAATGTTATTTCTTCCGAATTAAGAAATATTTCTCGGGATAACTTAACTCAAGGAATCATTGAGCAGCATTTTTGGGATTTGAAACAAATTTATTTAAAAGGAAAGCGAGTTGTAAGTATCGATAATTTTGTGGAACAATATGAAAATGAAATCAGAACTAGTGAAAAAATATACTCTGCACATTATATCCACCAAGGTTACAGAAAACCTCACATTTCTTCCAAAAACAAACAAACATTGAAAGATCGGTCAAACCATTGCACTAGTCTGGTAGTTTCTAAATTTAGAAAACCAAAAAAACGTCGTTCAACTGGGTTTTACACTAACAATGAATCAAAAAAGCATATTCGATACGGCAATGTCATAAGTGACTCCATGTCCACATCGGCTGTTTATAAAAACACTGCTTTTGCAACCTCTATGTGTGATGACAAACGGATAATGACTTTTGGACTGCTATAAAAAAAGATTTCGGGCACATGAAGGAATTTTCAACAAAGGTGTGGCACGGTTTGGCAATAAATCGTAACTGTTTATCTGATACCGCTCTCGTAATAGACAAAAACCACGAAGTGTCCTGGCTAGATTTACTTACTACGGCGTGTAATAACCCCTGTAGGAAAATCAAGAGCGAATTGGAAAAGCACTATACAAATCCATCGGCCGTTGGTTGGCTAAGCAAACGTCTGGTAGACGCTTACATTTTGCTAAAAGTCAATGAACCGAGCAACATTAACGCCATAGGGGCTTTAGACTGCGATTCCACAAGCAAGCTTCCTCAAGGAACACCCGTAAAGTCAATAAAATTTTTCAAAACGGCCATGATAGAAAACGAGGACAAACTGCGACCCGTCGTTCTTCTGCCTTTCTTGTGCATTTTTAAACCATTCTGCTCGCGTTTCCTTCGTCTGCCCCACCACGAGCTTGCCATCCCTGGAAATGAAATTTATCTCAGAACACGATTCAAAAATAAAATTCCGAAAAATATTTCGGGAAAATATTTTTATAGACGCCTAATTGAAGGCGTCTATAAACGTTAAAATCTCTATTTGTTTTTAAATACGTAAGACATTTCCCCAATTTTTAAACTATTCTGCTCGCGTTTCCTTCGTCTGCCCCACCACGAAATTGACACCCCTGGAAAGGAAATTTAATTCTGAACACGATTCAAAAATAAAGTTCCGAAAAATATTTCGGGAAAATATTTTTGTAGACGCCTAATTGAAGGCGTCTATAAACGTTAAAATCTCTATTTATTTTTAAATACGTAAGACATTTCCTCCATTTTTAAACCATTCTGCTCGCATTTACTTCGTCTGCCCCACCACGAGCTTGCCACCCCTGGAAAGGAAATTTAATTCTGAACACGATTCAAAAATAAAATTCCGAAAAATATTTCGGGAATTTTTTTTTATAGACGCTCAATTGAAGGCGTCTATAAACGTTAAAATCTCTATTTATTTTTAAATACGGAAGACATTTCTTCCATTTTTAAACCATTCTGCTCGCGTTTCCTTCGTCTTCCCCACCATAAAATTGACACCCCTGGAAAGGAAATTTAATTCTGAACACGATTCAAAAATAAAATTCCGAAAAATATTTCGGGAAAATATTTTTACGGACGCCTAATTGAAGGCGTCTATAAACGTTAAAATCTCTATTAATTTTTAAATACGTAAGAAATTTCTTCCATTTTTAAACCATTCTGCTTGCGTTTCCTTCGTCTGCCCCACCACGAGCTTGCCATCCCTGGAAAGGAAATTTAATTCTGAACACGATTCAAAAATAAAATTCCGGAAACTATTTCGGGAAAATATTTTTATAGACGCCTAATTGAAGGCGTCTATAAACGTTAAAATCTCTATTTGTTTTTAAATACGTAAGACATTTCCCCAATTTTTAAACTATTCTGCTCGCGTTTCCTTCGTCTGCCCCACCACGAAATTGACACCCCTGGAAAGGAAATTTAATTCTGAACACGATTCAAAAATAAAATTCCGAAAAATATTTCGGGAAAGTATTTTTATAGTTGTTTTTGTGATGCTTACTTTTCTTGCCATAGCACATATAGCAGTCTTAATAGATACGATTTTTTGTCTAACTTTTCGCAATTGCAGTTGCTTTATCTTTGACAAGTCGAGTTTTTTATTTAAATTTCTGTGTTCACTGTTCATTTGGCTATGGAAAAAATATAAGATTTGCTTTGATGTGGTAACGAGAAGTGATTTTATCAGCTTCCGAGTGTTGCTACTTTCATCATAGATATCTTATATATAGATATGCAACTCAGCAATCGTGGAATTATCGTCACGCTCGACTGACTTTATGGACACAATCAACAATCAAGGTTGCCAGCTTGGCTAGCGTATCTATGGTAGGCTATTATTGTACGGTTTGGGCTTGGCGAGTGGCGGCTTTTGAGCTCCTTTGGAATATTTTGTTTGACGTATATTTCAAGTTTTCACAGAATAGCCTACTATGAAAAATCAAGACAATAATCTTTCTTCACGTAGGTTATGCAACTTCTGTTTCATGATCGTTGGAACTACCATTTAAGCTTATTTCCAGTGACTCATTAAAGCTTGTTGTAGGCAGTTTACAAACCTGAGATAGAGGGGCGCCGGAACGATTGTAGAGTGAAATATACGGTAGCGATAATGCTGGGCAACTCGTTCGTTTTCCCGTTATTAGCCATGAAAGTCGAAATGTGAGACAGATGAATGATTGAAATAGCTTGAACAAAAAACGAAAGGTAAATTTCCCATTCATAGCATCACAATCTGCTGCAAAGTATAAAATGTGTCCACGGGATAATTTGTGTGGGCCTACTGTAGGCTATAGGCCCTATAACTTGGCTAAAAGCGAATAGCAGAAGTTGTTAGCCTATATTGCAAAATGTGCAGTAGCTTACATGACCTTAAAAGGGCACCATTGCCCCCCATTCAGAGAAAATTTGAGGGCAGGGGGCATCCTCCCCCCTGCTGAGACAGCTTCATTAGCATCACGGATCCAACCGCCAAACCAAGACAATTTTAATGTTTGGTACACACCATAACTAGGCTACCAAATGCTATAGCACAGCTTTCGGTAGCCAGCAGTAACTTTCATTTTGGTAACACTCAGTAGATTAATTGAATAAAACTTCAGCTTGTCCTGAAACTACAGCTCCAAAAAAGGTCTTTACCTACTTATCAATGGTTGACAGGCTTGTTGTTAGGCATTGTCGGAAATTTTCAAGCATTTTCAGGGGTTGTCAGGCATTGTAGAGTAGCTACTTTCAGGCATTGTGTAGGATTTCCAGGCATTGTCGATCATTATCAGTGGTTGACAGGTTTGTTAGGCATTATAGAACATTTTCAGGCATTGCCAAACATTTTCAGGGGTTGTCAGGCATTGTAGAGTAGTTACTTTCAGGCATTGTTGGGAATTTCCAGGCATTGTCAAGGATTTCCAGGCATTGTTGTTCAATATCAGTGGTTGACAGGTTTGGTAGTCATTATGGAACATTTTCAGGCATTGTCGAACATTTTCAGCGATCGTCGAACATTTTCAGGGGTTGTCGAGCATTTTCAGGGGTTGTCAGGCATTGTAGAGTAGCTACTTTCAGGCATTGTTGGTAATTTCAAGGCATTGTCTAGGATTTAGGGGGGGGCAGAGGGTGCAGGTACCCCGGACCCCCGACTTTTAAAGGGCCCCCTACGTGAAAAAAATGTGATTTCGTGTTAGTTTTTTCTTTTAGCTTTTGTGGTTTCTGCAAAATGCTGTGCAGTGCTGGATTGATGCTACTGTAGACGTCGAGGGGGTGTTTCGCGCCGTAGGCGAATTTTTTTGCACGGGGCCCCTGATCTAAAAGTGCCCCCGGGCCCCCCATCAGTTAAATCCGGCCCTGTGTGAAAATGAAATGCGTTTTTATCAGATTATAATCAAAATCAAAAATCGTAGTCTGAAAGTGCCGCCCCCAGACGTGCCGCCCGGGGCGGTCCGCCCCTCCTTCCCCCCCTAGCTACGCCACTGATTGTCGGACATCTTCAGGCATTGTCTAGGATTTCCAGGCATTGTCGAACATATTCAGTGTTAGATAGGTTTGTTAGGCATTGTCGAACGTTTTCTTGGGTTGTCGATCATTACCAGGTTTTGACAGGTTTGTCAGGCATTGTCGATACTTATGATAGCCAGATCATTTAAACGCTGCTGTGTTTGTGTATACTGTAAATACGTTTACAACCTACGCAAAATAGAAAGGGATCATTCTGCTGCGCATGCAGAGCTGAGAATAAAAATGCATGAAAATGTTCGACAATGCCTGACAAACGTGTCAAAAACCAATGATGATCGACAATGCCTGGAAATCCTAGACAATGCTAAGAAATGCCCAACAATGCCTGAAAGTAGCTTAATCTAGAATGCCTGACTACCCCTGAAAATGCTAGACAACCCCTGAAAATGTTCGACAATGCCTGACAAACCTGTCAACCACTAATAATGATCAACAATGCCTGGAAATCCTAGACAATGCCTGGAAATTCTCAACAATGCCTGAAAGTAGCTACTCTACAACGCCTGACAACCCCTGAAAATGTTCGACAATCCCTGAAAATGTTCCATAATGACTACCAAACCTGTCAAACACTGATATTGATCGACAATGCCTGGAAATCCTAGACAATGCCTGGAAATTCCAAACAAATGTCTGAAAGTAGCTACTCTACAATGCCTGACAACCCCTGAAAATGCTCGACAATCCCTGAAAATGTTCGACAATGCCTGAAAATGTTCCATAATGACTACCAATCCTGTCAAACACTGATATTGATCGACAATGCCTGGAAATCCTAGACAATGCCTGGAAATTCCCAACAATGCCTGAAAGTAGCTACTCTACAATGCCTGACAACCCCTGAAAATGCTCGACAACCCCTGAATATGTTCGATAATGCCTGAAAATGTTCGACAATGCCTCACAAGCCTGTCAACCACTGATAATGATCGACAATGCCTGGAAATCCTACACAATGCCTAGAAATTCCCAACAATGCCTGAAAGTAGTTAGCCTACTCTACAATACCTGAAACCCCTGAAAATGTTCGACAACCCCTGAAAATGCTCCACAACCCCCCAAAAAGCCGACAATGCCTGACAATGCCCGACAATGCCTACAATGCCAGACAATGGGTATTTAGAGGTACCCTCTGTGACTGTGATTTGTTTTCAATCGCCAGAATCTCCATAAAGCAGTCCATGCGGAACGAGAATGTGACGTCATCACAAGCAATCCATACGTCAACTTGAAAACGAAGAAAGTTTTATTTAAACAAAAACCAAAAAAATATATTAAAAATAAAGTTGTTTTGCTGTGCCAAGTTTGAAGTCAATGCATACAGCCATAGCTACGCTGTTAGCCTTCAAACATCGTTACGCACCACTGAGTTGCATATCTATATATAAGATATCTATGCTTTCATCGCATTGTTAATCGCGCAAATTTTTACGGATCATTTTTTTAGGCGGATCGCGCAGAATTATTCTGCCAGAATGACGGTGGTTATTTAATCAGCGCTTCCACTTTGGTGGTAATTACGGCCGTCTTTAAATGTAGCAAACCTAGCAAACGTAGCAAACCTAGCAAACGTAGCAAACCTAGCAAACCTCGCAAACGTCGCAAACCTAGCAAACCTCGCAAACCACAAGGTTGCCAGATGGTATTTTTTATTGTATTCTTTTAAATTTCTTGGCTTTTTATTTATCGAGTGCATGTTTTTTAAAACCCTTTTGAACAAGTTACTTGTTTAGTGTTGATGTTGCAGAAGTTCTATTCTCATCTATAAAAAGATATCAAAATCTCTGCTTTGTTGGGTATGGTTAGTTTTGATATAAATACATTTAAAGCAATGCCTTTGCGATCAACATTTGTGAGATAGCCTATTGCAAGTTAATATTAACGCAATATTTAGTAGTCAGACATTCGGGAATCAGTACTCCATCCCTTAGTTAGACCATGGTTGGGTGAGTTCACTAATTACTGGTTTTCTAAAAACCGGGCTGCAGACGATAAATAAAACTTAACTTTTGCAGACGACCGTACGTCCAGCCCTGGGCTACGCAGTGTGATACAAAACGAATAAGTGCCTAATGACAAGTTTTTGTGTGTGTTTAGAAAGTAAAGGATATTTTGTGAACGAAACCGGTTTTTCCAAGGTTTGGTCATTTGAAGTGTGTTTAAAATACCTATATGCTTTGGCTCTTTTTTGGGCTACTTGCAAAAAAATGGTTTGTTTTTGGGATTGGTTTGAAACGTGTTTTGGTTGGGTAATTTTGTGGAATCTGGCAACTCTGCAAGGTTTGCTTCTTTAAATGTAGCAAACAGGGTTGCCAGATGGCCTTTTTTTAGGCCAAATTCCAGAAAACTGGCCTTTTTAAATTGCAGTTGGCCTAAAAAAATTGATGCAAATAAGGCCAGAAAATCTGGCCTTATTTGGCCCTTTTTATGGCTGCAAGTTTTGACCGGTTTAGAAAGTATTATTTTAAGGAAATTCAATTTCAATTGTAATATAAAAGTATCACTTAGAGGCTGACCTATATTTGTTTTAATTTTAATTAGTGAGTAGAGACATAGGTAGAGAGTAGAGAATGTGTTAGCGGTGGACAGGGCGGTTCTATTAAGTTGCACCTGCCGTAAACCGTAAAGTATACACTTGCCTTGTTTGTTAATGTGATGTGTTTGCATTCCATTTGTGCAATCTTGTCGTATTTTGTTTGCTGCTAAATAATTTCAAAACCGAGTATTAGTTTTAGTTCTTATGACATCTTAAACGTATTGATTTCGTACTGGGTTGGTCTGTGAATAAGTTTATTATAAAAGCCAGACGACAACACATTTCACTGATTGTTGAACACTCTACGTTTACTTCTGATCCGGTTTGCAATACGCAAAATGCTACAGAACGACAGGGAATCTTTGCATTCGTTTATTTTTGATTTTTTAGATTTGTGGTTTTAAACTTCTATCAGGGATACCTAAACAACCGGGATGCGAAACTCCGTTTGACCGCTTAACAACAGTAGGGCTAACGCCAAACGGCGATGCAGCTGTTTTTAAGCGTATATCTGATGCAGAACTTTCTGCAGTTTCTGTTTAAAACATGCTAGAAACACTAATACTGGCATTACATAGACTGGAAGCAATATTGGTTGACTACATTTTCTTTTACACGATCAAACTATTACAAACACAATAATTCAAAAGTCAAATAAGGATGAAAAATCACTTCTTAGAAAATTAAAAACACATAATAACAAATCGAATACCAAAACCTAGAGGTTTAAGCGGCAGTTTTGTTGGAGCTGGCACTCGTAACTTTTCGAAGCTTTCTAGCCATCATTGCTGGTGCTTCATGTTTTGGTTCATAGAGCCGTTTGAGTTCGTTTTTGGCAAAACAGTTACAAACTATCTCCAAAATTAGTCCAAAATTACAATGTTATCCTACGCAGTTACGGCGTAGCATAGCACAATAATGGGAAGACTCATGTGCAACATTTTTCACTGCTGCTATATGCCGAGCGCTGATTAGCAACTGACATCATTTTGGATTTGGCCAAGTTACAGTTCCTAAAACTGCAATGAGTAGTCTTACCAGTACAGAATCTTACCAGCCCACTACCTGCTTCGGTATTGAATTTGTGCTGGTCAAGTAGGCTACTAACTAGCTTGTTCGACCTAATCTGCTGTAGCTTTTAATTTATTCTTGTGATCTTCCAGTACAGCAGTGAATAGGAACAACGAAACGTGAACTGCTGTCTAGCATCTGCTTACTGTTGACAAAATCACATGTCACCGCGAAGTGCGCACTCCACGACATGAAGATAGCCCTACTGTTGTTACGATCAAAGTGGATAATCCGTTAGTTTCGCATCCCGGTTTGTTTAGGTATCCCTGACTTCTATACATCAAATAAGTTTTGATGTGAGTGAAGGCTATATTTTATATTGTTATTGCAAAATTGAATTTTATACCATCTTTAGTTGATACAAACAGTGTTTTATTTTAATAATTCTTCTGTAGTCGTGTATAGGATAGCACTGAAGATAGTTTCCAATCCTGTAGTTGTAGACATCCCTGGTACCAGTGCCGGATTAAGGGGGGGGGGGGTGGACTGGGCTGAAGCCCAGGGCCCCCACTTTTGGGGGCCTCAACCTCAAAGAAAAAAATCTACTAATATTTTTAGTTGCACAGCTGGAAATTACTGCTTTAATTCGTATCTCAAACAAGCAAGGGCGGCTCACCCATATGTGCAGCGGTGCTGCAGCACCCCTGCCCAGCCCCACCCAGCTAGAAAGCTACGTTTATTGCACGTTGATTTTTGGTTGATTTTAGGTAGTATGGTATCTTAGGTAGAATTCAGGTGTTATTAAGGAGTTTGTGTACACCAACAAAAATTCACTTGTTTAAAAAATATTTTTTTAGAGACATATTTTAGCTATCATTTAGTATGACTAGTGTGTAAATATGATTCTAGAAGTTTTATCAGGGATTATTTTGTGAATATAACTTTTGCAAAAATAACACGTGTTTTCCACGTATATTACACGTGTTCAAAATCCTATGATTATGTGACTAATTTTTAAGGTATATAAGGTAAAATCACACCCAGAAGAGGGCATACAAAAGAGAAAAAATGTTTACCCCAGCAGAAGGATGTTTTACCGGAATTTTTTGTATGTTGATTATATGTTGTTTCCACGTGTATTGCACGTTTCCATCTGTTGAAAAGTAACACGTGTTTTCCACGTATATTAAACGTGTTGAAGTTCTTTCGTTCATTTGGGCAATTTTTAATCTGTGTTAGGTAAAACTACCTCCCAAGGACGGTATAAACAGAAAGAATTCTCCACTCAAGTGGATTGGTGTCAACCACGCTCCTCCGCATTTTTTAGGATATAAGTTAGATTATGTGTTTTTGTAGGTGTCTTTACACGTTTTTATTACGTTATGTAAAAAGGAAACTTCATGACATTTTTTAGTCGCAAATTAATGTGATCTTTTAACGATAGTTCTTAGTGTAAATTTAAGTGATCTCGCTTACTGATATTAAACAATTACTTACTAAAGTTTGGTACGGTAGCCACTTTAACAAGTCGAAATTCTGCCACTAAAAATGACTAGAATGAAACCGCCAACCAATCATAAGCTCCGGTTTAAGTGACGTAAAAATGGCGAAAAGAAGATGATAGAAAGCAAATTAAGTGATGGATTTTTTGTCAGCTGGTTGGCTTAGGGGTTAAGGTTAGGGCTAGAAAGTAGTCATTTCATTGACGCGGGTTCGATTCCCACCACTGCTATTTCTCTTTTTCTTCTCTAATTCCAAATAAAGTTCAAAACAAGCATTAACTCTCCGAATGAGTGCTAGAAGGGTCACAATTGGACAGTAGCCTCTTATAACAATATGTGTTATACAAATGTGTTAAATAAATACAAATGTGTTAAATTGTTGATTTCAGATACGGTACGCGGAAATTAGGTAGAATGTGGGTGTAAAAACATGTAAAATCCACCACCAAATATACGTGTAATACACGTGAAATAGTGTCGACACTTATACGTGTATTATACGTAAAAATTAACCTATAATACACGACCCAAGGAACGTAGAATCTACGTGTCAGATACGAGGAAATTAGGTGTAATGCGGGTGTAAAACGCGTAAAATCCACCACCAAATATACGTGTAATACACGTGAAATAGTGTCGACACATATGCGTGTATTATACGTGAAAATTAACGTATAATACACGATCCAAGGAACGCAGAATCTACGTGTCAGATACGAGGAAATTAGGTGTAATGCGGGTGTAAAACACGTAAAATCCACCACCAAATATACGTGTAATTCACGTGAAATAGTGTCGACACATATGCGTGTATTATACGTGAAAATTAACGTATAATACACGACCCAAGGAACGTAGAATCTACGTGTCAGATACGAGGAAATTAGGTGTAATGTGGGTGTAAAACACGTAAAATCCACCACCAAATATACGTGTAATACACGTGAAATAATGTCGACACATATGCGTGTATTATACGTGAACATTAACGTATAATACACGACCCAAGGTACATAGAATCTACGTGTCAGATACGAGGAAATTAGGTGTAATGCGGGTGTAAAACGCGTAAAATCCACCACCAAATATACGTGGAAAACACGTGTATTAGTGTTGTCAGATACGAGGAAATTAGGTGTAATGCGGGCGTAAAACACGTAAAATCCACCACCAAATATACGTGTAATTCACGTGAAATAGTGTCGACACATATGCGTGTATTATACGTGAAAATTAACGTATAATACACGACCCAAGGTACGTAGAATCTACGTGTCAGATACGAGGAAATTAGGTGTAATGCGGGTGTAAAACACGTAAAATCCACCACCAAATATACGTGTAATTCACGTGAAATAGTGTCGACACATATGCGTGTATTATACGTGAAAATTAACGTATAATACACGACCCAAGGAACGTAGAATCTACGTGTCAGATACGAGGAAATTAGGTGTAATGTGGGTGTAAAACACGTAAAATCCACCACCAAATATACGTGTAATACACGTGAAATAATGTCGACACATATGCGTGTATTATACGTGAACATTAACGTATAATACACGACCCAAGGTACATAGAATCTACGTGTCAGATACGAGGAAATTAGGTGTAATGCGGGTGTAAAACGCGTAAAATCCACCACCAAATATACGTGGAAAACACGTGTATTAGTGTTGTCAGATACGAGGAAATTAGGTGTAATGCGGGCGTAAAACACGTAAAATCCACCACCAAATATACGTGTAATACACGTGAAATAGTGTCGACACATATGCGTGTATTATACGTGAAAATTAACGTATAATACACGACCCAAGGTACGTAGAATCTACGTGTAATACACGTGAAATTTCTAGCTGGGCAGTTATTCAATTTTTCTTCGTTTTTTTAACAAAAAACATATTTATTTGATACTTTCATATCCGAAAATGGTACGGATTACGGGTCAAAGTTATGATAATGCTGCCAATATGAGTGGCAAGTATAACGGTCTTCAAGCTCTTCTGCGCGAGAAATGTAGTGTAGCTCATTATGTGGAGCTTGCACAGCACATTCACTTAGTTTAATCGGTAGCCTAAATGTCCTGTAGAAACATGCCGTTCTGCCGCTGAGCTTTTTGAATTGTTGCAAAGCCTTTATTCATGGCTCGTCTCGTCTACTCATCGTTGGCAAGTCCATCCAAAATTCCTAGATGGTTTGCCTGTTTTGAAGACATTATCTGATACAAGATGGTCAGTTAAATATGATGCAGTTCTTCTTCTTCTATCGCGTCTTCTAAAGTTCGTTGATACACCACAGATTGACACATTCTTCCGCAACGGAGTTATACACTGACAGGTCCCACCTACTGCACCGGGTGGCAAGCCGAGGGCAAACAAGAAGGTGATCCGCTGCATTGGCGTAGTTGGGGGGGGGGCGAAAGAGGCCATGCCCTCCCCCCAAATTTTCCAAGTTTGGATTCGGAAGTTGAGCCCTTTGTAGAAAATATAATAAAGTTTGTAGAAATTTATATCGTTTTCCAAGACATCTGGCTTTTAACACCCCCAAGGACTTGTTTTAGACACACAGAAAGACACCAATAAATTTTGCAAATCGTAAATCGCGCAAAATTTACGCGATTTACGTTTCTTTGAACTAATTTGTTGAAGCAATTTTAGAATGGCTTACTCTGTTGGGTTTTTGTGTAATTAGCCTATTGAGTTTTTGTGTAGCTGAGTTAGTAGTGTTCTCTAATTTAGCCGCAGTTTTTGTCCGTTCGTGTCTAAGAGCTATCTTTAATAAGTTAATAGCTGTTTATCTGCTAATAAATTTCATATTACCCTAAAAGTGTTTTCAGAAAGCGCTATAATCCATTATTTGAGTGTAATTTTTCAAAAATTTTCCGGGGGAGCATGCCCCCGGACCCCCTAGAATACGCGTGCCTTCGGCACGCTCTAATCCCCCTACCACTTTTATTGCTTCAACCCACCAGGATACGCCACTGCACATCAAGTGGCGAAGGCTTTAAATCAAACACTTTGATGTTGTCTTCAATTCATCAAATATTTCGCCCACCCAAAATTTTTCTCTGGCTGCGCCACTGGTCCGCTCTCTGGGACTCGGTGCCACAGATACATGCAACTGGGCCCGTGTCGTAGCCCCACTCCACCATTAATTTTTAGCAAAAAATGTCACTTTATAAGGGCCCCCACTTTCAGCTCAGCCCAGGGCCCCATAAAACCTTGATCCGGCCCTGCCTGGTACATATACTCAATAAGACAAATTCATGCTTATTGCTTAGCTAGATGTTCCGAATAGCACTGTTCATGAATTGAAGTAATAATGGTTTCTAGTTTATCTGTTACTACAGTAATTTTTCATTAATCAAATTATGCAAACGAACCGGTCATTATGCTCTGACAGTGCTAAATTATTATCTGTCATATTTGATCGTAAAATGGCATTTTCAAAAAATTATTTCAATTAAGTTGTTAGCGTTTATTTAGCCTTAGAAGTAAATAAAAATTTGGCCTTTTTTTGGCCTTATTTTATAATGGATTTGGCCTTACTATAGCTTGAGTATCTGGCAACCCTGGTAGCAAACCTAGCAAACCTCACAAGGTTTGAACATTTGTACAATTACGGGAAAACATTTTTTGTGTTATGAGGTTTTCTCAGCGGGCGTCTTTAAATGTCGCGAACTCCGAATTCCTCGCAAAGCTTGAGAAGGTTTCTTCATTTGAAAGCCTACCGCAATAGGTTTTCATAGTCTCCCTAAAGATGATAGATTTAGACTAGCAGCAAGTAATGATAAGGTTGTCTGTAGTCTAGGCCTATCTATTTGGTGCAAACTATGAACAGTTGAAAACCTCATCGGCCATCAATTTATTGTAGAAACCTTTCTCAAGATTTGCGAGGTTTGCTAGGTTTGCTATATTTAAAGAAGCAAACTTTGTAAAGTTGCCAGATTCCACAAAATTACCCAGCTAAAAACACGTTTCAAACCAATTTTTTTTGCAAGTACCGTAGCCCAAAAAGGAGCCAAAGCATATAGGCATTTTAAACACACTTCAAATGACCAAAACTTTTGGAAAAACCGGTTTCGTTTACAAAATATGCCTTACATTCTAAACACACACAAAAACTTGTCATTAGGAACTTCTTCCTTTTGTGTCACACGGCGTAGCCCAGGAACTACGGTCACCTGCAAAAGTTAAGTTTTATTTATCGTCTGCAGCACGGTTTTTAGAGAACCACTGATTAGTGAACTCACCCAACCATGGTCTAAGGGATTAAGTACTGATTCTCGAATGTCTGACTACCAAATATAAATTGCGTTAATATTACCTTTCAAGTTTCAACATCTCACAAATGTTGATCGCAAAGGCATTGCTTTAAACGTATTTATATCAAAACTAACCATAACCAACAAAGCAGAGATTTTGATATCTTTTTACTGATAAAAATAAGACATCAACACTAAACAAATAACATAATCAAAAGGGCTTTTAAAAAAATGCACTCGATAAACAAAACGCCAAGAAATAAAAAAAAATACAATTAAAAAAATACCATCTGGCAACTTTGTGATTTGCGAGGTTTGCTAGGTTTGCTACGTTTGCTAGGTTTGCAAGGTTTGCTAGGTTTGCTACATTTAAAGACAGCCGTAATTACCACAATTGTGGAATTTTCATCGTGCTTGTGGTAAAAATGTGGTAATGAAAACTTTGTGGTAAAAATGTGGTAATATGGAAATTTTGTGTGGAAATGTTGCCAAAATGTGGAAATTATAAATTTTGAAAATTTGACATAAAATACTATCAATAAATAACAGCATTTAAACTGTTGTCTTCCGAAATCGAATAGATAATGCAAAAAACTACTTATAACAGCATGCGACTAGCATGTTCCGCTGTTTTCGGTTTGATTTTGGAATGCGTCCTGACTTTTGGCTTTGAACGTAGGCCGTAGGGTGACCATGTGATCATATTCATAGTCAAGATGTCTTTCAGATTCTAGCTGCGGTGTCAAGTACAGTACTTTGCTTTCTTATTTCGGACGTTTTAATAACTGTTAATAAACTGAGTACCGGTACCGTAGTTGTTTTAGACTTTATTTTACACTATATACTGTAACGTAAATATAGCCAAATAATAGCGTTGCCAGATAAGGAATTCTGTCCTAATCTGAGAAAAGTATAAAGCTGTTGAAAACAAAAACTTGCATTTTGGAATTTGCTTTTAGTTCTGGGTCAAGATCAAAACCCTAACTTTATGACTAAATCTAACCCTTACTAACTTTAATCCTAACTCTGGCAATACCTGATTGTAACTATGGCAACAAGTGGGTAAAAATAGCCACTTTGTTAATGTAAAAGTAAGTCGAAATACGGTTAAAATCGCGTAGAAAATCACAGTAATAAATGTGGTAATCTGAGGACAAATGTGGTAATACAAGTGGTAATTTAGCTTTGTAAAAGTGGAAGCACTGTATATAATACCAGTACATAAAACAGCCAAAAAAATTTGACTGTCATATAAGCACAGTACCTTACTACCTTAGGCCTTGAAGCTGAAATTTGATCACAGCCTAAGTACTATCAAAACATGTGTGTTCTGCTAGACAAGGTATTAGTGATACAGTCAAAGATCAGGTCCTAGCATTTTATGAAGATGACAAGTTTTCTCAGTTTATGCCAGGGTCCAGTGACTATGTCAGCTTGGGGAATAAAATCCATCGGCAAAAGTGACTTCTTCTTTGCAATTTGAAGGAACTGTACTTTGCCTTTAAATTACAATTTTCTGAAAGGCAAATTAGTTTGTCAAAGTTTTGTGAATTCCGTCCAAAATGGTGTGTTAAGATGGGGTCTTCTTGAGTTCTTGTACCGTAATTTAGATGATAGGGTGTGTACTGTGTATGGTTTCATCATTGTTCAAACTGCCCAGGAAAGGAAGGACTAACATCAAAACTAAATGAGCACTTCGATGTAAGAGATTCTGAAGACATTTATTTCAAGCAATGGCAGTCAACAGACTGATCAGAACAACACTTTAACCATGCGTTTGTCTAATTTCTTTAACTTTACTTCAGCAAAGATGGATAACCTGACCTCTCGTTCTTATATTTCAAAGTGTCAAGCCCGTAATTGAAGCAACTTAAAGCAAATCTTTCACCGGACCAGGGATATCTATAACTACGGGATTGGAAACTCTGTGGAACGGAAAACCATTTTATACACCAGTAGGGTCACTTTTTTTTGTGCGCTGCTGTGATAAATAATCACATAAATTGACCTCAAAGGGCAGTAAGCAGTAGCTAAACGAACAACCAAAAGTGTAACAATCAATTTACCTGCTGTAAATTGTAAAGTCTACGCTTACCTGGTTTGTTTATTTGTTTATATTCCATTAGTGCAGTTATGTTGTATTTTGTTTGCTGCTTAAGAAATTTCCAGAATGAATATTGGTTTTAGTTCTGATGACATCGTAAACGGATTGGTTTCGTATTGGATTGGTCTGTGAACAAGTTGATGATACAACAGCATATTTCACTGATTGCTGAGCACTCCTCATTTACTTCTGATCTGATTTGCAGTACGCAAAATGCTAAAGAACAACAGTAGGTGGTTTTTGGACTCGTTGCATTCATTCATTTATTGGATTCATCGTTTTTTTTTCTAGCAGCGTAAATGCACTTTTATAATCAATTAAGGTTTAATGTGAGTGTACATTTTGTATTATTATTGTAAAATCGAATTTTGTGTGTCTTTTAGTCGGTATTTTATTTTGTTAATCTTTCTGTAGTTGTAGCAGGTCGTAGTAATGTGATGACCCTACTGATGTATATCACTGGATAGAGTTTCCAATCCCGTAGTTATAGATATCCCTGCACCGGACATGGCAATAATTCTTGGGGATTTTGCTGAGAACTATTCATACATTATTCAAAATGAGATACAGAGCTACCACTAGAACAAGGAGCAATGCAGTCTACACCCAGTTGTTTTATATGCTGTTGTTGATGACACAGACAACCATTTTCATTTTGTTCCTGTCTGCTGATTTAACTCATGACACCGTGTTTGTGTATGCACTGCAGTGCAAGTCGGTTCATCATCTTAAAATTAATTTTCCATCAATATCCAAAACTGAGTATTTTTTTGATGGCTGCAGCGGTAAATATAAAAACTTCAAGAATTTTCTGACTTTGACCTTTCACACAGAAGATTTTGGGTATGACGCCTCATGGGTGTATTTTGCCACTAGCCTTGGCAAATCACTATGCGATGGTATTGGTGGAACTGTGAAGCAAACGCTTATGCAAACAAGCTTGATGCAGCCTTTGGAAACAGAGCTTCTCACAATAGAGAAAGTTTTTGGTTTCTATAAAATGTACACACAAGATCAAAGGAATTGAATTTTTTTGTTGGGTCCAGAGTATCTTAGCAACAAAAGAACTTTTTATTAAAAGCGGTATGAATCTGGTTGTACAGTAGGCTGGCTCAAAATCTCGAAAAAAATTTTTTTTTCTTTTAAATTTTTCGTCAGTTTGTAATATTGTTCCTTTTGGTAAATGTATCTCCTATACTAAATTTCACAAAAAAATATCAACGTTTGACCCTGGTTCACCTGGTTTGAATTTTTTCAAAATATCGAATTTTCGCTTATCCCTGAAACTGCTCACTCGCTATCTTCTAATGCACTCTAGCATCTTGATGGACACAATAAGAGGCAGTAACACAAACTTGTAGCAAGCAAAGTGGTTTAATTAGCAACTTCATGAACACTGACACGTGTATTACTCTCAAAATGTCGAATTCTACCACATTTCAGACATGATTTTCTCTGTGCACCGTTCACCGTAGTAAATATCTACTGCTTTCAGTTTCTTGAATCATGTGACGATGTATATCGATTTTCACAGGCCAACAAAAATTTTTTTTATATAAAGGCAGGACATGTGAGAGTTATTTTAAGGTATTTCGAGGCCCCTGATTCTGAAAATGCACTAAGTTTTCTCGAATTGGCTCTAGTTTTTGAGTTAGCCAAGATTCCAGCTACCACTTTTAATAACTAAATCTTTAACTACTACAGACTTTACAGTAGGTGGTAGAAATGGTTTTGAGAAAAAAGCTTGACCTTGCTCCAAAACATTACTGAAGGTATTGAGGTTACTCTTAGTCATGCCCGTTTTCCTATTGTTTCAAGCAAATCACCACTTGAAACAAGAGAGGGCAAACAAAAAAACAGAAATAGCAACGTCCACGCAATGACTGCCTTGCACACTCCATGTAAACATGATGTTCCAACTTCGTTCGAACATGCTCACCGTACAGAAGTATCAATTTTCATGGTGATTTCACGGCTCTCTTTATGCCATGGCACTCTGAACTTCTTAGCCTTGAGCCCAGAAACGGGTTTGAGTGCAATGTTTGCATACTTTAGGAGGAACCCAGGACTTGATCTTGATCACCCAGCTTTATGTCAAAGTAATAATAATGCTTGTTTTTATATAGCGCTGTATCTATCGCAGAATGTGTTGCTCCTCTGCGTTGCCTCATGCAGTAAAATATATCTGCGTTGTTTGTACAGCATCCTACTTGTCAAAGGCGTATTTTATTAGCCTATATGCCATTTATTTAGCCTATAGACCAGAAAAAAACTTCTTGCAGCAAAGACTTGGCCTTAGCAAAGGCTTAGAATAAAATTTCATTTGTACAGTCCTATCCATTTCAGTAGGCCTACCTTTTCAATATAAAGCTGCATTCATAAACACACGACTTTCTGGATATTTTTCTTGTGATGTAGGCCTACCGATTCACAACTGTTTTCATTGAATATTTATGTCTCCCTTACGCAATGCTGCCACAGCAAATTCGGAAAAAGCACAAGATTTAAGAAAAAAAGCACAAGATTTGGATACAAAAGCACAAGATTGCAAAATTGAACCTTTGCGACCCATTTTGAAGAAAAACTTGACTCTGAAATCAACAGTTTAGAGAAGATACATGCTTAGAAGATGAAGATACATGGTACATAGCCTACTAATCACTGTTCTCTTTCGATTCGTGGTCTTTAATTTAATATCACAAATCGCACAAAAGGCAATCAGTTTTGTCTTCTTGTATCGAACTTTTAAAATCAGGATCATTCAACTATTAAAAGGCTATTTATACCACTTTTTCATTTTGGCACTTGGTGAATGATTGTCATTATTTGATACCAGTGACGTAACTTCAACCTCCCCCCCCCCTTTGGCACCCGTGTGACGTCACGATATTTAGAATGATGCTTTCAGTCTCTTTATGTCTCTAAAACAAAGTTTGCCTAATTTTAAACGAAACTGCATTAAAATAGCGAGTTTTGTCAATACCAAACATTCAAATATCTCAGCCAGGAATTAGCAACAAGAAAGCAGAGACTTAGCATTATTCCGAAAAATGCCAAAGAAAGCATGATCTTATCCTTTTGCTATGCCACCGAACAGCACCATTTCACAGGAATATTCATACTCACATTTTTGTTGAAAATGCTCTCAGAATGCACCAAATTCAAAGTAAATTTTCAAAATTTTCTAGGAGAGGCACCCAGACCCCCCGCCGCTGGGTGTCGTCTTAAGTGAACACGCCGTCAAAAGTTTTAACTCAAAAAACCCCCTTTCAAAATTCCCGGCTACACCACTGTTTGATGCTGATGTACAGGTACCAGTACTCTTTTCGCTGCTCTTGTTATCTAGTATCGAGCAACACAACCTCTGAGTCTGAGCACAAATTGTACTATCTTCAGATCAAGTTTTTAGCTGATCTTGTCAGGCTTGATCACTCAATAAGGAAAATTGGTCCATATGCGTATAAGTAGTACGGTACCAGAAACCTTTTAGTTCCAGTCCTTAACTCTCCACCAAACTCAAACCATGGTAGCAACGATTAATTTGACTTTGATCAAAAAACACAAGATTTAGCCAAAAATCGATCGGAAAGCACAAGAACACAAGATCAAAAGTAAAAACACAAGATCTTGTGCTAAAACACAAGCCGTGGCACCACTGCCCTTAGTTTAAACATAGTTTATTTCAACCTTTGCTTGCGTTTTGAACTTTCGTGCAATATGAACGAATTGAACTAGACAAGTGCAATTATGACATCATAATGGTAAACAGGGCTGAAAATAAGCAATTTGCTAATTGAAAGCTTTTGAGTAACAATTTCAAAAATATTTTCATTGTCGAATATCTCGAAAACTAGAGCCAATTCGAAAAAACTAAGTGCATTTTTAGAATCAGGGGCCCTGAAATACTTTAAAATGACTCTCATCTTTTGTGCCAAAACTTTTTGTTGGTCTGTAATGTTATAGATTCACTGACTGCGAAAAGGTTGTAAAATCAACTAAAATGACACTAAAAGCATGCACTATTAGTGACTCTCAGACTTGGAGTAGGGTGAAGATGTTCCACGTGGAAGTTAACAGAAGAAGTGACGTCAAAATCACGTGGTCAAATTTTGAGAAATCTCCTCTTCAGATACAGCTAAACCACTTCGAAATTTACTAATTTTTCAGAAAAATTCAGAATTTCTCCTTGGGTGAACCAGGGTCAAAGGTCAACCCCCAACAAAAATTTTTGGTTTGCAAATATCAGTGAGCAAAATGGAACATTATTCCAAACTGACAAAAATTTTAAAGAACATCAAGGAAAATGAGCCACCCTATTGTACAGTGCCTATACGTTTGTTTCACCATTTTACACCAGTATCGGTTGGAAAAGTTATGTTCAAGCGGACATCTGAAGACGAGCTTTATGCTGGTATACACACCTTCTTTTCAGATCATGAGCCGAGCATATCTGCAAGTAATCTAAAGGTTGCCAAATATGTTTCTTGCTTTTATGATGACCAGTGGTAGATTGGAATAATAACTGAAATTGATACCGTACTGCTTCAGAAGATGCACGTTTGTACATTTTTTTCATCAATGTGATGGTGATACCGTACTACAGAAGATTTGTTTGTATGGCCACCAAGAAATGACAAATGCTGGGTTTCTATTCAACACTTTCTTTGTGAGATCCAACAACCTCGACTGAAAGAAGCAACAAATACCGCACGGCAATCTGCCCTTCAATACACAATTTTTCCAGAAGACAAGGCAAAGATCCAAAATGTATTTTCTCATTTCATATCACATGCCAATAATTCACTGTAATTCATATCAATAATGTACATTGTACAGTCAACTGGGGTGACTAAGGTATCTAACTGGAAATAAGATTACTACAACTTTGTGATGCTATTTTCATTGTTTATAAGATTTCTTTTTTTTTGTCAGAAAAGTTGATTGGTCTTTCAATGATGTGATATGTGATGTTTTGTTGTCCTTTGAAATTTTGTAAGCTGTAACAAATGATCATGCAGAGAGGAGCATCGTTCTTGAGCCTATGAGGCATTAAATTATAATTTGAAAATTCATTTTTGTATCAACCAGACACCTTTAAGCAGACACCATTTATTAAAAATTTTGTAAAAGTGGAATGCCGCGTGGCTTTTTTTGATTTTCAAGCCTGCCGCCCAAAAATATTTTCTTGATCTATAGCTTTTTTCCATTGGGTTTAGAGCAAAACAGTTTACTTTTTTGAATTCCTTGGCCCCAAAAATGGTGAATTAGATTCTTTCATTGGCTCTGTATCATCATCGAAGCCCAAAATATTGATTTTTAAAGATTGTTTCCATGTGGTTCCAAGTTCAAATCACAGTATCTTTTGAATCGCTGAACGTTTTACTCAGAATTCAAAGGAAAATAACATATATGTGACATGACCTACATTGAAACCAACAAACTCATTTCAGTAAAGTAGGCTTTAATAAACTTAAAACGTGAATAGCCCGCAATTGAAAACTAGCTTTAAAGAATGTTAACAGAAAGTATTAAATGACAAACTAAAACAAGACTCTACTTAAACTGCCGATTGCACTGCTACACTGTTAACTGAAAACTAGAGAATGAACCAACACGATAGAAACCAAGAGAAGCCATGCCAGGCAATCGGCAAACCCACACTGCGCTGTCGGCAAGAGAGATGTGGTGCATGACGACACGCGCTACACCACATTCTCCCCCGCCAAATAAATTTCGAAAAGGACCAGACAAGATGTTGACTCAGAAGCCATATCTTTCTGGTGACTTTCGAATTCTAGTAGAACGTCTCAAGATAGGTGTACTGTTGTCGGTAAACCGTTCATTAGTTGATGTGATCGGGTTTGTAATATCACAAGTAGGCCTACTGTCTTCGCGAACGTCAGTAGTTAAATTCGAAGGAGCGTCTGTTGACGGCGTGTTATAATCGTTTGTTAGTATGTTATGGATTTCAGGTTCATCCGGCACATTTAAGGTAAGATCTGTCGTTGTAGAAAGGCGTTCTTCTGCATCAACCTCAGTTTGAGGAGAGGGTGCCAAATCCGAAGTCGAAACAGTCGCCTCTCTTCCACTTTGATATCGTACACGAGCATAAGTAGGATTCGCATTGAGTAATATTACTGGATCACAGACAGGTTCACCTTTATTACGCACAAAGCGTCGCAATAAAACTGTTTTACCGGAGTCCAAAAGCCATGAAGGCATTGCCATGCCATACATGGCTCGTCATGCAAATGAGAATAATCTCTCGTGGGGTGTTTGATTAGTCGCGACACATAGCAATGACCTAATAGAATCAGGGTTCGATCTTAGCGGTAGTCCGCTAGCCAATGGCTAGTGAAAATTTGCGCGGACTAGTAGAAATTTTGCAGTACTAGTCCGATTGGCTAGTGAAAATATTCGCCGGTGAAAAGTTTTGGTTTACAAAATGGCGATCGGCGACGTCACTCTGAAATACTGCAAACGAAGAAGGCGGCAAAGTCGGTCGACTGAGCACGTGACTACTTTTTTCTCGCATTTTTGCTAGACACGACGCGTGGTAGTAGTCAGCACAGAGTTGCCAATTTGGCTTTTTGAAGCCAGATTTTGAGAATCTGACTGTTTTTCAACTCGCTTGGCTTAATTTTTTTAAACAAAAAAAGCCAGAAAAATTAGGCTTTTTCTAGCTTTTTTCATGTTTCATCGATTTTTTGTCAAATTAATAAAAAGCCAACATAATTTTGGCTTTTTTTGGCTTAATTTTATCTTTCGCGATTTTTTTTAGGAAAAAATTCGGTCTGCGTCAATTCGAGCAGTAATTTCTACCTTATATTTGGTTGTAGTGTCCGACCGAATTTCGTTTTGAAGCCGAAACTAGAAATTTTTCTAGTTGCTTGTCTTTTCATTAACTATGTTTCTGCGTTGTCGCTGAAGTCAAAGTTCGGTGGGACACTATTTGGTTGTGCACTTTTTATAAGTGTATGTTTAATGAATATTAATTGGCTTTTTCAGCTGTTTTTTTGCTGGCTTTTTTTGTGACTAGGTCTGGCTTTTTTTGGTGAAGACAGGTTGGCAACCCTGGTCAGCACGGAGAAGTCTGCATCTCAGCAAGCAGCAGTTAGCAAAATTAACGTTTTTTTGTTGATATATCGTGATCAAATGCTGATTCAACGTTACTACAAAGTGTCTAACGCTTAGTGTTAGCTGGGTAGTTATCGCTATTGAGGCTTCTTTGGATTGCTACCTTGTCGTAGTTGAAGAGCTCGTGTGCCTCCGTGACCTAGAAGGTGTTTTTGTCCGTATTGTTGCTCTCTTGTGCGTACTGAAATCTGAAAGCCTTTAGTTAGTTTCAGTCTAAGCCAAAACACTTATTGTTAATACGTCATCAGACAAGTGAAAAGTCAGTAAACTGGTCGGACTAGTGAAAAATTGTGCGGGCTAGTGAAAACGGGGAGCAACTAGTCCGGTGGGCTAGTGAAAAAAAAAGTTAAGATCGACCCCTGAGAATGCAAAGCCTGTGGAAGGACTTTCTCCCAATCGTCTTCCAGAACATGGTGCGTTCTCAAAAGAAGTTTTATTGTTTTCCATACCGTTTGGTTTGTCCTTTCGCACTGTCCATTTCCTTGAGGATGGTAAGGTGATGAGCAACTAGTAGCTATTCCACGCGTAGAAAAAAAATCTTTGATCTCTCGGCTAGTGAAAGCAGTTCCTCGATCGCTGTGGATGTAAGCAGGGAAACCAAAAAGGCAAAATATGTTAGTTAAACAATCAATGACGGACTCGGAAGACATTCTTTTGCATGGAAACACAAATGGGTAGCGACTATATTCATCTACAATCACTAACAAATAGGGCTTCAAACCTTTAACAGGACCCTTGAAATCAACAGATAGTCGTTCCCATGGTTACGCACTGCGTAGCTTTGATAAGAGTTCCTTTTGGTGGTTTGTAAAAACGTGGTTTGAGTTCAGCACAAGTTTGGCATTGGTTGCAAATTGCTTTAGTCTCTTCGCTGGTGTACGGCAAGTTGTGGGATCGAATAAAGTGATACAATCTAACATATCCTGGATGTCCAAGTGATTCATGTAAGGAAAGCAAGTCTTGGCCAGGGCTCAGAGTTGCAGACACTCTTGATAGTGCATCAGGGGCTATGTTTTCTTTTCCGGGCTTGTGACGGATTTCGTAATGAAACTGGCTTAGCTCTAGACGCCACAACAAAATTTTGTTATTTTTGATCTTCCCACGGTTGCGTCTATCAAACATATACGAGATCGATTGCTGATCGGTGACAAGTGAAAAGGTGCTACCCTTTAAAAAATGGGCCCATTTTCGAACGGCTTCAATGATTGCTGTAGCTTCTTTTTCGATAGCCGGATACTTCTGTTCCCAGTTACTCAGGGTGCGGGACATAAAAGCGACAGGGCGACCGCCTTGGGAGATGATTGCGGCTATAGCGTAGTCAGAAGCGTCACTTTCGATGTCGAAACTTAGGTCATCACGAATAGTTCCCAGACTAGCAGCCGCCAATTCTTCCTTTAGTGTTTTAAAAGAATTCAAAGAATTTTCGTCCAAAGGTATAACAGCCTTTAAGAGTGGACCAGCCTTCAATGAAAATATTTCAATCCATTTGGCATAGTATGCAAACATACCACAAATTTTTTCAGAGTTTTTGGTGGAGGCATTTCCAATAGTGGTCGAAGTCGTTCAGCGTCTGGTTTCTTTTGGTTGTGCGAGATTTGGTAGCCAAGTAAATTGATTGTAGATTGTCTAATGTTCGATTTGTCTTTATTAAAAGTAAATCCACTCTTCTCTGCAGCATCAAGCAAGGCATTCAAGTTTTCATCATGTTCTTGTACAGTTTCCCCTGCAACGGTCAGATCATCTAAATACGTAAATAGGTGTAAACTTTCTTCAGATTGTATCTTTTGATGAAGTCATCCATAACTCTCTGAAAGGCAGCAACTCCATTTGTTACACCAAAAGGCAGTCTATTGTATTGATACAAATGGCCGAGAGCTTCGAATGCTGTAAATGGTCTTTCTTCTTGCAAGAGGGAAACTTGGTGGTAAGCGGACCGCAGATCAAGAGAGCTGTAGATTTTATCTTTTGCAACCTTGTTGACAATGTCTTCAATTCGCGGGAGGGGATACGCGTCCAAAAGTGTAAAACGGTTGACGATCTGTGAATAATCGATCACAAGGCGGCATTTATGTTGATTCCGGACAACAAGCACCTGCGATCTCCACGGAGATCTTGAAGGTTCAATTATGTCTTCGGCTAATAGTCTTTCCACTTCCTTTTCAATATATGCGACGTTGTCACGATTTCTTTCTATCTCTTACCAGGAAAAAGACTTGGAAAGGTTCAATGACGTAGTTTAATGGGTCAAACCGAAAAGCAGTCAATTAAATGTCGAATAATTCTACTAGTGAAATGATAATCTGACTTCTTCAAGAACTTTAACGAACGGCTTCTCAAATAACTCTAATTTCGAACACAATTTATATCAGCACCAATTCTCATCTACTTGTATTCAATTACTTCAAGTCTCAATCACCAATAATTTCTGCATCAACTACCAATCCACAACTCATAGCACAACTCTCATAATCAACTCATAATAATAATAATAATCATTACACAAACTACACCACTATTTATAGTTGGTTGTTCAGTCCAGTAACTTCGAGAAGGTTACGTAAGGTTACATCATAAAGAACCATTGTTCTATCAAGCAGCATTTAAATGTAAACAACAGAAGTCTCTAGAATGTCACGTAGGGAAAATGATTCCAGAAAACACATTTTACATAATACAGATTTCGTAATCAGAGGTTACTTCAGGTCATAACCGATAATAACACATCGCACCAGAATTCTACAACCAAAACAACACGCTCGTTGAAGATACAAAGCAAGCCATCGCGAGGCATTGCACCTTGATTGTGACATCTGCCCCCCCTTAGAAAATTGTTGCAAACAATACAACAACACAATCAATACAAAACACCCCACAAAACAATTAATTACTCAATAAAACAGTTCTCATTAGTCCATTGTTGCATGATCTACCAATGACAGCGTTTCTCAAAACAATAATCACGTTTTCGGCGAAAGTCTCCAACGTCCTCAATATCTTCAGTGCACCGGCGAGCAAGATGACCCATCTTCTTACATCGGAAACACCTCCTCTCCGGACAGTCTTTGGCCAGATGACCTTCTTTATGACAGTTGTAGCAAGCCTTTTCATCAAAAGGGCAGCTCCTGGCTATGTGTCCAATCTCCCCACATCGGTAGCAGTGGTTGTCACGGCAACGTCTGTTTTCCGAATGTCCGCCGTCAGCAACGCATTCCCTGGCAAAGTGTCCGCGTCTACTGCATCTATAGCAAACTCCAAATGGTCGTCGCCTGCCTCTTCCCCTCGGTTCTTCGCACTCATTGTATCCACGTGACCACGAGATCGTCGCTGATTATCTGCAGAACAATCTCGAGCAAAGTGACCTTTCTTGCCACAAGAATAACAAGTAACTTCAGAATCTCTCTCAATAACATTTCCGATTATAAGATCAACTAAAGGGTTTTGTAAACATAATGCTTTCACAGTCCCACTACAATACGGAGTTTCGATATATATCTTCGCTAACGGTCCTTGGATTGAAGTGTTATTTATCGACATCACAATTCCAGTTTTTCCAGTTAACTGACTGTCTTTAACCAAATCTCTCCTCACCATTATACCCGTAGAACCAGAATCACGTAAAACTTTTACCTTTTTGTTTCCAACTTTTCCATCTACTACTGGCAGGTAATCTTCAGGTATTATTTTTTCGCAAACATCTTCATCCGGTCTCTCCTCCCCAAGCGTGGGTTCAGGAATCATTAACGCACAACCGCATCAATAAACGTCCGTGTCTTTATCTTTTCCAGACTGATTGGATCGGGAAAACGACTTGTCCTTGCATTCCTTCGCTTCGTGTCCTTGCCTATTGCAACGATTGCACCACTTCCTCGATTCCTGATGATTTCTATTAGTCTTCCTCCGGCAGTTAACAGCCTTATGACCTAAGCCATTACAATTAAAACAACGTACTTCTCTTGGAACCGCACCTCCTTTAAAATTATTTGTTTGCTCCTCGTCATTATCGCATGACAACGTTTCTTCAGTCGACAACTTCTCATCATGAGCAACTAAATACTGTTCCGCCACACTGGCTATTTCTTCTAGAGTCTTTGGACTTCTCTCCATTAAATAAACAGACAGATCTTTTGAACATGAATCTGTGAATTGTTCCTTAACTATAAGGTTTGCCAATCCGTGCAATGATTGATCGGCCCCCAAAAGTTCAAACCATTTTAACAAAAGGTTTCTTAAACGTTCAATAAATTGACCTGGGCTTTCGTGTCGTTCAGGCTTTGCCTCACGGAATCTTTGACGGTATCCATGCTCGGTAAAATTGTATCGCTTTAACAGAGCTAACTTCAATCTGTCGTAATTTATAGCCTCTTCTTGTGAAAGTCTTGAATATACATCAAGAGCTTGTCCTGATAATAACATGCTTAGCTGGGTAGCCCACGTCGACTTCTCTAATTTGGCTATTGTAGCATATCTTTCAAATCTTAACAAATAACTATCCAACTCATCTTTTTCTTCAACAAATGATGGCAAATCTGGACGTCTAACTTGCGCCACAATAACATCTCGAGCATTATCATTAGTAGAATTAGATCGCTCACCAAAATGTCCAGCTTTTGTCTTTCTAAATCAAGTCTTATCTTTTCCAATTCATATTGCGCTCTTCTTTCTTCAGCTTCGCGTTGCGCCCGATTCTTTTCGGCTTCGCGCTGTGCCCGCTTCTCTTCTGCTTCACGCTGTGCCCGCTTCTCTTCAGCTTCACGCTGTGCTCGTTTTTCTTCGGCTTCAAGTTGTGCTCGCTTTTCTTCAGCTTCAAGTTGTGCTCGCTTTTCTTCAGTTTCAAGTTCTGCTTTCCTTATTTCACGAGCAGCTATCTTCTCTTTCATCAGCTTCTCGCTGAGCTTTTTGGGCCATTATCTTGTGATACTCTTCCATCACAAACTGAGACTTCTCATTACCAGTCAGCCCCATTCGTTCAGCCATGCTCCCTAAGTCTTCAATCATCTCATGTTTGACCGTATCCGCCATTTTGACAGCTTGTTGTTAATTTATTATTCTTTCAATAAATCTTTCGGTATTCTTCGGTTTTTCGGTTAATCCCAGACGAGCCCCCAGAATGTCACGATTTCTTTCTATCTCTTACCAGGAAAAAGACTTGGAAAGGTTCAATGACGTAGTTTAATGGGTCAAACCGAAAAGCAGTCAATTAAATGTCGAATAATTCTACTAGTGAAATGATAATCTGACTTCTTGAAGAACTTTAACGAACGGCTTCTCAAATAACTCTAATTTCGAACACAATTTATATCAGCACCAATTCTCATCTACTTGTATTCAATTACTTCAAGTCTCAATCACCAATAATTTCTGCATCAACTACCAATCCACAACTCATAGCACAACTCTCATAATCAACTCATAATAATAATAATAATCATTACACAAACTACACCACTATTTATAGTTGGTTGTTCAGTCCAGTAACTTCGAAAAGGTTACGTAAGGTTACATCATAAAGAACCATTGTTCTATCAAGCAGCATTTAAATGTAAACAACAGAAGTCTCTAGAATGTCACGTAGGGAAAATGATTCCAGAAAACACATTTTACATAATACAGATTTCGTAATCAGAGGTTACTTCAGGTCATAACCGATAATAACACATCGCACCAGAATTCTACAACCAAAACAACACGCTCGTTGAAGATACAAAGCAAGCCATCGCGAGGCATTGCACCTTGATTGTGACAGACGTCATCTTTTGAATAAGAACGGGAAGGGGCTGCAACAGGTTTATAATTAGGTTGCATGTATTGGAAAAGACTTGGTGGATCCACGCGAGCTGAGGTAAGTGCTACGAGCTTCGGTGTTGCTGCGGAAATTACAAGCGGTTTTTCGGGGCCACAAAACTGAAAGGTGATTTTCTCGTGTTTTTGAATGAAATTTTGGCCTAAAATCACATCTGCACAAGAGTTTGGAATGACATCGAAACAAATCTTTGGATAACTTCTATCGAGGAGTTCAAGATGCAAACAAGTACAGCCATCGGTCTTGACCAAGTGATGGGTCGACGCCATGGTCACAGTGTGAGGTTGTTTCGTAAGGTTTATCTTCAGCTTGTTTACCAATTTTCTATCAATAAAGTTATCCGAGGCACTTGAATCCAGCAAGGCTTTAACTGGATGTCCATTTACCAAAGCGTCCACCACTGTGCGATGTAGGCAGTTAGGAGCTCCAGCAAAATATAACCGGCCTCTGTGCCTGGAAAGCGTTGACGAGTAATTAAGAGAATCCGCGTTAGCAACTGGGTTTTCTGCAGCAGAAGCCAAAGATACTGATGAACTTTTACTGCACGACAGACCTTGGAAAAATGCCCTAGTTTTCCACAATTGTAGCATTTCTGTTTGTGTGCTGGACAGGACCAACGGTCGTGGAGTGGCCCGTTACAAAAGTAACATGATTTTCTGGTTTGTACCTTGGACTTGGAAGTGTCTGCAGAAACGTCGTGATCCTTGTGCTCTGGACGCATGTTGTTACCTTCTCGCGCATAATTTGTCATTGAGGCTATCGAAGTGTTTGCCGCTCTCCCCATGATGCAAGATTGTTGTTGTGCTCTTTCTATACTGTCGCTCAGTTCCGAAGCACGTTGAAGATCTATGTTATTCTCTTCCAAAAGACGTTGGCGGATGATAGGAGACTGTAAGCCATTTATGAAAGAATCCCGAATAAGCTGCTCTTTATACGTTTGGGCAGAAACGTCGGCAAAAGTGCAGTCCTTAGAGAGTAGTTTCAGCGCTCTAAGATATTCCAAGACTGTTTCTCCACTGGCTTTCTTTCGGCTGATTAGTAAATGCCTGGCGTAGACATTGTTCTTCTTCTTTACGTATGTTCTCTTGAGAGTATCTACAATTGCATCATAGTCGTCAACTTCCTCGACATAGAGGTATACCTCTGGGGACAAGAAGCTACGTATTATTCTAGTTTTGTTGATATTAGGAGTTCCTTCCTGGCGAACCTCTTCAAGTGTAGCGATGTAGTCAGTGACAGTCTGAAACCAGAACTTGAAAATAGTAGGAGCGTCAGCGGAGTTAGGATCAACTGAAAGGTCTTTAGGACGAGGAATATGTCTGTCCATCTTTCTGATTCTTGCTTGAAGAAGTTTATTAAATTGACATGACCTACATTGAAACCAACAAACTCATTTCAGTAAAGTAGGCTTTAATAAACTTAAAACGTGAATATCCTGCAATTGAAAACTAGCTTTAAAGAATGTTAACAGAAAGGATTAAATGACAAACTGAAACAAGACTCTACTTAAACTGCCGATTGCACTGCTACACTGTTAACTGAAAACTAGAGAATGAACCAACACGATGGAAACCAAGAGAAGCCAAGCCAGGCAATCGGCAAACCCACACTGCGCTGTCGGCAAGAGAGATGTGGTGCGTGACAACACGCGCTACACCACAATATGTATAAATGTATTTTGTATATGTATATATAATATATTGGACAATTCTAATGGTGTGCAGTAACAGCCCTTGCTGAAGTATCATGGAATGAGTCTATATTAAAGAAGGTTTAAAGTTCTGCTTTATTGTAAAAATAATACTTTTAAGCTACCGTACTTAAGAAGGCATACTTGTGTGACAAAAATTATGTAATACTATTGGATCAATTTGAGTATGTTTTCTCAATCTTCAATACAGAATATCTGTATTTTCAGTACACTTTTACGTATATTGATTATTGATGCGCACAAATCGAAATGACCACTTTCTCATGTTTTACGACAATCCAAGACCAGAAAAACTGTTTGCAGCTGTTTTGCTCCATCATTAATGTGTTTTGGTACAGCAGTAAATAATGTTTGAACTTTAAATGCCATAAACAAAAAGCTGGTCACATCAATGCAAGGCAATTTTATGCAAAAAGTAATTTTTAGAGTGAAGGAGCTAAACTAATCAGAGCTAAACTTGAAATTAAAATACCCCCTAGTTATAACGTGCTTGATACCAAAACAGGATAATCAGTTTAAAATATGGCACAGTTGTGTTTAATTTTGTTTTAATGCTAGCTTATATCAAAAACAGAGATAGAAGAAGCTGCTGCTACTTTTTTGCACTTGTAAGCTTATTAAATTTTCACTGTACTGTGTGACATAATGTCTGAAACTGGAGATTGGAAGCCTTTGGGAGACAACACCATCAGGTAAAAGAGGAAAAGAATTTTAGACAAACCGTATTATATATAGTTTAATTTTTGACACTTTGCCAAAATGTGCATGATTTAATACAATGTTTTGTTGAAAACTTTGTATCATATATTAACTTTTGGTCACAACAAGTATCTAGTGATAAATGTTGTCGGAATACTGAAAAGTTTGGGTGTTCATCAGGACAATTATCGTTTCTAGCATTAGTGCTAGAAACGATAAATGTTGTGATGAGAATTCAACACTGGTGAGCAAAAATATCTGCACAATAAAGATGAGTAGAATTGGCGTCAAATAGTCTTGCTATTTGACGTAGAATTGACGCCAATTAAATGTCCCTGTGACAGTCAGCTGCCACTGAATGCCCTGATCTTGTTTTGAGGTTCCTGTTGCAAAACATGCTGTGACATCAAATTGACCGTAATAAAGTGTTGTAAACTGACCATTATCTTGGATGATCTTGTTATCTCTATTTTGTTAGATGTCGCTTATATTAAGAAAGTATCTATATTTGCAAAAGTTTTTATGCAAAATTTCTTACATTTACATTGCTCTCCTGTGCTTGAATATGCTAATACGTATAATTGTAACAAAAAAACAATGAAAACTATTAATACTACAAAAAGTGCTCAATGCCAAGCAAAAAAGCAAAACAGAGCAAATTAAATCAAATATAGTTATTACTATCTGAACCCTTAACAGCCTGTTTCACCTAAATAAGGATCATCAGAAGCGGAATGGCCCGTTTCGGTGAGTCCGATTCGGTGAGTCCGATCCCTTAACGGGGGATTTTTTAATTGTTTTTTAAAATTATCGGGTACCGTAGCCTAATTATCATTGCCGTTTTAGGGTTAGAGGTTAGGAACTCACCGAATTGGACTCACCGAATAGTAGCAGACCCCATCAGAAGGACCTTAATTTGAATAAATTTTCAGACAACCTTATTTGAATAAGGTCCTTCTGATGATCCTTATTTACGTGAAACAGGCTGTTGAGGGTTCAGATAGTAATAACTATATATATTTGATATAATTGTAACAATGTATTGATGTTGACAATTGAATGAAACTGTTCACGAGGCATTTAATCTGAACAATAAGATGACATAATTTTCTGGTGTAAAATAAGCTAAACTTATCAGAAGGTGTTTTAGGAGATAATCTTTATTTTTTCTGACGTTTTATTGATCAGACATGACTAATATTTTCATGTGGCTAGATCAGGTATTGCCTGCCTATTTATCTATCATGGCATAACACAGTTCTGTATTGCTTTAAAGCAACTGAATGTAATTGGGATTGTGGTTGGTTGATTTGTAAAGTTTTTTGCAGAAAACTGTGCTTGTACAACCCTATGTGTTGGGATGCCAAAATTGACTTTACAAGCGAGAACAGTGTGGTGGCCATTTCAAAATATGGAGGTTTAATTGGTAAGTAATCAATCATCGATGAATATGAGAATAGGCGTTGATACTAAGGCTGGAAATGCCACCTCGGTCTGATCAGAGTGGTCAGGATAATTTTGTCTGCGCCCTCGGTTGTAATGGATTGAAACTTACCGTGTTCCCTTGATTGTTTTTTTTGACTCACAAGCCAAATATGGAGAGCTTCGGCACTACGGTTTGTGGTTAACCTGTACATCGGTGGCAACCCAGATCAGCCAGCTTGACCTTATATCTATACCTCAGCCAGTCATTGATATTGACTAGTACCTCGACCCTATATTCGTAAATCCACATTAGACTTGTTTCATAACAACAAGTAGGCCATAACGATTTGTTCTAGCTATAGTGACAACCATCATTAATAAAATTAATTTGCGTTTTTCTGGTGACTATTTACTAGGTTACCTCGTGATGTCAGTAACTAGTCACCAGAAGAACGCAAATTAATTTTATTACCAAATGCCTGGTGAACAGTCTCTCTCTGTTTTTACAACCATCATTAATTTACATGCATTAGGCCTACAACGGGTCTTGTCATTAAGCTTTTCACAGCGTCCGCCCCGATAGCTCAGTTGGTTAGCACCTGACTTCTGGAACGAAGAAGCTTCAAGATCAAGGGAGCAAGTCTTTTAGGGCAGACAGTTAGGCGCTGGCCAAATAGGTGCACACACTGTGGCATCAGGATATTTAGGTGCGGAGCACTGGCGATCGTTCATTTAGGTGCTATTCCTAATAAAGTCTGCAGATTGTATCAGCTTGGCAGGAAGGGCAATGCTTTTCACACAAAATATTATATTGAACAGAAAAAATGTCATGGCTTCCGTGAGTGAAGCTGTTTTATCCGGACATGCTTTCCATACAAAATGTTATGTTGAACAGAAAAATATATTGTATTTTAATGCGCGTGTTTGGCATTTATTTGTTGTTAGTCCAGGTTTGCATCGGCGAAAGCTTTATCAATAAATCATTCAAGTTTCCAAATATGATTGAGTTCACTTTTAGTGAGTCAAATAATAAATACACTAAACATCAGTAAAAATATACCGTAGCCTATATTCAAGCGGGTGGTAGGCTTGAGTGAAGAGTAACTTAGTTTTCCGTCAAAACCCTGACTAGGTTTAATAACGAGCAAAGTCGCACAATTATGCTTGCAACTTGTAGCCAGGGTTGATATGCCCTATAGAAATGTATTCATGTAGTAGAACATTGTCTCATAGGTACTAACCACACGACCAATCCATCCCGAGTAGAAGTAATTGCAAAAGATAACAGATTAAGTAAGGTTTCATCTGGCTGCGACCTGTGTTCAGGATGCCTAGCAAATGTTCTGTGGAGATGTGCTAATATCAAAAGTAGTAGAGCGTTGTCTCGCACTTCATCTTCACACGCGCATTAACACGGAATGGCCCGTTTCGGTGAGTCCGATTCCTTACAATTTTTTTAATTGTCGGGTAGCGTAGCCTAATTATCATTGCTGTTTTAGGGTTAGAGGTTGGGAGCTCACCGAATCGGACTCACCGAATAGTAGCAGACTCGCATTAACGAAACAACATAATTTTCTGTTCAATATGACATTTTGTGTGAAAAGCATTGCCCTACCGGTACCTGCCAAGCTGATACAATCGGCAGACTTTACTAGGAATAGCACCTAAATGAACGAGCGCCACAGTGCTCTGCACCTAAATATCCTGACGCCACAGTGTGCGCACCTATTTGACCACCTAACTGTCTGCGCCTAAAAGACGTGGACCCAAGATCAAGCGGAGCTGGTTCGACTCTTGGGCTGGGTTTTTTTTTCAGTCATTTATCGGTCATTGACTGATTTTTTAACAAAATGTCCTAAAAAAATAGAGTCAATTCGGTCAAAATGTCTGAAAAATTATATAGTCAATTGACTATATATGACCAAAAATGACAGAAAATAAAAATGGCCCAAATTTTTCAAGTCATTTCGGACAAATGATCGAAAAGTCTCAGCGAAAAAAAAAACTCAGCTCTTGAGGTGTGTGCTTGAGCAACACACTTTAAGGACTGCTCTCCATTCAGCGCAGGGTTGTCTGTATTTTACCCCCAAAAGAAACCGGGTGGTTTTTTTGAAATCCCACTTAAAAAAACATAAAAAACCCAGAGCATCATATTTGTCGTTTTTATTAGAAAATCAAAAAAAATGAACAAAAACACTACAAGGCACTTAAAACAAACTTCAGATTAGCACTGGATGTGATAGTGAAGTAAATTTCCAAGGATAAACTGAAAACACAGTGGATATTTCTGTACAGTACACAAAAATCAAGTAATGCCACTTTCTACTATTTTATTGAGTTATGCCTGCATGTACTGTGAATGAGAGGCACTTCATTGGTAAAAAGTAGTTTTGTGGTGAAATAAGCATGAATCTACCTTTTTTGCATCTTTTTTAAATAAAACCCAAAAAAACTCGGGTTTACCGGGCGGGTTGGGCTTTTAAAAAAACGTTTTTTTTTCAACCCTGATTCAGCGACATCTAATGGATGTAATAATTCTCCAACAGCACTTCAATAATCGGAAACTCCAGAGAGGACTTAACACTTTGAGTTTGCCAGGCGTTTCTGTTTAGCAAGATTTCTCTGCAGACATGTTCATTAAGATTAAAATGCAAACAATTAGCGGCGCTTTCATCATACTTTGTTAAATTATAAATTACTGCCATATTAAAACAAAAGTTTCAGTGAGAAATAACCAAGTCTTATCTTTATTTTGATTATAGTGCTCCGAAAACAATTTTTATATTTTGATTAAAATTGAAGTTGCTACCATGACAAATGAAATTACTACCGTTTTTAAAAAAAAACAATTAAATTTTAGTTAAGTGCAAAAATACTGCCATATTAAAAAAAATAACAATTAATTTTAGTAATAAATAATTAACCAAGTCTCGCGTCATTCATGTGTTGCGGCATTCAGGCCTAGGTGTCATTTGTGTTTGCGTCTTTCGGATCTCGGCATAAAGTCGTGTATCCCTATAATTGTTTTGGCTGAAAATTGGCAACTTTAAGAAATCCTATTCAAACTTAGTGGGGAATTCTCGCCCTCATGGAAACCAAGATTGTAACACTTGAAAGAATTTTGAAACAATAGCAAAATGACATTAACAAAATTGTGCAAAACATAATATTTTTCTACTATCATGTTACTGTTGTAGTTTGAATAAAATAGTATACAGTATAACCATTTTCAGAAAACACTCATGACTCAAAGTACATTATAGCAGTGATGTACACGCGTACTAAAAATATTGACGCCGTAAGCATAAACGCAAACGTTCGTAAAACCATACGCCGTATGCGTCAATGTAACTTGTAAAAAAAGTTGGCGGCGTCAGCTGAAACTCATTTTGTTTGCTAGGTGCCAAACATTCCACAAAGAAACACAAGCATCTGAAAGTGTTCATCTGACAGTTTGCTGTGTATTGGTTTCAATATGTCTTTGCCCATTGAAAACATTCTTTCAACTGCAGCGTTGGAAGGTATTGGCGTGTTGTAGCGAAAAAAAGACATTAAAAAGTATGCGTTGACGCTATGCGCTAAAAAAAACGCGAAAACTTTACGGTGAAGCCTCAAGCGACAACTATCCAAAAAAATGTGGTTGTAAGCATTAGAGTAAACAAAAAGTCTACGCCGCAAGTCTACGGCGTAAAATTTGTGGCATATCTGCATTATAGTTTGAATCATTGCTCATATTCTTTCCTATTTAGCTGTTACTGAATCTGAACAACCCGGAAAAAGTGGGAAGCGATCAGAGATAGTTGTCTATAACGCAGCTGGAAAACAAATTTCATCATTCAGGTAATTTTATCAATTGAAGCTTGAGTTGTTCCTTGCTCATTGATTGCATGTAAAACAGAAAAACTTTCAATTTTCTATTCTGCTTATAGCTATGATTATCATCATCATCATCAACCAATTTTTATTATATCATACTATACAGGCCATTAATTAATCCTCATATTGAGGGTGTGGCCTGTCTGTCGAGGGCGAAGTCTTCCTCTCCACACCTCACGGTCCGTTTGGTTGGCAGAGTCCACATTCAGGACTAAACGGTCACGCTTAATAAGTTCTTCCCGAGAACGTTTTGGTCTGCCTTGTCCTCACTGTGCTGCAGTGTTGAGGCATCTGATCTGAGAGATCCAGCTAGTGCTAGTGCTGTGGTCAAGCCATCTCATTCTGCACAATTGGAGTTCTTCTTCAGCATTTCTTATTTTACGCTTGGATAAGCGAGTTTCAGACTGGATGTTGTCTTCAGGCTTGACCAGGCAGATCCATCTTACTGTCGCTCTGTCAGTACATTGTAGGCGATTATGGTGCTTGTTAGTGTTACCCAATACCCATGTTTTGGAGCGGCAGAGCATGACACTCCTCACACAGCTGGAGTAAACTTGACATCTGATTGCAGCAGGAAGTTGTTTGCTTGTGAGGATAGGGAGGAGTTCTCTGAACTTTTTACAGGCTGACTTGCACCGCGTTATGGCTGCAAGTTTACACCCCCTCCAGAAGACATGGTATTTCCAAGGTAACAAAAGTCAGCTACCAAGTCAAGTGTGCCACTTTTAACCTCAACCTCGCTTACTGATCTACTGTCTAGGCCTGGGGTCTGCTACTATTGGGAGAATCCGTTTCAGAGAATCCGATTTGGAGAAATCCCTATTCGAAGACAGCCTTTTTCGGAGAATGGTAAAATCACAGCGGCATATGTATGTTCAAAGGAATTAGCTTACAATAGAGAAAATGAAATGAATGATCACCCAATTTAAAAGTTAGTTTTAACAATCTTGCTTTCTGTTGCTTAATATTAAGGTGTTTTTATAGCCTACCTGATAATAGCATACGATACGGTACCGTACTGTCATAAAGGAAACTGCTCGTAATTATGCAAACAAGTAACAAGTTGATTGACTGGTTCAAAGCGATCCAAAAATCAAGGGACATCGAGCATGCCCGCATTATAGTCGACCATAGTCCGCCACGAAATTTGAAAAATTATACAGATGCTCGTCGTCGCGTGAGCCTCTGGGGCCGAGGGTCTATCCTTTTACCACCCCAGATTCACGATGTTTCGGACTACACTGGAAGGCTACTAGAGAGCAGCCAGTCTTTGGTTTCATCATCCATGACACGCAGACCTTCCACTCCGTTAGGTGGCTTGAAGATGGAGCGGTCATTGATGATGTGGTCTGCGGTCTGTTCCTCGGCACCACATTCCCAGGAGGAGGAAGAGGCCATTCCCCATTGGTGCATGGTTCAGCGGAAAAGCCCGACGCCCGTACGGAGACGGTTGAGGCGCACCCATGCCTGTCTTGGTAATGCTCACGACCGCAATCGCATCAAGAAACTTGTCGTTTGCTTCATAGGGCATAGCAATGTTCCACCTCAGTCTATGTTGGGACTTCCTATGTGGTATCAGCCATAATTTCCAAATGGACGCATGAACTGTTATTTTTTGTTTATTTTGTTATTTGACATCGATTGGATCATCTCTGGCGTTTTTGTATTGACTTGTTAAACTCGGGATTGGAATTTTCTAGTAGTTGAGAATTCGAATATATTCTAAGTTTGCATACAGACGGCGACGCAGGATACATTTCAATTTTATGTGAGCAAACATTTTAATTTAATAGTTCAAAAATAAATTTAATTCGCTTTTTATTTTTCGCTAAATTTCTATTTAATTTAATTTTCTTTGTCGGAATGCAAAAGAAACAATATTGTGGAATAAAGTACAAAATTCTCTAAATAAACAGAAGGCGATGTTGGATTTACAGAAGGCGTCGTTAGATTTTCAAAAAATCTCCGAAAAAGGCTGTCTCCGAAACGGGCCATTCCCGTACTGTCTATGGGTCTTGCTGTGGTCCGGTCTGAGTGGGCCTTTTATTTCACTACAGTTCTTGTGGACCCAGTGAGAGCAATCGGAGCAAAAGATAGAGTATCTTCCGGTTCCACTTAGGCATACCGAGCAAGGATGCTTTCCTGATCTTCTCAATGAGTTCATGTTGAGACCAGAAATCATTCCTTTGGTCTTTCCCATGTTCACTCTTAGCCCTTTGCTTCCAATTCCTTCTTCCAAGTTGCGTTCTCCCAACAAGTGTCTCTAATGAGGTGTCGGTGATGACAAGGTCACCAGCGTACAACAGCTATTATTGATATAAGAGTGGGCCAAAAGTAGGCTTACAGTTATTAAACTTTGATCAATTTGTTAGAGGACAAGTTGAAATGTTGGACAAAATCATCTGGTCAGATGAAGCTTGCTTCAAATTATCTGGTTAAATTTAAAAGTTACCCACATGAAAACAATAAATTTACTTTTAGACCCAAACCCTACTTTTTATAACTGTAAGCCTACTTTTGGCCCACCCTGTATATGTTAAGATGGTTGTACATTTGTACAATGTATATGAGTTTTTGAGTAATTGCAATTTGCAAATATTACTTGCAAAGAGCTAAATTATAAAATTAGCATATAAATATATAGAAATTTAGTAGCCATGCATGAAATCAAAAGACTTCACCACTTATTCAGTTCATTGGCATGATTGTTTAGATTTCAGGCAGAAGTGGGTAGTAGTGAGCTATTTTTGTAGCGTCGCGACTAGTGCGTTACTTTTTTTAGTAGCAGTGCTACATTTTTGTTAGTGTAGAGGCGCCTCTTTTTCCAATGTAACAGAAAGACGCTACATTTCTTTCGGTCGCACTTCTGCTACCCCCTACTTTCCAACTTAAAGTGACAAAATGACTTGTTTATAGAAATTTTTTTATAGAAATAATGCTTAAAAATATCAAGGCAGAAATCATTCGACCATTGCGGGAAACATCAAGCCACGTTGATACCGATGAGCATAGGCGCCGAGTTTTCAAAATAGCTGGGCGGGCGAACACATACTGTCACGTCATAAAGGTTATTTTGTGCGTTTTTAAATAGGCGATTTTGCTAGGTTGTTGGGCTAGCCTAGTTTTACATTTAAGTCTATGTCTCCTCTAACACGATTTGGAGACAAGTAATAAATGTAATTGGTACGCAACAACGTCTGGTCCTGGTAATTCAGTTCCGCATATTTTTTGTGATTGGTATGTGCGGGTTGCAGGACGAAAACTGCAATAGGCTACTGTACTAGTTCCATAATTACAGTACTATTGTTGATACAACACGATAATACACACACAATACGGTGGGTTCATACGATAAGTCGCTCCTAGCCGGGCGCACAGATAAGATACAAGATGCTGTAATGCAACGCAGAAGCGATTTTACGGCAATTCAGCTCCCGAGAAGCCATCTAGCGATAAACTGCGCTATTGAACCGAGCTTACATTGAATCTACAATTAGAACAGTTATATAACGAAGGAGCCGAATTGCAATTAATGATAACCAACGGTTTCATCCGGCCAAACCAACAGGTGTGCACAGTTTAATGTCAGTGACGTAACAGACGCAACTGTGATGATTGAGACGACAAAATAGAGCATTTTGGAAGCAGAGTTAATTGATAACGTCGTTTGAGAGAAAATTACTCCTTTGAAGAACAATGTTACAGTTTTTACACCGATTTAACGTCTGGCGATGTTAAAACGATGTAAAAACAGTGGAAATTGCGGTCAGACTTTTGCCACGAATGAAGTTCCTCGCAGGTTTGTGCAATTTACTTGATTTATAGCACTGGGCTACCAGTGGCAGAGTGGAGACAAACGGCACGGGTGGGCACTTTTGCTCGTTTAACGGCGAATCAACGTTGTTTGACGTTGCATGAACGTAACAATGGCAAGAATTGACGAAAACTAATCGCTTAATTAGTAGGTCTAGTAGGGCCTATCACATGGCGACAAAACCCTGCGAATAAGTTAAGTAGGCTAGTATCAGAAGGTGGCAGATGGTTGCAGAAATTTTGGGACTTAAAGGTGCACTGCAACGAAAATACATAGCTTTTGTATTTGTAGATCTTTCTGAAATAAAACGTTTTTCAACAATTTTTTTATTTTTTGTGTTACCATTAATTAAAAAACCTAAAAAAACCTTTATATTTCATGATCTAAGTACTGAACCACAACTTTCCCAATGCTACAATGTCACATTTGTTGAACAACCCAATATTGATAATCTAGATGCTTGTGAAGATAAGTGGATACATAGGATACATGCCAAAATAAATATCCAAAAATTAATTCTGCCACAAGTTTAATTTTTTGACGCTCCACTACATTTTTGGTATTTTTTCAATATTTTACTGCCTTATTATTCACTGCCGTCTTTGCCTACTCTTTTTTCCACAACGCTACATTTTGTGTTTTCCAAGACGCTCCATTTAATTATCGCTGTACTTAGTTTGTTTATCACTGCCTTTGACTGCCGTGTTCCGCATATAATTTATTTTCTTTGCCGTAATTTGTCACAACGCTACATTTGCAGGCTTTGCTCATCGCTCTTTCATCATTTCTAGTTTATAATTTATATTTGATACGTAATTTACTTTACTGCCGACTTGGTTTAGTTTTCATTCAGCATTTTTTCAATATTTACGCTTTTGCTTTTTCAATTTTTTACGCTCATGTTTTGGCATTATTGCGTCACTGTAATGTTGTTTAAAACATTACTTGTAGGTTTTAACTGCCCTTTATTAGAACTGACGATGCACTGAATAAGTGCGAAATATATTTTCTGTAACATCTACTGACAACTGATCCCTGTTACCTTAGCAATTGAGGTTTTAGCTTTCTAGATATGGAACAGGGATCGTTTCAGAATAAGACTAGGTCAGAAAGCGAGGCAGACTCCGACGAAGCTCAGCATCAGCCAAGAGCAGTTAGCTACTAAAAAAACCTTTTTTGAATTGAATGATTCTGATTGGTCAAAATTTTTGATGACGTCATTGGCTGGCAAAGCGGCATCCAAGGTCTATTGTTTTGCGTACAAACACAAGGAACAAATCGCGTAGGCTACCGAAACAGCGAACAATTTTGTGCTAAGGGAGTTTTTACACCCTTAAAATGGTGGCTACTTGTATGGCTCCCGGTTGTACTAACCGGGAAATCGTCAAATCTTTCATCGTTTACCTCTGAATAATGACGACAAGCTGAAGAAATGGATCTCAGCGATGAAACTCAAAAACCCACCTGTAAACAAGCACTGCCGTGTGTGCACCAATCATTTTCTGGCCAGCGATTACCAACGCGATCTACAGGCAGAGCTACAAGGCACCAAGTCCAAACACCTGCTCGTCCCTGAAGCTGTTTCTTCTGTCTTTGATTTTTCAAGATATGTGAAAGCCACTGTCAATACAGTACAGTACCCACAAAACTCGATCGACCTAGGTACAGGTCTGTGAGTACGATCGGGCGTTTGGATCGAATAGCAAAGCGAGAAAACAACAAGACTTTGACACAGGTCAGTAGGACAGTAAAACATTGGCAGGGTAGGCAAAGGCATATTAGGCAACTCTGAATACATAGGCTACTTTTAGTTGATATAAACCACTTGGTTCAAGCAAATTATTTTCCTGCATTTTTTTCAATGCAAATTTTCCATCCGACTGCTGTCTGAACTGGTGTTGTCAGAGCACGAATCAGAATGGTGTTCTTCGCTGTCAAGTCGCCGTCTTTTTGGTTCAAAGAGAAATCCTTGTCTTGTTTCAGACATCTTGTTTATGCTCAATATACAATGACCTATGCGACGTTTCTAAGGCAAATGCATGAAGCTGTTTACTTGATTGCCAGCCGATGACGTCACAAAACACATAGCGCCATCAGGTGGCCAATTTTCATTTGGTTATATCTCCCAAACAAAAAAGCATATCAAAAAAATTTTTTGAAAAATATAATACTTAAACACTAAAGAATCACCAAAAAAATTGTAACTTTTCATTTCAGGTCCCCTTTAAAATTGCATTAATTTTTTTTTTTTAATTCCTGAAATGTCCGGCGGGCGCGGCCCGCCCGCCCGGGACTCGGCGCCAATGCCGATGAGAGTGGCACCAACACCAGTCGCGACTCCAAAGATAAATTAATGAAGAATAATATTGTTTCATTTGCGAAGTGGTGATGTCTCCATGTTTGCAGTTTCACATCACATTTTCCTTGCAGATGGAACAGTGGGATGTTGAAAGGGATTGCTTGGACGCATGCAGATGAACTGCTTTGCCTGCAAGAAGATGGACAGGCTCTTTTGTACAACATTTTCCTGGAATATAAACGCTCTTTTACTATGGGAATGGTGAAAGACTTTTTAAATTGTTGACGAAACATCAATTAGTGAAGTGTGCCAATTGTGTCAGGATAGATGAGATACACACTTTTGGTGCCAATCTGAGCTCTATATCCCGGACATTGCCTGTTGGTGTGAAACAATGAAACATTCATCGCAATACCATTCCGACTGCAGTCTGTTGGCATTGGTTTAATGGTTTACTGCGAAGATGCCAACTGTCGAAGTGTATTAATAAGTATTAGTTTCAACTGAAACTGTAATTTGAAACTGATATTGACAACGTGAAACTGATATTAACTCGAAAATATTTCTACCACCACATGATAGAAAAATATTATACTTAAAAAGATTTTGGCGAAGATCTTTTCCTTGTACCAGCATTGCTTTTTGATGCATTTATTTGTTTTACGATTGAACTGGAAGATACGGCGTGTTACGAAATGCGGCAAAGTGATCCCCAAGTCAAATTATTTGCATAACCCTTGTGAAGAGCGTTGAACATCCAATAACTTTCAGCTGTGACGCAACGAGGCATTGTGACGTGATGTGATTATTGACGCAGGAATGCCGTGAGAACAAGGTTGTGGAGTATGAAGTGTTTGCAAGCCAGCACGGGACCGGGCTCGCAGTGTTGAATGGACTTCATCGGTTCCTCATTGTCAATAACATTGATGACCCTAAGGTGTGTTGCGACTATGTAGGCAAGTTTGGGCGATACCAGCGCAAAGCCAATCTTACGCTCTTTAAATCTGGAAGGTTTTGTGTACGACTTGTGTAATTAAAGTAGTGATGTTCAGTTAGGAAGTTTATCTTCTTTGTATTGTAATACAGTAATTACTTTTTGTATCATCATCAGCCAGTCATGCCACTGCAGGCAGATGGGTTTCACACCATTCTGTCTTTCGCTCTTTTCATCCAGATGACTCGGTGACTTCATGAGTATGATTATTGATTGCGTTGTTTACTTAAACACATTTGTGGTTTACCGTCCACCACAGGTCCGCATTCTTGCCGACATCCCAGGGAGGAGGACTACCCCACCCAGCAGCTGGTGTGTTCTTCCTGGAGCCCCCGCAGCGCGCATTCTTGCTGCCAATGACAATGAAATATTCCTCCTCAACAGTGGAGGAGAGTGTCTTCAACAAAAGCCTTCCGGTGGGTACCATGCCTTCCGTGAAATGTTATTTTCGGTCAGTTGCCCGGTAGGGCATTTTATTTTTGCGATATTTTCTGCAAATGACCACAGGTTTAGTTGATCTTTCGTCTAATGCTCAAGTTAACTAAGAACTACGTACTCTATTAAGATATTCGCTTTATTGCAAAAAGTTTTTGTAAAAATCATAAATATACCTAGAACTACCATGTACCATACCGGTCAAGTGACTGATAAGCGTATTTATAATCTGCTGCTCACTGCAGCAACTACGTGATATCATGAGCGTTCTTGTCGAAACTCTCTGGTATGGAGTAAATTAAACGAGCGATTCGGTCAACGCATACTTGGTCTCTTAGACTTAGGGAGGTAATAATCTCGATGGCGTGGGTTCGATTCCCACCACTCCACTGACTTACTTTTCTTTACGCTATTATTACGCTTTTACGCTACCAGTAAATGGTATAATGCAGTAGTTGAATAATTTACCAATTTTGTTAATAAAAGCAATCAAGTGGCATGCAGGGCTACACAAGGTCCAATCAGTAGAAAAAAGAAAAAAAAAGGATCATTGTACAAAATTAGAACAGTAATTTTAGCTTGTCACGTATTTTATTCGTTGACGTAAGAACGTCTAAATAACGAGGCGTTTGTGCAGATGTATTGAAAGTTTCAATGCTTACACGAAAATAATTTTGCCGACGCCAACACAACCTTGAATGTTAAAACTTAGTCTTGCGATGGCAAGCAAAAATGACACACGTGTTGCTGTGGAGAAGAAACTGCAGTCATTTTGATTAGCAAGTATTGGATGAATTTCTTTTCAAGACAAATTGACATGGTTATTGCCAGCAATTATGGTCACAAATTTCAATCTCGTGATATGATTGCCAGAACACGTCTTTCCTTGTCTTTAAACGATCATATATTTTATTGGTCAGGAGAAATCAGCTCAGTGAGTTCATACACTTCCATGTGCACTTCAATGGATGGAAAGCATGTGGCTCTCTTCACCGATACCGGATGCTTGTGGACTGGCTCTGCGGATTTCCAGGTAACGCGGATGTATTTGTATTCCTTCCTTCTGTACGTAACATGTGTGTGATTGTTTCAAATCAATTCGTGCATCCCCTCACAATTATACTTGACATGGTCGTTTTGATTAATTCTCCGCAACTTTCTTCCTGTGCCTAAATAAACAGAGCTCTTTACACCTTCTACGTTATCACCGTTGAGTGACAATTTTGGTTCGATTATTGACAATAAATGGAAAGGTTAGGTCTTGGATGTGAGTACTTCTTTTCTTCTGAATACTCTTAATTTTGCATAACAGTACTGCAAAGTCAAACGCAAGAAGAATAAGGTATTTTTCTGTGAGTTTGTTTAAAATAGTTAAATTATGCTTGTAAGATGACCTTTACATCACACTGGTCATGTTCCCGCAGAAAAAATATTGTGAAATCAACACTGGCAACGGAAGCCGACCTAAAAGCATGGTGTGGTGCAGTGATTCAGTGTCACCCCCTAGTATGTACATTGGAAGCCCCTCTGCAAGGAACACTATTGCTGTTGTGTTATACCGCCCCCCGGACATCCTTGTGGTGGGCCCCAAGAAGGATTGGGTCCGGTACTCACTAGAAGACCAACCAGGCAGAGGAAGTGCAGCAATACTCAGCGTAGACATCGATGGTGTACACATTGTCTCTCCCACCAAACACGAGTATCTGCACCACGTTATTCGTAAGTACCAACATATGTAAAATTGTTTTTACCAGACTTGGCTTTATTGCAGAATTAATGTTTTAATCTAAGTTTGCAGTAGTTCATTAGATCTTAACATTTTTATACCAATTTTGAAATAATCACTTTGGGTCGAAATTTTATTAAATCGCATTGAAGACATCTTTTGCTGTTGCCTTATTATTACCGCAGTGCATGAGATTTATTCTCATTATTGTTTTTTTAGCGGCTGTGCAAGCAGTATTCAAGGTTGGGTCTATGGAACCAGGAGCCTTGCTCAACAATGCCTCCAAGGAGTATGATGTATGTTTTTAGTCTTTACGACATTAGTTTAAGCTTTAATAACACAACTGTTTGTCCATGAAAAAAAAAAGACCCTTGCACGTGTCTTGAAAAACCATAACTGTCTAATGATAATGTATCACTGTGTTATCTACTTGAAGCCTTCTACCCGCCGTGGCAAATGGTTTGGAATACAGAGAGGCCTCATAACAACATGTTCAATGAACCTGTTGCTGTTTGTCACGATTCCTCCGAAGTCCTACTTGTAATTAAAGACATTTTGGAAAGATTGAGGACGTAGTGTATTTGGATATCAAACGTTAACCAATCAGATAAATGATCGAGTAGTTCTACTTGTGAGATAAAGATAAGTATTCTGAACAGTAAACGACTTTGTTGATTTCAAAACAAATATACTACTACTGGCATCAGCTACTTTACAATTGGCAATAACGTCCACTTAATAATCTATTCAATATCGGCTAGAACTTTACAATCGTCTTCAATACACTTTTCATTACAACTTCTAATTCTCATAATATACAACTCTCCACACAACTCGAATAATAATTGTAAACAAATCACGCGGCTATTTATAACAGGTTTGCTTGGACCAGAAACTTCCAGAGACTAGGGTAATATTACATCACAAGAATTCACTCTTTTGGTCAATAAGTCTTTTGGTCAACAACAAGAAGTTTTCAGAATGTCACGTACACAGAAACTTTCTAGAAGCAGATTTCACAATAACAGCTTCCGTGACTAAAGGTTACTATCGGTCAGTAATCGCCGAAACACCACAACAAAATTATACAATAACATAGTTCACCCATTCTAGAACAAAAATTTAGCTAACCACCAGAGATACATTGATTGTGACACTGTTACTTTGTCAATTTCAGAATCAAAGTGAAAAGGCGGATGAATATCTTCGTATGTTGGTGGAGAAGGGCCGACTTGAAAGGGCCATCCATCAATGTTTAGAAGCTGCTTCCGCTGAGTACCAGCCTCGCCTACAAAAGATGCTTTTGCAGGTTTATTTACTTCTTCATTACCTTCAAACTTTACTGTCACCATCACTTAATTGATCTATGTGTAATCGGTATACCGGCTTAATCGGACCATTCTTCACCGCTCCCAAATTTATTTTTGTATGACATTTTTCTCTCTTTGACGAGACTACCTACTACCCAGTTGATCAAAGCAATGTTGAACTTTATGGTTTTACGCAGACAAGATTATTCATCGCCACATCTCGATAGTGATCGACCTTTTAATCATCAGGTTCGCTGTAGGTGTTGGTAGGCTTTTACCAATGGCAAATCTGTAAATTGTAGGTTGCTTAAGTCATAAAATAGAAGTTGGCCAATCAGAAAGTTATTTTTCTTCCCGTTGGTATTCAGGCGGCTTCGTTCGGGAAATCGTTCATCGCTGGAATGCATCTGACCGACCTCTTCGTGACGACATGCCAGAACCTGAGAGTGTTAAACGCTGTTCGTGACTTCAAAACCGGAATCGCACTCAGTGCCACCCAGTGAGTAAGGGCTGTAACACGGCACGTTGAAATCATCTATCAATTCTCAAGTGGTTGTAAACCTTTTTAAGTTAAAAAAACCTTATAACCATAAAGCACGTCATACTCATACCGCATAAACTTTGCAGGCTTTTTCGATTGAAGGTTTACAACTCTGTTCTATTAACATGATCGTGTGGGTTTGACCACCAACGTTAGGTTCTAAATGAAATCGTTTTAGTTGAACTTGTGTTGTTTTGTCTTTGCTCATCATTCCACATTAACCAATCTAACCATGCCACCATTATCAGGTTGAACCATCTGACCGTGGAATGCTTGATCGATCGCTTGGTGCATCGTCGTCTTTTCCACCTCGCCTACCAGATATGCAGATACCTCAAGTTGCCCAAGGATATCGGTTCAAGCAGGGTTCTGTCCCACTGGGCTTGCTACAAGGTGCGCATGCGTCATGTGGGGCTTCCCCATCTACGGAGTTGCGATGGAAACAAGCGTTGCTTTTGCAAGAAAAAGTTTATAAACAAAAATATGAAAGACTTTGCTATTTAACAAATAGATATGACTCAGCAATGTAGCCGTTACATCCTCAGCCTGCAGTGTTTCTCGCTATGCTATTCACTTACGAAACATATCACAGGCTTCACAGCATTGGTATAACCTCTGTTATTGCCATTGAAACCGGTTACTCAGGTCCAACAAAGCGAGGTAGCCGATGGGACGATAGCCACTGACATCAGGAACAAGCTCAAGTCGGCGGTTGGTGTGTCGTATGCCAGCATTGCAGAGAAGGCCATCAACTGCGGTAGGAAGGACCTCGCTATCAAGGTACATCAAGGGGGGATCGCTCAACAAGATTGAGTGATCACGCAAGTCAGTTGATGTGTCAACTTTTCATCCACAAAAGCCGCTATGAGCTACGATTGCAAATCCTCATGCTAGAGAGAAGCTTTAGCTACCCTAGCACTGGGATAACTTCATATAGTTAACGATCTTCCAGTATCTGAATTATATTGCGTCCTCCTTGGAGCGTAGTAAGTACATGAGCTATTGAGCATTTTCTGCTGTCGCAGCTGCTTGAGTTCGAGCCTCGGGCGTCGGAGCAAGTTCGATTGCTCTCCAAACTCGGCAAGCATCAGCTGGCACTGGACAAGGCGGTGGCTAGCGGCAACACCGACCTCGCCTACTCAGCTATATCCAGTCTCCGTGAACGGAGCAACCTTTCCGACTTCCTCGTCGCCATCCGCCAAGACCGTGTCGCTTACATGCTGCATCTTAAGGTGGGTACCAGGCAGATGAGCTGTTTATGAACTTGGTTTAGTTGCTGTGAATCGCGCGAGGAAGTTGTTACCTCGGTATGGACGTTGCCAAGTGGTTGTTAATAAGTGATTAGATTCTGGTGTGCAGTTCTTTTACAAAGAGTGGAGACTTGCGGAAACATTTAGTCAACTTCAACCCGAGTCGCGTATTCTAAAACAGATTGATGTGTGGTGAATATAACTAAGTGCAACTTGTCCGAAGAAGGTCGCTTGGCCAAGTGTGAGACACCACAAGTCGAAGTCGACCACTTTGCTGTTGTATCATGATTATGGTTGATTTATAAATTTATAATGGTAAACTTTGTCAGCCTGTGGAAGACAGCGATTGTGGTTGATTCAACTCATCTTCACGATAAACACGTCTTGTGCATTGTCTGACTGGCTATGAGTTTAATGTGACGTCACATTTACAGTAATCTAATTGTGCTCTCATTTTAGAGGGTTTTCAATGCGCTTATTGCTGATTACACAGTCATGCCCTGACGTGCTGCTGAAGATTTCAGTGACATTTTAAACGCAATCGGTTTCTGACCTCACGTCCACCTCTTGTTTTAATGCGCTGCATCACATTACCGCGCTATTAAACCCGTGTTGATGTTTTGTTTGTCCAGCATTGCAAGGAGCAAAATGAGCAGATGCTGAAGGACTTGTACGAACAGGAGGACAACTTCCTGGAACTAGCTCACTGTCACGTGCGCGATAGCTTCGGAACCTTTCGCTCGGAAGATCGCGCCGTCTCCTTGCACTCTGCGCAGGATTGCTTCAGCAAAGCAAGGGAGGATTTCTCCTGTAAGGTGAGCCTACAACATATTCAACAGTCATCATATGATTCGGATAACCGGGTTTTACTAAGCACCAACAAGTCATGCATGTAGTGGGCGCTACAGAACTGTTTGGAGAACAGATTGAGTAGGCATTGCGAGTACGTTAGATGGTACAGAAATGCTAGGGCCCAGGGCTACTGATTTGAAAGCTTTGGTTTGAACCTGTTTGTTTATGGATGTGGTGGTTGATTCAGGCGACCGAGGAATATCTTCACCTTCTCCGAGAGCAAACTCAGCTTGAGCACGAAACGGATAAGAGTTACGTGGAGAGCTCCCTACATGACACATTGCACAATCTCCTGATGGCAAACCTCATTAAGAAGGCGGAACAACTACGAAAGCAATTCAAAGTTTCCGACAAACGGTGAGATCGGTTACGTCATCGACATAATGCATTAATAACTGTTTTGTTTTGCACTCATTATGACAGCATACAGGGCTGGGCAGCATACAGTACACCTTCATTACATCTCGGTAACCGGTATGCGAAACTACCAGGGATAACCTATCAAGGCTTTGTCAGTCCGAGGATAAAGATTCAAAACCAAACCAAAGATATGAAACACAACAGAAAGCGAAGTGTCATAGCCATGGAGGTCGCTGCTCAAACAATTCTGGGGTGTCATTAAGTGTCTTTGCTGAGACACAGCCGCTCGCTCTGGGGCTATGCCGAACCGAGGTCCTGTTGAGCGTCGCGCGACGTACTCACCACGCGGCCTAGGTATTGATGAGCCGGTTGTGGGCTGGTCTTGGTTGTTCCTTCTCCCGCGAATGCGCAACAGCAAGGCAATAGGGAAGGTGAAATTTCATCGTAAGCAGCCCAGTCTCTGCTTCATAGAAAGTAGGTTGGCCTTGTGGCACCCCTCTGCTAGGACAGGTGAGCGTGCCATCAATGATGTGTTTAATGTGCCGGCTTGTGATTGGTCTGACTCGGAGCGTGACTCTTAAAATGCTTAGGACAGTGGAAACACATTGTCACGTAATGCGAATGATGATAACGACATGAATAGTAACTAATGGTCACTTTCAGGTGGTGGTGGTTGCGCATCTCGGCTCTAGCTGAACAGAGAAACTTCAGTGAGCTGGAAAGCTTTTCCAAGAGCAAGAAGTCACCGATTGGTTACCTTCCGTTCATCGAGGTGTGCATGCAGCACTCTGCCCCGGGAGAGGTCAGCAAGTATTTGTCGAGGATATCTCAAGACAAGAGAGTGCCAGCCCTGCTTAAGATCGGGTGAGTCTTCAAATATCGTGGCCACATCGAGCTTGTGGTTTAAAGGTTTATGGTTCATACGTCATCTATTTGTCTCTTCTTTAGTAGATGAGACTTGACGTTTGTTCCCGCTAACACTTTGCAGCCATGCTAACCTGTTGTTGGGGTTGATTCTATCCAGATTCGTGACACTGATCTCTTCTTTCACCAACTCAGACCATCTCTTTTGTAGTCTCGCAATTTTCTTTCCTTCGACAGAAATGTTAGAGATCTCTGCTCAGTTCTTGTGCTTACTGTCATTAAAAGTCCTATATGTCCTATAGCCTATATGGTGGTTTTTATTAAGTGTTTTGCATCTTGCTTGTTGTGAAAATAAGGAATTGTAACTGTGGTGCTTCGCAGGAGCGTGGAACGAGCCGCCGAACTCGCTATTCAGACGAAGAGCGCAGTAGACCTGGACCTTGTGCTCAAGAAGTGCGGCGCCGAGCACAGGGCGGTTGCTGAACAGGTTAAAACCACATTGAACCAGGTGCTGCGTCGATAGTTACCACGTGATCTATTCCTACCAATCAGACGAACAGGGAACCATCATACAATTAGGTGGGAACGTGATTCGCCAAGAAATTGATTCCGGTTCAAACCGAGGACATGATCCCATGGTGCGGATGTACCCCTCGTACCCGCGTTGGAAGGGAGTCGGTCTTGCAAGGCAATCAGAGGATTCTTGCGATGTCCAAGCTAGCAATAGTTACTAATTCTACATCGTTTCAACGTCTGACAACGTAGAAACATATTGAAAGCCTTCATTTTGCCAACTTTGGTTACCAATGTGCAGTATAACTTGTGTAATGTAGAATGTATCATTTTGTCATAATCGTCATACGTTCTTTTCGCCTTTTGTCAATATTGATATCTGTAGTGTATAACCATTTTGTTTTCAAGCCTTACCGCCGTTCGTAGTGGTGGATCTGTGGCATATCTGGATGGTTAAGTTGAAAGATAAGGGAGCCTGGTGTAATTTGAACCTTTAAGGACAAAAACTTCAACTTCAGCACGAGCCATGGTCCTCAGTTTTAGTGAAGCATTATTGTCGTAGTATGCTCCGGTGTTGCCGCGCTTATGTGATTCAAATTACAACTACACCCCATTTAAAACGTTCTTATGTTAAAATAATAATCTTTGTCAAAACCAGGGATAGGTCAAAACTCTGTGGGGTTTACTTCACTCTGGTTCATACTACAGCAAGGGTATCAAACTCGCGGCCCGCGATGCGTTTTTGAACTTTCAAGTAATTAACAAATAAAATACACTCTTATTCCCCAATGAGATAAAATTCACTCTAAAATTGCTCAAAAAATCTGAAAATGCCCATCAAACTTCGCCCGACTTTTCGCGCAAGCTTACTGTCGCGCATGTTATTGTGTGAGAAAGCCGTATTGTTACATCACAATGGCATTGCCTATAGTCACTTCTTGTGCCGTCATCGCAATGGAAACCTTGGCAGCCTATTTGCGGTGGTCAGTTTTTCAAGAATTTCTTCTTTTTTTCACGCTTGTTGAAAGTCGGTTGCAAGATTTTTGCTCTCCAGGTCCAAGTCCTTCCGTTTGCTTTTTTTCGTTTTTGTAGTGTTTTTCTATCTCTTTGTTCTTACTACTATTTATTTTTTTTGCAATCTTACGTTCTTGGTGCGTTCTTACAAAACCTTTTATGTTTCTCGGCAGTCGAGTGCAACAAGAATCGACAGCGATAGACACTTGTTTCGCCCATGAGGCTGGGCTCAAGCCCGCAACCAGGGGGGGGAAGCATTGGGGGTATTTGCCCCCCCCCGAAATTTTTTGAAAAAATTTTCAGCGTTCTATGCAGTATGAAATGTAGCCTACTATGAATAGACGTACGTCGTACACGTACAGCCATACTGTAGAGTGTAGACCATAAGTGTAGCCAAGGGGGGCTAAAGGGGCCATGGCCCCCCCCAAATTTTCAAAGCTTGAATTCCGAAGTTGAGCGCTTTGTTGAAAATATAATAAAATTTGTAGAAATTTATAACGTTTTCCAAGACATCTGGCTATGAACACCACAAGGACTTGTTTTAGACCAGTGGTTCTCAACCTTTTTTCTTTCGTGGTCCATTTTTGTTTGCATAAAAGTTCTGTGGCCCATTCAGTTTTTATGTAAGAAAAAAATTACAAAACAGGTTTATAAACAAAAGCAGCAGAACATTGCCTTTGGAATGTTGCTGGGATCCCCTTGTTGAATCCAGGCGCTGACGCTTCACAGTATCTTCTTTTCATTAAAAAAAATTCACATCTTCATCCTTCTCCTTGTAATTTGGATGACTAAGAACCTTACAACATAATACGCATTGTCCTTTTTCTTCTCTGTTATCAAAAATTGATGTAGGCTGCATACTGAATGTAATTTTTATCAAACTTAAAGCTTCAAGTAGGCTACTGTATTGTCAATTCCTCCCCAAAATAATCCACAAAACAAAATGCTGCATAAATAAAATACATAAATACATAATACATAAAATACAATAAAATAAATACATAAATACATAAAATACATAAACAAAATACAAAACAAAAACGCGGATCTGCAGAAGTTCAACAAGGCTACCGCTTATAAAGATGGCTTAATTGTAACCATAAAGTAGTAGTCTATTACATCATACAGTGTTGTAAAAACTGAGTTGATGTAAAACTGTAGCCTACTGTATGTTGCAATAATTAGATAGAATGATGATTGCCACTTTGTAGCTAAAAACAGCAACATCATTCATTGTAACTAAACAAACACACAAGTGTAAAATTGACTATAGTGACAAAAATGAAACAAAATGTTTCAATAAATCTTTCAATTTTTAAAATATGTCTGTGGCCCACCTCAAAATGCTTCTATGACCCACCGGCACCAGTGAGCCATGGCCCACTGGTTGAGAACCGCTGTTTTAGACCCACAGAAAGACACCAATAAATTTTGCAAATCGTAAATCGCGCAAAATTTACTCAATTTACGTTTCTTTTAACTAATTTGTGGAAGCAATTTCAGAATGGCTTACTCTGTTGGGTTTTTGTGTAGCTGAGTTTTTGGTGTTCTCTAATTTTATCCGCAGATTTTGCCCGTTCGTGTGTAAGAGCTACCTTTAATAAGTTAATAGCTGTTTATCTGCTAATAAATTTCATACAAATATTGTCCTAAAAGTGTTTCCAGAAAGCGCTATAATCCATTATTGGAGTGTAATTTTGCAAAAAAAATTCCGGGGGAGCATGCCCCGGACCGCCCTAGAATACGCGTGCGTTTGGCACGCTCTCACCCCCACCAGTTTCATTGCTTCCCTTGCTCAACCCACCAGGATATGCCACTGCACATCAGGTGGCGATGTCTTAAATCAAACACTTTGTCGTTCTCTTCAATTCATCAAATATTTGGCCCCTCCAATTTTTTTTTCCTGGCTACGCCACTGGTGTAGACTATCGAAACCGAAAGTAGGCTACGCTGGTTGGAAGCCATGCTAACGATTTTGTTTGTGGACATTAACATAAAAATGTCACAATGCATCATTTTAATGTTTGTTCTTTGATAAAAATTAAATGCCCCCCCCGAAAATATTTGCTGGTTGCGGGCCTGGCTGGGCTCATCAGTATCGCACCACTAAATCATGCCACATGGTTCTCAACCGCTGCCATTGTCAGTCAATTAAATCTTTTATTGCGTTTTGCCGTGTTCTTTTGTTTATTAAATGGTAATAAACTATTTTATTGACAACCCACGGGTACAAATAGTTGACCTAGAGTATAAAATGCACACCTGACCACAACTGATGGGTAATTGTAGCTGATGGGCAACATTTTGATGACTTTGTGCAGAAACAACAGCGACAACAGTTCAAATTGCACAGGGTTTCCTCTGTCTGAAGATTTACTGAATGATAACTACACCTGAACTATTTATTCCTATCTAATCATGTTTCAAAATGAATAAATGTTTTTTGAAGTTGTAGAAGCATCCTATTTGTTTAAGTGCTTGTTTCAGACATAGATTTAACGCGTTTGTGCCGCAGTGCGCGTGTAGCAGAACCAGCTTAACTTGTGAAAAAATAAATAAATTGTAACTGCAGAACAAAGTTATAAATGATACATTTCCAAAAGTATTTGGAAGAGAGTTAATTTTAATCAAGCGAGTTGCACCACAGGGTTTCCAACATTTTTCCGCTAAAAGTGGAATCAAAACTTACCTGCAATTGAAAGGCACGGTGCGACATCTTGTGGTGGTTTAGATCAGCGGTTCTCGAACTGTTTTCGTTGTGACGCCTTTGGGAAAATTTGTTGGACTTGCGATCAGGGCTTTGGAGTCGGAGGGTTAGTCGTGTGCAGAGCTGCTAAAAAAAAAGATCAAACTTTCTATTTTTATTGTTTTTGATATTTTGTCACTAGATGTATTGATTGACAGCAAAACTTAAAAACTGATCAGCCATGGCAACATCTCGAGCAACGCATTTCAGGACTGACTCCATTCAGCGGCACCTAGTGGATAGAATAATTCCCAGCAACAAGAGGAAAGTACATCTCGGTAACCGGCCTCATGCCACTGATAATCAAAAACTTGTCAGCGCGAATATAAAGATTCAAACCAAACTTATTACACCTCTTGGTCACACAAAAGTTCTCTTTCGTCGCTGAGCTGAAGCTTATCTAGCAAGGAAAAATCGATGCTGACAAGTTGTCAAACCATGTTCTGATAAGAGGTTGAACAGTGTTAGTGCCGGTAGTGGACAACTAGCCTACCATAACGACTTAATAGGCAACACAAGCAGTTTTAACATGCAGGCTTCAAATTTGGAAGGAGCGAATGCCCCCCTGCCCTCAATTTTTTGTGGATAGGGAGCAGGGGGGCAATGGTGCCCTTTTGAGGTCATGTAAGCTACTGTAGCCTATATTTTACAATATAGCAATTTCTGCTAGTCCCTTTCAGCCTAATTATAATCTTTTATTTTTGCCTCAACATAATATTCACGACACAAAATTCTGTATCACTGTAGATTACATCATTATAACAGCATGATGCCCTTCTGTGCCATTGTTCTTTGTATACCGGACACTTGTATCATTAGCCTTCTCGATAATGAGCTGAAAGATGAGCATTATCGTTATATGTTATTTTAAAACTATAAAAAAATGAGCTTTTCAGCAACAAAAGTGCCCTTTTTTCATAATCTTGCCCCTCCCAGTAAAAAATCGTTCCGGCGCCCCTCAATACTGCTCCCGACAGTTTATCTAAACCTAGAGTGTATTGTGCAACTATGGTGGACCTCTATTATCAGTGGCGCCGCCAGACCTTCAACAATGGGGGGGCAAAATATTGACAGTGCCAGACAGTAGCGTAGTCAAACATTTTGAAAGGGGGGGTGTTGACAGCCGACGGGCGAAGCCCGATGGCGTGTTCGCCGAAGGCGACACTTAGCGACGGGGGGTCTGGGGGGCCTCCCCCAGAAAATTTTGAAAAATTACTTTCAGTTTGGTGCATTCTGAGAGCATTTTCAACAAAATTGTGGGTATGAATATTTCTGTAAAATGGTGCTGTCCGGTGGCATAGCAAAAGGATAAGATCATGTTTTCATCGGCATTTTTCGGAAATAAAGCTAAGTCTCTATGTTTTTTTGTTGCTAATTCCAGACTGAGATATTTGAATGCTTGGTATTGGCAAAACTCGCTCTTTTAATGCAGTTTCGTTTAAAATTAGTCAAACTTTGTTTTAGACACATAGGTTGATTGCTTTTTTTTGCGAGATTATTACAGTTTTATTATTTATCAATTTTCTCCTTGGTTGATTCAAAAAGCGATCTTATTCCGGTAAGTCACTAACTTTTATGCTCTGAAGTCAACCCAAAGTTTAGAAAATGTAAGGTCATAGAGGTCATACATCTTGAAAAGTGTCAAACAAAAAGCTTTGAGACAATGAAGTTACTTTAAGCTATTTCTGGTATATTCAAGTTTTGTATAACAAATAGCTGTTTAGATGTTAATCTAGAATCTAGCTCGAACAAGCGATCTCAGCAGTTGCAAATGGCTTGCATCCTTGCACAGTTTAACGAGAAATTGCATCATAGGCTAAAGCTTTTCTTGTAAACAGTGTATTAACATCCGTAAATTCAATTTGAAAGGTTGAAACCCCCAAACCCCCTCCCTTGGCTACGCCACTGGTGCAAGACAGTGATATGTTATTTAATTTCTCTTGTTTTCTACCAGGGCTGGAAAATATGTTTAGCTTCCCGGGAACCTGTTTTTTAGAGAAAAAATTTCCCGCGGCTTACAATCACGAGAATGAGAACCTTATATTTTACTGATGTCCGGAGCTGACGTAAACCTTAAAAGTCATGTCGACATATTCTTGATGCCCCCCTTATCGAAAATTGTTCTTTGTAATACCGCTTTGAAGGAGGATTACGACTATGAACAAAAGAATAAATTTTAAACTTCGTTTTGAATTGAAAAGACATGACGTACTGTAATGTCTTCCAACCTTAGTTATATATTTTTCATTACGTAACGTCTTGTAGGAATAAATTGAAAATCAGTATAATCACTCAAAATGAAAGCAATGGGACTACGAATCCTCACTAAACCAATCAATCAATGGTCTTGTTGCACCGAAGATGACAACCTTATATTTTACTGATCTCTGGAGCTGACGTAAACCTTAAGGCAGATCTGTTGACTCAATGCAAACCCTTTGAAGGTTGGGGAGGGGGGCTGTCAATTCAACTTTTTTGTATCAACAGTTGTATCCAGTAGCGCACCCAGAAAAAAATTTAGGGGGGGGCTAATTCAGAAATGTCGGCCGAGTGATTTGTGACAATAGTGACAGTGACAATAGGCCAATACCCATCCATTTGATTAATATTTAAAGGCACAAGATTTGTTCTCTCAATCAGATCACAAGTTGGCCTAGTGAACCCCATGCTCATTTCTACGTCTACTCTCGCAATCTTCTATAGATCTCGATTTTTCCTCATGTATGACAAAATAGAATTCGCTTAATTCTGTTTGCCAACACAAATAAGTGCGAAAACAACAACTAGCACGAATACTAATTTTGTAAACAATAACAAAACATTCAAAATTAGTTCGTATTTTCAACTAAAGTCCCAGACGCCTTTGTCTCGCTGCTCAAATTTCGTATAGGCCTATAGTTTTACATGTCCGTGTGATTCGGCATTGATGTACGATACAACGGTATGTCCACCAGACATTTGACCACGAGATCATCTGAACTAAATGTCATCAAAGACCATATCATATACACACATTTCACAAAATTCAGGAAGCGCTGTTAATCAAACTCTACAACCCAAATTTAAACAAACAATTAATTTATTTGCTGGAGGCGCGTCTATTCTCCTCAACATTTACTTGATGTAGGTATCACGTTCTCTGGGGTGCAAAATTTTTTGTAGTTAGTCATGTAGTTGCCTTTTCCGAATGTAGTTTTACCTTCAAGAAGTTGAAATTTATTGCATTTTTATAAATATTTTCAGGTTCCTGATGAGGGCTTAACCCTATGTGTAGCGACACGGGGTTTTAAGAGGACGCCCCACTCTAGTAGTGAAATATTTCTCAGAAAGAAATCTGCTAGAAATGTGAAATTTCTTGACTTTTAGTTTTTGTTCTTGGCGAATTTTTTAAACCTACACTGGCAAGTTTTCTACTTTCCTACCCTTCACAAAAAGCATTTCGTCTCAGGTGCCTAGACATTTTCGTGCAATGCTAGATATATATAATTTAATTTAAGTGCAATATAAATGTTAGTGCAATTACTTTGAAATGTAAAAACGCCCAAAAATGCCTTATATTAATGAGCAAAAGTAAATTTTTGTTTAGTTTAGCATTACTTTATGCACGGCCACCTGGAGATGCGGCCTGATTTGTCACATCTTACAGATTTTGATTACAGCTACTGTTGGTGTTTGACTGACATTTTCTGAGATTTTTTTACTTTTTACTGTTTCCTAAGGATATAAAAGCTTTTTGTTAACTTGGGGAAGCAATACCAAAGAAAAAAAGTAAGTTGAAAAACGCTGAATCAGACTAAAATCTTCGAAATCAAATTTTCTTTGTTTTTCAACATGTGAGTAAAGAAAGCGTAGAAATATATTTTTTAGAAATATGTATTGAAACATTCGCCCAAAGTTAGCAAAATCTGGAAATTTCTGCAAAATGTGACAAATCAGGCCGTATCTTTAGGTAGTCATGCTTTGTTATAATTCGAAAATTTCAATTTTGAAGCTATTTTTGGGAAAGTAGAATAAAAACCGACTTTCTGACGTTTTTTCATCTCAAACACTTTATTTCAATGAATTTGTTGGGTAAAAATTTAATTTCTATGCGCACAATACACATGGCTATTATTTATCTTGTAAAATATTTTGGCTCTGTGATTTTCATAGCTCCGTTATTAGCGATTAATTAGCACGGGGCTAAGATAGCCCGTGACGTGCTTTCCGCGTACGAAAACAGCTCGTATTAAGATAGGGTTAAGTCACGGCCTACTAGAACACGGCCAAATATGTTGCTATTTGAGGAAATTTCTAAGAGTTTGAATTGTTACAATCATAGCTATGACAAACCTGTCATTTTCCCATTTCCAAAAGTAAGTAAAATAAGCAATATTTGCATCTAGACATCTTTTTGGCTTGTTTTGCCGGAGATTTACATATGTATGTTAAGCACAATTTATGCAATAATAATGTAAAATATGTAAGACTTTCCAACTTCATCCTGGAGGTAGTCTTATCATACAGTCGTTAGGTTTTTTGTATAGCAGGATCTTTCGCCAAAAGCCATATTTTACTTTCAAAATTAAACTTGGCGAAAAACAAAACGAACTAAAATTTAAATTGGCACATCAAATGAACAACTTACAACATACAATTCACAAAAAATCCTTGATATTTTAAATGGAACATGCAATTGCACTAAACGATGCTACCTCCAGGATGCAGTTGAAAAGTTTTACATATTAAATTGTTATTGTGTAAACTGTGCTCAACGTACATACCTAATCTCCGGTTAAACAAGCCAAAAATATGTCTAGATGCAAATATTGCTTATTTAACTTACTTCTGGAAATGGGAAGATGACAGGTTTGTCATAGCTATGATTGTAACAATTCAGACTCTTAGAAATTTCCTCAAATAGCAACATATTTGGCCGTGTTCTAGTAGGTCATGGTTAAGTTAAGCCGAAAACGCTCGACTGTTAAAACTATTTGTGAATATGTAAAATATAATGTTATAATGCTCAGCCCTGTTGCATTGTTGTGTCTTAGGCTATTCATATCTAACCTGTAAGCAAAAAGGATAAATGGGGAACATACAAAAACTTCATTTTTGGTGGCAGGTTTGGGGGGGGCTTGAGCCCCCTTAGCCCCATGCTGGGTGCGCTACAGGTTGTATCTCTAAAACCACTGAGGCTGCGACTACGAGATTTCTTGACTTTTCCTAACTTTTGTTCACCTCTATTGAGCTGAAATTTTGAGCGAATAAAGATTATAAATTGAAAGATATAAGGCATTTCTCAGCACATCCTCTGAAACATTTCATATTCTATTGTGAAACATTTTCCCACCAGCTGGATGAAAGTAATTAATTTGGCCCATGTCTCGTTAATCCTAACTGTTTCACAGCGTGAAGGGCATTGGCTGTATGTAAAATAATGTAAACAAAAATTAATCACAACATTACAATGCACGTTCTTCATTACTCTACCAAAAAATAATGTGTAAACCCACGCTACAAATTACACTCATAAATGACCTCAACATTTCAACGTATATGAGCAGTTCTAAAATTCACATAGTTTTAATTTTCGGATATGCTCAGCGTGAATAATTTTACAAAGTGAATCCCAAATTTTGAAACCGTGCCAAAATAACAGAAATATCACTCCTAAAGCATAAGAAGAATCGACAGCCCCCCCCCCCCCCAAACTGAGCAAGACTCCAAGAGCCCACTCAGGGTTAAAAGTCATGTCGACTCATTTTTGATGACCCCCTTATCGAAAATTGTTCTTTGTAGTACCGCTTTGAAGGTGGATTACGACTATGAACAAAAGAATAAATTTTAAACTTCAATTTGTATTGAAAAAACATGATGTAATGTCTTCCAACCTTATCACATTTTTTTCATTACGTAATATTTACCACCACCAAACCACTTTTGACGATCGAATTTGTTAATTTATTATTCGGTAAAATGTTTAGATGATGTCACGTCATTACGCCGATTTGAGATATAATTTCATTCATGACGTCGTATGGATGAAAAACTTTTACAAGTTTTATACTCTGCTGAGATTAAAGAAGAAGCATAAATGATAAATATTGGAGAAATTGAGTCTCCTTTACAACTTAAGAATCAAACAACTCAAAACTGCTGAAACAAAACGTTTTGTTTAAGTGAAAGAATCACTGCAAGCAACCAATGCCAAAATGCGCGCGGAAGAAGTCATGGGAGTGTGAGGTATCAAAAATTTAACAGTTTGTTACTTTTCTACATCAATGTGACGTTAGTTAAAACTTTAAAAAGTCTATATCTTTGCTTCTGTAGAAAATCTTTTTATCTACTGTACAATTTAGTCATGAAGGTTTTCCATACTTTTTTTTAAAGAGAGAACTTTTACCCCCCCTTGCAACTTGAGTTGACTTACTTGAGGTTGGGATCCAAATATTAAAAAAATAATATTAATATGTATTAATAAAAAAAAAATTTAAAAAGATGATGCCTAAAACATTGGGGGGGCAGCTGCCCCGCCTGCCCCCCCCCCCCTGCCGGCGCCACTGTCTATTATGCAATCCACGGGCTAATGGCCAGTGCGAAAGATATAACGACGTAATTTGGACTTCTGTAAAACTTGCTTTGAAAACTCGAGATCTTCCTATTTCTAAATGGGAGTGTATTCTACCTGATGTTTTACATTCCATGCGCTCTTTATTATGTACTGCAACAAACGTGACGCCACACGAGCGATTTTTTAATTTTCAGCGTCGTTCAAGTCTAGGTCTTTCCATACCTACTTGGGTTAAATGTCCTCAAAAGGTTTTATTGAGACGACACGTTCGTGCTAGCAAGTATGAACCGCTTGTCGAAGCAGTGGAAATGACTCATGCAACTCCGAACTACGCGCACGTTCGTTTTGCGAACGGACGCGAAACCACAGCGTCAATTCGT